>NW_028274811.1:54776859-55090388 GCF_037043125.1 Eumetopias jubatus | reverse complement strand
TCATATTTAAGGCAACTGCCAGATTCAAAATAACATACATTAACTCATTCGTCTTTTACAACAACACATTCTTAGTTTAACCCATCTGCCCCTGAGGCATACGGTCCAACAGACAGGATTAATATGAGCACCTACAGCTGTCCATTCTTCTGCTGGTACTTCTTCCCTATTGCCTGGTAGTCTGGGGCTTTCCTTCAATGACACCTGGCAACGAGTCACATCCAGTACTTAGGAATATAATCCCCAGTTAATATTTTGTTCCTATGTAAATATAATTTGCCTAGGGCACCTGGGTGGCTCAGTTGGTTAGGCATCTGCCTTTGGCTCAGGTCATGATCTCAGGGTCCTGGGATGGAGTCCCGCATCAGGCTCCCTGCTCTGAAGGGGAGCCTGCTTCTCCCTCTCCCTCTGTTGCTCCTCCTGCTTGTTCTCTCTCTCTCTGTCAAATAAATAAATAAAATCTTAAAAAAAAAGAATAAAATTTGCCTTTGTTATTGAGGTTTTCATTATAAACGTACAACACAGGGCTTTGTTTCTAGGAACATGTACCCACTATGGATGTGATACCTGTGTTTTTCAACTTGCAAAGGAAGTTACTTAGTGACTGATACCTAGTATGACAAGGGTAATACTTTTGAAAAATAGTGATTCCTCCACCACTCTCAATACATACACACACACACACACACACACACACACACACACACACACACACTCAATTTAAGCATGTCATCTTTCTCATGTCAGCCTGAAGCCTTGGGGCTCTGGAAGGTTATACTGAGGAGAGAGGGCATCTTAGCATTGTTACAGCAGAAAACAAAAGAGAACTATCTGCTTCTGACATTGAAAATATGATTTTATGTCAGGACAATGGGCTGGAAAATTCAGCTTTATCAAGAATAGAACTTGAAAAATACAGATTATGGTGTCTTCTATGAAAGACAAAGCTGCTTCTTATTAAGGCTAGGGATCGCACTTGCTACCCTAGAAGAGAAAGAACCTATGAGAGCAGAAAGCCTAAAATTCACCCCCTCTGGGATCAGGGGGTATAAGGAGAGGTGGGTGGTGACATATGTGAGCCCTCATCTCCCTTCTGATTTTTGGTCCTAGCACAGGAGAGGTGTCAGATAAATTACAGGACACTCCAAGAGTGAAAGTAACATTTGACCTATGGTATAGCCACTTTGAGTTCTGGTATGGTGTGGATGGGACCAGAAGTTCCTGTGCACTCCTAAGGAGGAAGTAGACAGAAGTGAGTTGAGAGGCAATAGGCCTGGCTAGCAAAAAGATAACCCACTGCAGAGATTACAAGAGTGATGTCATAGGCCATGCACTGGATGGAGGGTGTGAAAGATCTGGAGAGGTCCAGAAGAATGTCTGCAGGAGCTGCAAGATGGAGTCTAGGTCAGCTGAGGACCACAAGTCAGGCTTGACATAGCTCAGAGAGACCAAACCACAATCTACATAGCTGCAGATACCAGCCAAACACCCAAAGATAGAAAAGTTCATTGAAAACTGTCATGAAGGCAGGAGACGCCCAATCCCCACTCCCTTCCCCATACGTGCAGAAAGCATCCCAGAAAGGAACTGAGAAAGACACATATCTGAGTAACTGAGAATTTTATATAAATAAGCGAGTGTACAAAACCTAAAGGAACTATTTATACCATTGCATCAGACTACATATACTGGAGTTGACTCATTTTGTGTTCTCCTACTGCCCAGGGGACAGGGAGGCAGGAGAACACCGCTTTCTTAAAATTAAGTGAACAAACTCTATTTCTTCTGGAATATAGCTTGAGGAGATCTAAACTCTTCCTAACTAGTATATAGAAAAATTCCATTTTAATTAACACTATTTCCAATATAACAGTATCATTTCCATGACCCATAACAATAGTTCTTTGCTGCTCTAATTAATACAACAGTAAACTTAAAAATAGCATCCTTTCACATGCTGACACATGATAATTATGGTTTATCTTTCCTTCTACCACATCTCAGCCCAGAAAGCTAAAAGCTCTCTTCTTTTTGAATTTCCAGCACTCAGGGCAATACCTGACATTCAGTTGGCACTCAAACTTCTACTCTCATTACCAAAAGTGGTAACGAATAAACATTCAATGATGAATAAAAACATGACCATGACCACTTTCTACTTTCCAGTGTTGTGGTTATATTGTACACAACCTAAGTTATTGTTGTCATTTCAGTTTTCTCAAATACCAGGTTGACATTCTAATAAAGAGATTTCCCAGAAAGGGAAAGGCAGAAACCCAGAAAGACAGCTATCGGAAAGAGAGCAGGGAGATTAACCACCCTGTGAAGAGGACAAGATTAACGACAACAGGGAAATAAGGAAGTCTGCAATCCAAATGACATAAGCAGCTTAACAGGGCAGATTCCCAGAAAATTTGTCAGGTGACCAAGAAAGGAAGGGAAAAGGGGCAAAGCACCTAAGGCTGAAAAGATGCTCAACACCACTAATAATCAGGGAAATGCAAATCAAAACTACAATGAGATCCATCCCCTCACACCCGTCAAAATGACTAAAATCAAAAACACAAAAAAGAACAAGTGTGGGCGAGGATGTGGAAAAAAAAAAAAGAACCCTCAAGCACTGCTGGTGGGAAAGCAAACTGGTACAGCCATCGTGGAAGATAGCATGGAGCTTCTTCAAAAACTTAAAAAGAGAATTACCATATGATCCAGTAATCACACTACAGGGTATTAACGCAAAGAATACAAAAACACTGACTCAAAAAGATATATACACCCCTATGTTTATTGCCATATTATTTACAATAGCCAAAATATGGAAGCAACCCACGTGTCCATCCATAGACGAATGGATAACAAAGATGTGGTATATATATACAATAAAGTTTACTCAACCCTAAAAGAGAAGGAAATTGATCCTCGGTATAGGGACTACTTAGTGGTGGGCCTCGCAGATTTGATCTTTTCTCCTTCTGGATCTGAGGCCTCTACAACAACCATGTTAAGCCACATCTTGGGGGAGGCCAAGAAGCATCCAAGCTTGATCCCGCTATGCATATTTATTGAAGGAGGAGGTACTGGAGTTGTACTGTATGTCTTGCACCTGACCCTGTCCAATCCAGATGTCAGCTGAGGTAGAAAGAATAACCCAGGACCTTGGAACAAACTGGGTCCCAATGGTCAATACAAGATCTACTCAGTGAATGGGGATTTCAGCAAACTGAAGAAAGAAGGTTCAGACTTCTAAACGGAATGTTTCACTACAAAGCTGCTTAGAATGAAGGTCTTCCAGAAGACATCTGCATAGCGTTCCACTTATCCAGGACTTATTTCCCCTTTGAATGCACAAAATCGTGTTGGTATATTGTGTTGGGGGTTTACACTGATTAATAACTATCTGAAACTTGAAAAAAAAGAATGAAATCTTGCCATTTGCAACAATATGAATGGATCTAAAGGGTATAACGCTAAGTGAATTAAGTGAGTCAGAGAAAGACAAATACTGTATGATCTCACTCATATATGAAATTTAAGAAGCAGAACAAATGAACAAAGGAAAAAGACAAAAAGCAGAGTCTTGAGTATAGAGAACAAAATGGTGGTTACCAGCAGGGAGGTGGGTGGGGGGATGGGTGAAATAGGTGATGGGAATTAAGGAGTACACTTGTAATGATGAGCTCTGAGTAATGTATAGAACCATCAAATCATTATATTGTACACCTGAAACTAATAAAACACTGTATGTTAATTATACCAGGATTAAATAAATAAAGTAAGGCTTCTCACCCTAAAAGAAAACAAAAAAATTAAAAAAACACCTTCAGCTAGGATCCAGGATGGGGACAAATCAAGCACACCAAATAATCTGTCACATTAATGTGAAAATCGACCTGCACTTTCAAAGTTGAGTAGAACTACAAACTATGAATATGCAGTCCCTTTATGTTCATTTACATCTGCTTGGGTTAATTTTTCAGTGATTTTTTGTTGTTGTTTTGGGTTTTTTTCTTACACCTCATTCGGCATCCTCTGTCTCAATAAATGTTCTAGATTCACTGACTGTCCAAATAAAGAATATGCTTAAGGTATATGAACAGGTCACTCGTAACAACAACAGTGTGCTTTTTATAGTGGGAAACATTTAGAAATTCTGAGCACAGGAAGTATAGAGTATCTTTTAGTAATAAGTTTTACATCCTCAACATTGGCTTTATAATTATTCATGATTAGAATTCAGATTTTTCCCCTAATATTAAGAAATATTTAATATTTTAAGCTGAATTAACTTAGCTGAAGCAGACAACTTCTCTAAAGCCATCAAACAGTCCTTCAAATTATGTTCATAATGAAGCCATGATGCAACTATGGACAGGGCTGAAAAACATGCACTCTGGAAAAGTTTCAAGAACATAACCAAGAACCTGCAACGGCTGGGGTTGGCCAGTTAAGAGAGCAATGGTGTTTCCATAACAAAGAGAACTGAAATAAATGCAGGCGCATGATTGCCATCACTGGGAAGGGTGGAAGGGACAGAGAGACGGCCAGCAACACTGGGTGAACAGGACCCCATTGCTAAGTAGTCCAACTCATTACATCAGTAGTAAGTATTACCAACCCCAACTTGGTTCAAACAAAATAAACACAAGCAAAATCCAGACAACAGTTTGGATAACCATGGAGACTCCTACTACAAAAACATGAGAAAGAACAACGCTGGATCTCCAAACAGGCCCTCAGCGCTCAAGATAGTGTACAATGACATAGCCACTATACTCATAATTGTCACAGAATTCTCAAGACTTGCCACCAAAGCGAAGAAACGAACAATTCTTGACTGAGAGCTATAACTGTTTATGTGAGCACATTAAGGGATCAAAGCTGCCTGGTTCATCACAGCTTGTCATTAAAAACAAAAACACCCCAAAACAGCCCTCCTCTTAATCGTGTTTAACTTATAAAAGGCAGTGAATTAAATGATGAGCCTTCATTCCAAAATAAGCCTGTAGTTTATATCAGAAGAGATTATCCTCCTCCCTCTTTGTAATAAATGAAGGTGGTAACACCTCATCTTTGTTTGCCCCTCTATTGAGTCCTGGTAGCTGATACCATCCAAACACATCAAGAGGCAACTATGATTAGCACATGTCACCACTCAGTTACAGGACAGGGGAAGATTTCTTTAAATGCCAGCATATTTCTATGCAAGACAAATGACACCTAGACAATTTTACTTGAAAACTCAAGGCATTACTCCTAGGAGAGAAGTATTCGGAGCTCTGTTAATAGTTCCCCCACACAAGTGAATACCATATTGAGATAATAGTGCTCTGTCCTGAAGGTACATGGAATCTGCTACTTAACACCTAATACTTTAGATGTGCTGTGACCTCTAGATAAAATTTCTTTTTGCAGGAAATAAAGGCTTTAAAATAACAGAAGTCAAATTTGAGGTACTGTAGACAGTTTGCCTTTTCGGTTTTGCTCGGTTTCTTTTTTGTCTGAATGACATCCAAACCTCTTCCTTTTTTTAGCAAATCACCCATTATTTGGGTCTTCATGGCAGGCGAGACCCTACCTCACAATATAAAAATGGACATTTCCTACACTGGTCTTTGGCAGTCATATGTCCTAGGGTTAGCTCATCATGTCCCATTTCAGATTCTAAATTTGGGGTGAGTGACATAAAGACCCAGAGGTCAGAGAGATTGTTCATGGCATGAGCAGGGGTGACTGCAAAGGGAATCAGCCACACAGTCCAGCAGCAGCACCAAACCCAGATTCCACTGGCAACAAGACAAGACTTTGACTGTGGTTCCTCGCTCTTTTGAGTTGGGTTTCCAGCCATCTTCCAATTACTTTCTATTTTGCCTAAATCAGAGTACTGTAGCCTGACCCACACAATGGGAGAAGTGTTTTCACAGGAGTGGTAAGAAATGAGTTAACCTTATGAACAAGCATTTACCTTGTATAAGGAGGAAGTTAACTGTTAGTAAATATAATCGGAGAACTCACTCTTTTCTGTCTCAGCTAAACATTTTTTTTAGTTTCCTTTTTTATTAACATATAATGTATTATTTGTTTCAGGGCTACAGGTCTGTGATTCATCAGTCTTACACAATTCACAGCACTCACCATAGCACATACGATCCCCACAATGTCCATCACCCAGCCACCCCATCCCTCCTACCCCCCACCCCTCCAGCAACCCTCAGTTTGTTTCCTGAGATTAAGAGGCTCTTATGGTTTGTCTCCCTCTCTGGTTTCATCTTGTTTCATTTTTCCCTCCCTTCCCCTATGATCCTCTGTCTTGTTTCTCAAATTCCTCCTATCAGTGAGATCATATGATACTTGTCTTTCTCTGATTGACTTATTTCGTTTAGCATAATACCCTCTAGTTCCAGCCATGTCATTGCAAATGGCAAGATTTCATTTTTTGATGGCTGCATAATATTCCATTGTGTATGTATACCACATCTTCTTTATCCATTCATCTGTTGATGGACATCTAGTCTCTTTCCACAGTTTGGCTATTGTTCAGCTAAACATTTTTGTGTCTTGTTTTTATTTTCTCAATACTAACATGTTAGGAAGAAAATATTCAGTTAAAATCTCTTACTTCATGAAGCCAATCTATGATGATAATCCAAACAGCATTCATCTCTGGGGTAGGTAACAACTGGGAGGGGGCACACAAGTGTGCTAGACAGTGTTCTCTACCTTGATTTAGGTGATGATAATAGAAACAGGTTTTTTGTAAAACTTTAGAAATATGCATGTATTGGGGCACCTGGGTGGCTCAGTTGGCTAAGTGTCCACCTTTGGCTTGGGTCATGATCCCAGGGTCCTGGGATGGAGGCCCACTTTGGGTTACCCGCTTAGTGGGGAGTCTGCTTCTCCCTCTGCCCTTCCCCCTGCTTATGCTCTCTCTCTCTTAAATAAATAAAATCTTAAAAAAAAAAAAGGATTTGTGCATGTGACTTCATGTGAATTTATCTAAATGATACAGGTACATAAACACAAAGATAAATGTATGGCCCACAAGGTGTGCTGATGAAGGTATCATCATACTGATGATAAAGCAAACAAAGAATATCCTCAAAATATGCTTTTGTACATATTATCTCCTTTGATCTTGGACTTCCCTGGCATTTTATTCTGACAACAGAAGAATTATCACTGGACACATTTCAATGCCCAGTGATTTTCCTCAGTGCCTCCCGAAAAAGGACATGTCTAGCTCTGGTGTCATTTCTCTTCACACCTTCAACATGTGAATCAAAAATCTCTGCTGGTTTCCAAGTGAGAAAGCCGACGTCCTGCATTCCTACCTCACTATATCATAATTCCCAAACTCAGAGGCTGACTTTGTCCTTCTTCAAGCCGTGCCTCCATTTTCTATCTGGTTCAAGAGATGATGATGATGATGATAATTAACTATGTGCTAGTCAATGATGCAGGCATTTTATAAGGCCAAGTACCTAATCCCCTCACTCTATTTATGAGGACCAAGACACAGGGAAGTTAAATTACTTCCTTGACGTTAAAATGCTAACATGGTACAACTGGGTCACCTGTATCTCCCAGTTCATGCCACTTACTAAATCTAAAATCCAGGTTATTCTCAGCTTTGTTCTTTCTTTCATTTTCCCTGGTGAGGAAATAATGACATAAATTTCTCCTTAAGGACATCCATTTGCCATTTCAAATTTTGCACATGTGCACACACACCTACTCAAGGCAAGACAAATAATGCCAAACAGAAGAAGGAATACATCAACCTGGAATGTGCATATATTACTACTCTGTATTCCATCAAGATAAGAACCAAAAATATTTTATTTACCATGAAAATGTCTATGGCCACCCAGTTACAAAAGTCCATCTTACAAATCTAAGAAGTATTCACTATGACCAAACCATTGGATGACTGTCCCCTCCTTCAAAACACCATCATGGCTCCTCTCTCCAGACTTCTGAGAGTGGTAATGTTCACAACAGGTCAATATCACTTCTCAAATAGTTCTACTAGATGCTTCTGTCTGTTCCAGAATCCAATCAACAGGCCCAGAAAGACACTAGTGACTCAATTTCCTCTTCCTGTGCCCTTGCCCGACCACTCCCTGCCCCCAAATCAACCCTCACTTGTTCCAAGAGGCAAAGGTAAGTCATATCAGCAAGAAACTACAGCATCTACGATTTGATACTTAGCCCTGTGTCAACACGACGTCAACAGCTTGGAGGGGTGGGATGAATGAAAACAAAGAATTTTACAAAGCAATTATGAAGACAGAAAGATAAAAAGACCAAGAGAGGCCCAGGAGAATGGCTAGCTGCATTTGAGAATATGCTTGAAATGATTCCCTAGAATTTGCCTGTGTAATAGTTTCCACCAGTCTGGATCTTGGGAAATAAGTTTTCCATACAGACCTAAAAACAGCCTTTGTGGGGAAGGTAAGAAGTTTTTCACAATAACTGTGCCTCATCAAATACGGCATTTGCATTAAAATTTGTATTTCATATAGTAATTTTGTTTTCTTAGGACTGTGGCATCTCCCCCATTTGCAAGTACAAGTGGAATGAGGTATTTGGGAAAAGCACAATAAATAGTGACTAAAGGAACCCCTCTCAACAAATGCTCACTATATTTATATTTCAGTAATTATACTTCATAAATCAATGTAGTAAACTCCAAATTCAGAACAAAGTTGGTCTTATCCTACAATCGATTTCCTTCCATTTCTCCTCCAAGAGAATGAAAGAAGGGTAATTCATGAACTAGATTAAGAGCCTGGAATGCAAGTAGTGGGAATATGCCTCAGTTCTGCTAGTCTAATGAGGACTTTTCTATTGTTCTGTGTATAATAGAAGCATGCTGATAATTTCAAGGGAAAAGTTCACTGAACTTTGTGCCTGTTCCAAATACTTTTTTCCCCATTTCCCTCCACTCGTTAACATGCATGCAAAATTCTATGCAAATTGAGCCCAGGCTTGCTGGAACCTTTGGCACAGCCTCAGCAACAAGACAGAAACTGGCACTGGCCCTGGAGCACACTGTAGGTATCAAGTCACATATGGTGGGGAGAAGAAAGCATCCATCTCACCAGGAAACAGAGAAAGGTGAACAAGGATCAAGAGATCTTCACTTCCACTTCAGTCAAAAAAGACTTACTTGTAGTTTCACTGTATTTTTTTTTTATCATTTTACTACCTCATTTTATATCAACAAAAAGAAAAAATTCCATATATGGAATCTTTCTTCAGGTGAAAAAGGAATTCCATTACTGCTGAATCCTGACAAAGGCATTATGAGAAAAAAACTACAGACCAGTGTTCCTCATGAACATAGGGAAAAAACCAACAAGTATTAGGAAATTAAGTCCAGCGACACATAAAAAGGTTAACATGGCACAACCAAGTGGAGTTTATCTCAGGAATTTAAGACTGGCTCAACATTCAAATATCAATGTAATTCACCATGTTAACAGACTACAGAAGAATACACTTTTTGTACATCTATTAAGATAAGGTTTAACCAAGTTCAACATCCACTGATAATAAAAACTAGTCAGTGATAAAGAACAGACTACATTGGATAGAAACACTAAAGTCTAGCTGGTAAATTCAGTCTCACAGGAGTACAGATTAACAATTACAAATGCACTAAGAAAAATGAGTAAATGTGTGTAGTTAAAAAGACCCAAGTTTCTCACTGTGAAAGATAAGAGCTACAATTAAAGGGTGAATACTAGAGCTAACTTTGTGGTGCTAGACTGGAGTCAAAGTTGTTCATGTTTCTTTTCATAAATACAGAGAGGGAAACATAAAAACACAGGTAAGTTTGCACAATGGATTAGTGTATATACATACATTTCCAAGTTCTACCCACTCCGAGAGCCTAGGAGCAGTGACACTCCAGTGGCAAGGAGCGCACGCAGCACCCAGATCCTGTTTTCTATATCCCATCGTCCAGTAAAAAGGAAACAAGGATCCTTGGGGGAAATGGCTGAGTCAGGGAAAATACACGAGCAACATGAAGCCTCTTGTGATACCAAAGAAGTTGTTTCCAACAACAAAAGCAGATAGAAGCATTTCAAAGAGACAGAGGAGTCAATCTGAAAGAGTGCTCAATGTCTAAAGCTGAAATAACTTGAGCAAATAAGAGTATGTTGTTATAATGCAAAGAATAAAATAAATATCCAGGAGTCCATATGATATGGACTTCCTTACATAGGAATTCCAATCAATATAGAAGGAACAAGAGAAAAAGTTGCTATTCAAACACCACAGTAATCATTTCTAGGGGAAGATCCATGAATGAATGCTATAATTAGTGGGCAAGTTAAGGACCAACAGGCTATTGAATAATCTCAGGACCATTCTTTTGGGCATGCAACCTGAGCAGTTGTGCAGTCTTCCATGCTCAGAAGGGCTCACAGTTGGTTTCTTCTCTGCTGCTTCCATCTTGAAATTTTCTAATAATTTTGAACATGGGGCACCACACTTTGTTTTGGGCCTTACAAATTATGTTGTTGATTTTGAAATCATCTAAAATCTCTCCCATAAAATATATATTAATTACGTACTGATTTTAACATATACCCATAAATTCTGAACTTAATTCGGCTTTCCTTTGAGTGTGGCTGATCTTAGTGATTCACTTCTAACAGATAGAATATAGAATTAGAAAAAAATAGTAACTTTACTGTGGAGAATCCTAGAAGACACTACCCTAACCAAGTGATTTAAATTAACATCACCTGTAATTAGACATGTTGTTGTCAGGTACCTCCTGGTACCATGCAATGAGAAGGTACTTCACCTCTGTGATATCCTTCTCAAAAATCTAAAGCCTTAGCCTAATCATGAGAAAACATAAAAAAAAAAAAAAAAAAAAAAACTAAACTGAAAGACATTCTCAAAGTATCTGGCCACTATTCCTTACAATTGTCAAGGGTGTAAAAAACAACACTTAGGAACTATCACAGTTTGGTAGACACCAGTTCTTCCCAACTAAATGTAATGTGGTGTCCTGGATGGGGTCCTGGAAGAGAAAATGGACAACAGTGGGAAAACTGAAAATCCAAGTAAGTTCTGCAGCTTAGTTATTGCTATTGTCCCAATCCATTCCAAATTTTTGATATTTGTACCACAGTTATATATGATGTTAACATTACAGAAAGTATGGTGAAGTATATACAAGAACTCAATTCTTCAGTCTAAAAAATATTTCCAAATAAAAAGGTTTTACAAAGTAAAAATGGAAAAAAATTATATGGGGTTCTATTTGGCCTGCTCCATAAATGGCCTATCATATAAAAAGAGAACTTCTAAGACAAAATAACCAGGCCTTTATGTTAAATTTTGTTTTTTAGAATGTTAGTTCCTAAGGCAAGGAAAATAGCAGTCTATGCTGTATAAAGCAGATTGAGAAGAGGAAAGGATTTCCAGTAAGTTCAGAGTTCAATGGTTATCAATGATTTAATAAAAATGAGTGATTTGCATAGATAAGTCAGCTTTCATTAATGAAGTGAGAGTTTAATAGTACATGAACATGGTCACTGCAGCATTATTTACAAAAACTTACAACAATCCAAGATATAGAAACTATGTGTCTGTCAGATAAACGGATAAAGAAGATATGGTAAATATACAATGGAACATTATTCAGCGATAAGAAAGGAAATCCTGCCATTTGCAAAAACATGGATGGACCTTGAGGGCATTATGCTCAGTGAAATAAGTCAAAGAGACAAATATTGTCTGATCTCACTTACACGCGGAACCTAAAAAAGCCAAACTCGTAGAAACAAAGGGTAGAATGGTGGTTACCCTGGGCTGGAGCATGGGGAAAATGGGAAAATTTTGGGTTAAGGGTACAAACTTTTATTATAAGATGCATAAGTTAGAGGGACCTAATGAACAGTGATTACAGTTAGCAACTTTTGCATATAATACAGTATTAAGACCATATTTTAAATGTTCTCACCACCATAAAGAACTGGTAATTTTATTATGGTACTGGCACAAAAACAGACACATAGATCAATGGAACAGAATAGAGAGCCCAGAAATGGACCCTCAACTCTATGGTCAACTTATCTTCAACAAAGCAGGAAAGATGGAAAAAAGACAGTCCCTTCAACAAATGGTGTTGGGAAAATTGGACATGCAGAAGAATGAAACTGGACCACACAAAAATAGACTCAAAATGGATGAAAGACCGAAATGTGAGATCGGAATCCATCAAAATCCTTAAGGAGAACACAGGCAGAAACCTCTTTGACCTCGGCTGCAGCAACTTCTTCCTAGACACATCGCCAAAGGCAAGGGAAACAAGGGCAAAAATGAACTATTGGGACTTCATCAAGATAAGAACTTCTGCACAGGAAACAGTCCACAAAACCAAAAGACAACCGACAGAATGGGAGAAGATATTTGCAAATGACATATCAGATAAAGGGCTAGTATCCAAAATCTAAAATGAATTTATCAAACTCAACACCCAAAGAACAAATAATCCAGTCAAGAAATGGGCAGAAGACAGGAAGAGACATTTCTGCAAAGAAGACATCCAAATGGCCAACAGACACATGAAAAAGTGCTCAACATCACTTGGCATCAGGGAAATGCAAATCCAAACCTTAATGAGATACCACCTCACACCAGTTAGAATGGCTAAAATTAACAAGTCAGGAAATGACAGATGTTGGCAAGGATGCAGAGAAAGGGGAACCCTCCTACACTGTTGATGGGAATGCAAGCTGGTGCAGCCACTCTGGAAAACAGTATGGAGGTTCCTCAAGAAGTTGAAAATAGAGCTACCCTATGACCCAGCAAATGCACTACTGGGTATTTATCCCAAAGATACAAATGTAGTGATCCGAGGGGGCATGTGCACCCCAATGTTTATAGCAGCAATGTCCACAATAGCCAAACTATGGAAAGAGCCTAGATGTCCATCAACAGATGAATGGATAAAGAAGATGTGGTCTACATATACAATGGAATATTATGCAGCCATCAAAAAATATGAAATCTTGCCATTTGCAATGACGTGGATGGAACTAGAGAGTATTAGGCCAAGTGAAACAAGTCAATCAGAGAAAGACAAGTATCATATGATCTCACTGATATGAGGAATTTGAGAAACAAGACAGAGGATCATAGGGGGAGGGAGGGAAAAATGAAACAAGATGAAACCAGAAAGGGAGACAAACCATAAGAGCCTCTTAATCTCAGGAAACAAACTGAGGGTTGCTGGAGTGGAGGGGGATATGGGAAGGATGGGGTGGCTGGGTGATGGACATTGGGGAGGGTATGTGCTATGGTGAGTGCTGTGAATTGCATAAGACTGATGAATCACAGACCTGTACCCCTGAAACAATAATACATATGTTAATAAAAAAATAAATAAATAAAATAAGAACTGGTAATTTTGTGAGGTGATGGAGCTGTTAACTAACACCACAGCGGTAACCCATTTCTCAATATTTAAGTGTAGCAAATCAGCACATTGTATACCTTAAACTTACAATGTTACATGTCAATTGAAACAATTTACTCAGATTTTATGTATATTATTTAACATATATTATATAACATTTATTAAGATCTCAATTTATTAAGATTATTATATCTCAATAAAGCTGGAAAATAAATAATACTAGAAGTTCATGATACTTAGAATTACATTTTAGAACACGTGGTAGATGAAGAACAAAACCAAATAAGTCCCAGAGCTGAGGGAAAGCACAGGACATAGAATTGGATTGCTCTAACGTAAGCACTCATTCCATGACCTGGACAAGACCCACTTCCTGCTAGGAGTTTGAGTCAGCAGACCCTCAGCAAGGTGGTGGGGCCAGATGTTTGTTAGAACCTCAGAACTAGGCAGGATCTCAATGTGGATCTATAAAAGCAATGCTCACAGCTGTTGTTACTAACATTCATAAGCAAAGCATGAGTCAGCATAATGGCTCTATAAAATAAAAACAGCACAACAAAAACATTTTAGCCAATAACCATCCCAGACAATGGAAGTTGCAATAGAAACTCCCAGGCTATTCACAACACATCAGGCAGAATTATCACTTCTAGGGGATTAGGGCAGCTCTTCTCACAAATGCAGTAGGGTCTTCATAGTTACTAAATTTAATTTCCCCAAGGTGAAAGTAGATTGGGTAGCTCTCAATTGTCTTCCAGTCCTGCCATTTTAGTGTTTTAGTTTACTCCCCACCGGTAGGGGAATACTCATCAACTTCTAATATTCCAGAAAGGCACACACCTTTTCATACTAGAAAATATAAAAATTAATGCCTTTGATACAATGTTTGTTTTCTTTCTATTTTGTTTAGAGAATGACAGATAAATTTCTTTGGTTAATGGAGAGTCACTGATGGGAGACATAACAATAAGTTATGTAAGCTTTTCTTTGTTAAACTTTTTTCAAAGGAAGTGAGCCTGCCCCAGCCTACTGCTCAGGGATGATTACACTGAACATATGGCTCTATTCCAGAACATCTATGTTAGTAATCTACATCTATCTATCTGGGCACTTCCCAATTTCTGTTCAGACTCAGTACTGTAAGATACTTTGTAGACTGTCCTTTGGAACTGCCAAGCTAGCCCACTCTGTCAAGCCCTTTTCCTATCCCTGGACTGAAATAGGAATGCCATTTCCTACACCAAGGCAGAAGTAATGTCCCCACCAACACTGGGTGGCCAAAGCAAAACCACTCTATCACCAACTATTACTTTTTTTACATAGTTTACATACACTATCACCATTACCTCAAGAATAAATCACCCCCAGACATTCCAACTTCTCAGTTTGCCTCTCTGCTCTGATCCTAGGCAGCTATAGGATGAGACCAAAACAGGCCAAGACTGAGAGGAATGCTTACTCTAAGGTCCAACTCTGGCAGACGTTCCATGGAGAGTAGGGCATGTGATGCTGTACCACTGGACAACAAGGTAAGCAACCACACATTCCAGGGACAGGACCTGGGTCTACAGAGGAGTCAGACCCAGGAAGAACCCGAGGCAGCAGGTTTCAGGTGACCAGGTCAGGATCCAAATTCCAGTATTCCTAGCTCTGCAGAGACCACACATGATAGGGTCAGGGTACCATTCTGAAAACACCTCTATTTGCTTAACAGTCCTTTGACTTAAGGGTCAAAGTCACATACTACTCATACATATCATCAGATAATCATATTTGTGGACCTTAAGAAGCAGAAGCAGGACAGGAGCAGTAAAGAAAGGGAGAGGTGGGAAAAGACTACTTACCCACCAAATTGTTTGACCCCCCATAGCCCCCTGTACCACCTTGGCTTCCTGTAAGTAGCCATGTCTTATACAGGACCTTCATTCAAAGTTCTCCTTCACCTAGGGAAATAAGTCACACGCTGGCATGTTTTTACCCCCCCTCTACATAGCTGACCCAAAATTTCCTTACACAAGTCAAGATTTGTACATTTAAGACTGTCATTTTTCTCTGCATAAGTCTGATTCCTATAATCAGTGTTTACTGAGTACCTCATCCATGCCACACTCAGGACTCAGTACTCAGTGATGAAAAGCAGATGCAAAGTCCCAGCTCTCATAGCTGGCTCTCACAATTCATATTCCAGTAAGTAATCACTAATTGTGACATAACAATTTTAATAGAATCCATAAAATATTTTATGTTTCCCCATGGTACATTTAACCTTGGCAAAGGAATCAAAACCACTTTCAATATTGTTTTGTTGCTTAATGTTTAACAGTCTTCATTTGAGTAGTCTACATCAGAGGCTAAGGACAGCAAACAGAATTTCATCTGCTTCTTTTATGAGCTATTTCTGTCTCTCTGTCCATGGAGCCCTTCTGAAAGAGTGTAGCCTAAGAGTATGCCAACATTCTGACCCTTCACTGCCTCAGCTCCACTCAGAACTTTGATGGCTGCTGGACCTACTGCCTAAGCATCCTGGCATACAGTTTATTCTCCCCAAGTGGACCACCATAAAAAAGCTGCAGCCCCAGAAACACCACCCCCCTCCAGCACTTCTGAAACCTGGGTCTAAGCAGGCTATGGACAGGTGGTCACTGGTGGGTACTCACAGGTCTACTAATAAGTCACTTCATTCACCACCAGCATCATTCCCATCATCGTAGGTCAACATCTGAGATGACAACACAGTCCAGAAAAGTGTATCCTTCAGATACCTAGAATGGTCCAGGAAATCACAAATCCTAGAAACTCTAATGAGAAATTTTATATCCCCTGGCCCACAGCAGGCATGCTAAAACTAAGTCTCCTTCAGGGGGGCCTCCTGACCCCCGCCCTGCCCCACCCCCTGAAACCAACACAAAATCAAATGGCAAACTCATCTTTCAGAGGTGTGCGTACACAGAATATGGAGAGATAAGTTAACCTAGCTAGGACACTGGCCATTGAGTATCTTATTTTATATAAAAACTAGGAAGGATGCTGGTCACAGTACTGATGATTAGTCAACAAATAATCACTGAGTGCTTACTCTCCAAGTGCCACATGCTTCCTGATGCTCACCTCAAATGTCACAGAGTTAACCCAAAGCTTTAAGTAGACAGGTATTAGGTAGCAAGTGTTAAGTTAGTACTCATCAAAAGAGAAGGTAAGAGCATTAGCTGACTAAAGAAGGTTGTTGGTAGAGCCAGAATAGAGGAGGGAAGGGGTGTAACTCAAAGTAGGAGAGGACACAGTTTATCTTTAAAGGCTTTGTATTTTTATAAGCCTGACCCAATGGTGGCTTACCTTGGTGGCCTCTGTCTCCATGTGTCAATGGCTTTCAATGGATAAGATATCTTCTACCTCTGTTTTAAATGTTTTATGAAGACAAAACAATTCATAAAATTACATGTCACCTAAGAGGATCTGAGTCCTAAGTACAAGCATCGCAGTTGTGAAATTCCAAGTACTTCATTCCCCATAATGTTAAATCCTTCAACACACACAAGAAAGTGTTCCAGCCACCCTTCCCAAATTGTGTACATGAACCTCCAGTCCCCTTCATCCTCCTTCTATTAAATATTAACCATCAGCAGTGCAAAAACCAAACAACACCACAATACACCAGGATGATGTCCCGGTGAACCAGTGTTCTGACACACTGCTGGAGGGAACAGGCTATTCTAGAAACTCTTCTGCCAGACGCCATGATACTGAAACTGCTGGCTAATCATAAATCCCAACCCAAGATATTTAATAGCTCTGTGATGAGGTGAAATGTGGCCTTGCTGGAAACACAGTGAAGAGTCTTCACTTGGGACAAATTCTAACAGCATACTTAACTGGAGCAAGTGAGAGAGAAAGAAAAAAATGCAAAGAAAAACAAACCAAAATGCCTCCTGTAATCTATCTCCTAATTCAAACCAAAAACATAACAAAAAAAAATCATATGGTCAAGATAAAATGCTACACCCTACATAAAGGGAAATAGAATGGTTGAGGTAAAAATGAAAAAGTAAAAATCACTACCTCCATTGTAATTAAGTTGACTAGGCAAATCCAATTCTAAAAGAAGTTAAGACTGATGTGAAGAACATCCTTCAACAGAATCCTCCTTCCTTTCAGACATCTGAGCCTTGTTCTGCCATAAATTGTTGCTTGAAAAATAACCTAGAATGTGTTTTCCAACCATTCAGAAGCTCTAAAAGGTGCTTTAGTAATCTTCTGGGGGTGCTGGCTCGAAGAATTTGAAATTTGTTCTTATACTCTGATTATGTTTCAAGTTTCTCCCCATTGTTACTCATTTTTACATTGTTTTTTTTTTTTTAAGCCCTTCATTAAAAAAAAAAAAATCCTCTATTGGTTTACAGCCTGGCTTACTAACTCTGGTTGGCTAAGTTTACATTTGGAAAGGCTGTTTGTATTTTTCCATAAGGCAACCTCTGAAGACAAGGACTAAAGCAGTTCCCTTAGGTACTTCCAGGAGATTCACCGACCTACCCTAGGCCAACAGGTGGACCCCTCCCCAGGGTCTTTAACGCCTTGAGGCCAACTTAGTTACATGCATTTATCTACTGGGGAGATGCACAGATGGCCCAACAACTCACGTTAGTCAAGGCCAGAAGTGACCTAAATGTCAGCTCCTATCCCCCCTGGTTCAGTCTGCTCCAACAGCCATAACCACATGCCAATAACTGGGTGGCTTATAAGAAACAGATGTTTCCTTCTCGTAGGTCTGGAGCCAAGATCGTGGCACCAATACATTCGTTGTCTTGTGAAAGCTATCTTTTCACCATAACTTCACACGGTGGAAAGAGGAAGAACTCTCTGGGAGCCCTTTTAAAAGGGGACTAATCTCATCCATGGAGGCTCCACCCTCATGACCTAAGCACCTCCTACAGGCCCCACACCTTAATACCATCACACTGGTCATGAGGATTACAACATATCGATTTGGAGGGGACCATAGCACCTCCCTATATTTCTTCCCACAGAAACTCCCACACTAAGTTACTTTTCTCATATTTAAATTCTCTTTTAAACCAAGTTGACTATGGAAAGTATATATGCAGTTTACCTATTTATCTACCTATACTGAAAAAGGACTTCAACTACCTTCACTTTGACTCAAACTTTCTAGTGGATTAATTCTTCTTTCCAGCTTATCTCTTAACTCAGGCCAAAGACCCAGCTGGCAAAGCCTCCCATTCTAGGAACAGAAACTACCCTCTCAAGGAATAAGTATGGCGCTGAGCCAGCAAGACCCTGCCCATGATTGACCCCAAGACAGTGATCAACCTGTCACTGCCCACCTGCACGTGCCCATTGATCTCTGTCCCACATTTGCCTTCTATAAACCGGGAAGTGTTTTCAGAACTTTGGAGACAGCCTTTGAGACATGAGTCCTCTGTCTTTGGAGTGTTGGCCTCACTAAATTAATTCCTTTCTTGTTTCACCACCACTCATCTGCCTTTGGATTTTGTCAGTAGTGAACTGCAGAACCTGCCCTGTTTGGGACCCTGGAAGCCAGGGACTCTTGCATCCCTGCTCCCCCAGCTACAATTTCGGTAATATTCATGGTATATATAGACACTCTTTCGGGAATAGATAGATAACAATTTTAAAAGACTTTCCAATCACTGAATTAATGTAGAAAGGTAAAGATGCAAGGTCCTTAACTTTACCAATACCTCAAAGTTCAAGCAGGTAAGCTCATTAAACATTTTTTTTTTAATTAATGATAACTGAGGACCACCTGCCCTGCTCTCCCTCCCAGGGGCAGATCAGGCCAGAGCCTGAGAACAACTTTAGTACAGTCCCTCAAGAAATCATGTTCCACACAGGAACCAGTTAGTCACACCTCCTAAAGGCTTGCCTTCTGGAAATCAAAGAATCAATAAAGTGAGAATCAGAGAATCCCAAACCAAAAAAATCTGGATTTGGAATTCCAAGACATTGTGAAAATTATTCTCTTAAGCATCATTCAGGCAAGTCAACTAAAAGTCACCAATTTAGACATAAAACATGTAGTTGCATAAGTTGACTGATTGACATTTCCCTGTTATGTTGTCCAGGTGACATTTGACTTTAAAATAGAGTACCTTCCCTTCCCCAATAATCCCCTCTGAATTCTGGCTTTTCCGTTGGATTCACATAACTTTTTAGATAAATCTACTGCTACCTGAGCTCTCTTCCTACACAAATGGATTTAGATAGAGCATTCTTTGCTACCTGAACTCACCATATAAACTCTTGCTATCTCAACTCAAAATCCAAATATGTTCAGATGAGAAATGTAATTTCAGAGAGATGCATAAATCAATTTTAATCTCACCCTGAGACAGAGTAAAGACTGGATGCAATTTGAAAGGCTTGGAGGATCTTAATCAGTAAGCCACACTACAGGGATGGCTACATAAACATTTCAAGTATCTTTATCAAAGTTTATACAAGACCATTTCACACCCATGAGAATAGCAACTATCAAAAACAGAAAATAGCAGATGTTGGTGAGGATGTGGACAAATTGGAATCCCTGTGCATGTGTTAAGAATGTAAAATAATGCAGCCACTGTGCAAAACAGTTGGCGATTCCTCAAGTAGTTATATAGAGAATCACAGTATGATCCAGAAATTCTCCTTCTAGATACACAGCCCAAAAAATTCAAAGGAGAAACTCAGATATTTTTATACCCATGTTCATAGCAGCATTGTTCACAGTAGCAAAAGGTGGAAATCACCCAAATGCCCATCAACAAATAAATGGATCAACGACATGTAGGATATAAGCAGGTATTATTCAGCCTTTAAAAAAATAAAAATAAAATTCTGACATATGATAGGACATAGATGTAAACATTCTAAGTGAAATAAGCCAGACACGAAAGGACAAAAACACTGTATGATTTCACTTATTCGGCAGCAAGAGTATTCAGATGCACAGACAGAACAGAATGGCGGTTGCCACAGGCTGGGGGGGAGAGGGGAAAGAGGAGTTACTGTTTAGTGGGGACAGAGTTTCAGTTGAGGAGCACAGAAAATTCTGGAGATGGAGGATGGTGATGGTTGCTCACCAATGTAAATGGACTCAAAGCCACCAAAATGTCCATATAAATGGTTACATGTTAAAATTTATTTCACCAAAATAAAGGGGGGGGGAAATCTATTCTACTACACATCTACTAGAAAACCTAAAATAGTGATTATATTTCTTCTTTTGTTTTTATTTTCTCTATATGAGAAGGTGGATAAAACTATTATGGTCATCATTTCACTATATATGTATCAAACCATCATGCTGTATACCTTAAACTTATCCAGTGATGTAAGTCAATTATTTCACAATAAAACCTAAAAGAAAAACAACAATGCTATATATTGAAAACAGTGCAAGGAAACTGGATCTCCCATATGTTGCTGGTGTGAATGTAACATGGTACAGCCACTCTGCAAGACAGTCTGACAGTTCCTTTAAAAACTAAACATATATTTAGCATATGATCCAGCAATCACACTCCTAGACATTCATCCCAAAGAGATGAAAATCATGCCCACACAAAAACCTATAATTGTCCACATCATATTTATAGTAGCCAACACTTGGAAGCAACCAACATGTCCTACAATATGTGAATGGTTGAAGAAAGTGTGATACATCCATTCCACAGAATACTACTCATCAACAAAAAAGAAGGAACTACTGATATACACAACAATTTGAATGGATTTTAAGGACATTACACTGAGTGCGAAGAAGCCAAAATCAAAAGATCACAAGCTGTATCACTCCACTCATGTAACATTTCAAAATGAAATTATAGAGATGGAGAACAGATCAGTGACTTCCAGGAGTTAGGGATAGCAGAGGGAAGAGTGGTTTGTTCAGGGAGTTGAAGGGACTTTCAATTGTCTGCCATCAAAAATGCTTCAAAAATTACTCTTCATTCTCATCAGGACCATACACACTTGAGTTAATGTCCCTCCCAGTCTTTCCAATTTCCACTGAAAGCACAATGGCAGCTACCCACAGAAATTCCACTGACAACTTGTCATACACCAACTTATACCCACCACAAGTTGGCCTACTTTCTTCCCAGTTTTGCCTGGGGGAAAGGTTACTATTAAGTTCAATCAGTGGTATGGACACAATACCCACTATTTTGGTATTTAATCCTCTACCACTTATGTATAAATACCTTCTTAAAATTCAAGAACCCACAAAGATGTATAGGGTGCTGTCACTTCAAACAAATCCAGTATATAAAAATCTGAATGCAAACACGGAATTTAGCGTGATTATCAAGTGTTCATAACTGGGTTTTGTTAAATAGTATCTCTCCTGCTAATATGATTGTTTACGTGTAACTTTCCCAAAATACCTTTACTACTATATTCTTCAGTAAGTAATGAAGATGTAAAGATTCGTAAGAATCACTTTAATAAAAGCAAATAACTGCAAAATTATGAAAGCCAATGTTGTATTTCATACAAAAAAAAGTCATACAATTCATGTTTGTACCACTAATCCTTTTGATAGTTACTTTTATTCTAATTCATGCCAATTGTTTTCCATTTCTTATGAAAATATGCACTATTCCTTTCACACAAGATTTTATGATGAGGGGTGCCTGGGTGGCTCAGTCATTAAGCGTCTGTCTTTGGCTCAAGCCATGATCCCCGGGTCCTGGGATCAAGCCCCACATCGGGCTCCCTGCTCAGCGGGAAGCCTGCTTCTCCCTCTTCTACTCTCCCTGCTTGTGTTCCCTCCCTCGCTGTGTCTCTGTCAAATAAATAAATAAAATTAAAAAAAAGATCTTATGATGAGATTAAATGACAACATTTGATTCCTATTTGACCCACAAATATTCTTAATCTAATTTATGAGTGGCCAAGCACAGGTAAACAGATTTATAAAATTGCACATTAAAGCATTAATCTGAACATCTCTACTGAAAATGAGTACTTCATTAATTTCATTTTTTTTTCAAAGATTTTATTTATTTGACAGAGAGAGACACAGCGAGAGAAGGAACACAAGCAGGGGGAGAGGGAGAAGCAGGCCTCCCACAGAGCAGGGAGCCCGATGCGGGGCTCGATCCCAGGACCCCAAGATCATGACCTGAGCCGAAGGCAGACATTTAACGACTGAGCCACCCAGGCGCCCCCGTTAATTTCATTTTTAAGTACTTAGCAGTTACTTTTATTTTTTAAATACTTAAATTTCTTAAATCTATACATGCATATATATGTAAAATATATGCAGATATACAAATTTATCTTTTTTAAAATTCTTTAAATTCAATTTAGTTAACATACACTGTATTATTTGTTAGTAGTAGTGACTCATCAGTTACATATAATACCCAGTGTTCATTACATCGAGTGCCCTCATTAATTACCATCACCCAGTTATCCCCTACCCCCCAAACCTCCCCTCCAGCAACCCTCAGTTTGTTTCCTAGAGTTCACCATCTCTTATGCTTTGCCTCCCTCTATTTTCATCTTATTTTTCCTTCCCTTTCCCTATGTTCATCTGTTTTGTTTCTTAAATTCCATGAGCGGAATCATATGGTATTTGTCTTTCTCTAATTTATTTCGCTTAGCATAATTCCCTCTTGTTCCATCCACATCCTTGCAAGTGGCAAGATTTCCTTCTTTTTGATAGCTAATATCCATATACATATATATAATTACAGAGATAGAGAACAGATCAGTGACTTCCAGGAGTTAGGGATAGTTGAGGGAGAATATATATGTTCTTTATCCATTCATCTGTTGATAGACATCTGGGCTCTTTCCATAATTTGGTTATTGTGGACATAGCTGCTATAAACATCAGGGTGCATGTGCCCCTTCAGATCACTATGTTTGTATCCTTTGGATAAATACCTTTTTAGGCCATTCACGTTGAGAGTGATTATTGAAAGATACGATTTTATTGTCATCATGTTACCTGTGAAGTCCTTATTTCTATAGATTGTCTCTCTAAATTTCTGTTCTATATACAGAACTATATATAGTTCTATAGAACTGTATATACTATAGAACTCTATCACTCTTGGGGTCTTTCTCCTTTTACAGAAACCCCCTTAATATTTCTTGCAGGGATGGCTTAGTGGTCACATATTCTTTCAGTTTCTGCCTGTCCTGGAAGCTCTTTATCTCTCCATCCATTCTGAATAACAGCCTTGCCAGATAAAGTATTCTTGGCTCATTTCGTACCCTGAATATGTCTTGCCAGGCCTTCCTGGCTTGCCAGGTCTCTGTGGATAGGTCTGACGTTATTCTGATGTTCCTCCCTCTGTACGTAAGGAATCTCTTCCCCCTAACTGCCCTTAAGATGGTTTCTTTGGTTCTAGGATTTCCAAGTTTTACTATTACATGCCGGGGTATTGGTCTGTTCTCCCTGATCTTGGGAGGGGTCCTCTCTGCCTCTAGGACATGAATGTTTGTTTCATTCCCCAGATTGGAGTTCTTAGCTATGATTTGCTCAAATATATCTTTTAGTCCTCTCTCTCTCTCCACACCCCCAGGGATCTCAATAATTCTGACACTGGAACGTTTCATGGCATCACTTATTTCTCCAATTGTTTTCATGGATTTTAAGCTGTTTGTTACAGGCCTACTCCTGTTCTTTCCGACCAGTTTGTCTTCTAGATCACTAATTCATTCTTCTGCCTCGTTTACCCTAGCTGTTAGAGCATCTAGTTTACACTGCATCTCATTTATAGCATTTTTAGGTTCGGCAGTAGCTAATAGTGCAATTGCTGGGTCTAGAGTAGCTCTATTTTTAACTTTTTGAGGAACCTCCATACTGTTTTCCAGAGTGGCTGCACCAGTTTGCATTCCCACCAACCAGTGTAAGAGGGTTCCCTTTTCTCTGCATCCTCGCCAACATCTCGTTTCCCGAGTTGTTAATTTTAGCCATTCTGACTGGTGTGAGGTGGTGTCTCATGTGGTTTTTGATTTGGATTTCCCTGATGCCAAGTGATGTTGAGCATTTTTTCATGTGTCTGTGTCTGTTCATGTCCTCTCTAGAGAATTGTATGTTCATGTCTTCTGCCCATTTCTTGACTGGATTGTTCTTTGGGTGTTGAATCTGATAAGTTCTTTATAGATTTTGGATACTAGCCCTTTATCTGATAAGACATTTGCAAATATATTCTCCCATTCTGTAGGTTGCCTTTTAGTTTTGTTGACTGTTTCCTTTGTTGTGCAAAAGTCTTCTATCTTGAGGAAGTCCCAATAGTTCACATTCACTTTTGTTTCCCTTGCCTTTGGAGATGTGTCTTGAAAGAAGCTGCTGTGGATGAGGTTGAAGAGGTTGCTGCCTGTGTTCTCCTCAAGGATTTTGATGGACTCCTGTCTCACATTTAGGTCTTTCATCCATTTTGAGTTTATTTTTGTGTATGGTGTAAGAAAGTGGTCCAGTTTCATTCTGAATGTAGCTGTCCAATTTTCTCAACACCATTTGTGCAAGAGACTTTTTTCCATTGGATCATTAATTTCATTTTTTTGTGGATTCTTTGTTATCTGTTCTCAAGGAAATATAAGAAGCCATGTTTCCTCTTTCAAGAAAGTCACATTTAATAACTACAACCATATTCTAACCAATAAACATTTATATCAGATGCTTAAATATATTTGGCTTTACTGACTTGTATTTTCAAATTCTCTCCCATGCTCCCCATTTCCCACATCCCAGATGACCCCAGACCAGCCCCCATCTATATGCTGCTCCACAACCTGGTCATTTCAAATTCTAAGCTGGCACTGAAGCCTTCAGAAATTTTTAAAGAAGATAAACTTAGTCTTTGACGTGGTCTACTGTGACAACTGTTTCTGAATTGCTTAATGAGCTTTCCCCTACATCTCTCTCTCCAGCAGTTCCTTTCACTGTTAATGATATTCACAAAAGTAAAGGTAAAAGACAAGCCCCCTGGGAAAACATGGAACCGTGGTAGCCATGAACCCCCAAAAGTTTCCACATCTGTGCTACCTGCTCCAGAAAAAGAACTGTCACTGTTACTCTGAAACAGAGCACCAGGGAATGAACTCAGGCTGCTGATTCTGCCTTCAATAGTTCCACCATCGGTCACAAGGTGTAGATATTCTTCTCCTCCGCACTTAGAAGAAAATGTCTGCAAAATTATGTATGAGAATGTGTAACCACCACGTAACGTGATATGGCGAGGCAAAGTCACAAGAGCTGGGTTTCAATGCCCGCATTGCCCTCACTCCAGGCGTGATCTATTCCAGCACCTGCCACCCAAGGCTACCCGGGCCCTCTCTTCCATTCATGGGGCTCCAACAAGCCCATGCGCCCTCTCAGACCATGCCCTCTGCTTGGACCACTCCTGTCCTGCCTGCCTGCTGGCTAAGTTCACTCACCCTTCTAACCCCAGGCCCCATTGGTAAGTGTTCCCTGAGACCCTCCGGTGGTTTCGGGAGCATCCTCAGCTCATCTTTACCCACCATTTCTCACTATTCACTTTCTAGGACTATGCTGCCTCCCTACTAATGAAGGCTTAAGGGCAGGACAGCCTGCTTCTCCCATGTTTGTATACCCTGTGCCCAGCAGCTTTACCATAAAGCTAACAAAGCTTAAGCTTCAAGGCTCCTGCTTTACAAGGCCTCTTCTGAAGCCACAGGAGAGCCCTAAGTGTTATGTTTGGGTTTTTTCTCAATTTCCAATAGTAATATATTTTAAATGTGATGGTTTAATCTGAAAGCCAGGGATGGTCACCTTGACTATCAGAGGAAAACAACATGAACTATTGGGAAATTAGCTTGTGATTGAGTGTCTATCCAAAGTGTTTTGGGTGAAATGTTACAGAAAAAAAAAGTAATTACTTTATATTCTATGCTGGAGTTAAGTGGGAGATGTTTTAACTGCCATTAGTTGAATATGCTGTCTTTCTGTTTGACTTCCCCTAGGACACACTTCCTTTGCCTGTTGGGTGGCACTAAGGTGTCTGAGGGCATTTTTGGAATTCGGTGAAGAGGAGGCTGGATTGTGAATGCATACAGAATTTCTCGGCTTTTAAAAATTTTGTTATTTCTCATTATAAATATTCACTTTGATGCACTTTTGTTTTTACAATTTTATATTCCTTTTCTGAAAAAGAACCCTTCAAATTCCATAAGCTCAGGCCTCACAAAACCTGGATCTGCCCCTGCCTGTGTCTCACCTAACTTGACACACTGAACTGGTCAAGTGTATGAATGCATGCACAAATGGACCCAGGCAGGTAATTGAACATTTCTCAGTTCACCACCTCCAAGAAATAGCAGTGTATAGGTCTAATGAAATAGCTCGTGTGTAAAAACATTTTGCACAGCACTACAATGCGCCCCAAATGTAAGGTAATAATGCAATGACTTCTTTCCAAAGACCTGGAGCATACTGAGAAATGGGAGATACTAGTAAAGAATGCCAAAGAAGGGGTTTGAGTTCGTGTGACTTCGTTCACAGGTCATCTTTACTGAGTTAGGAAACTCTTTAGGAGTCTTCAGTTGGACAAGATAAGCTTTTAATTCCCTACTATTTTATCAAAACTTCCTCCCTGTTAAATTCTAATTCTTAGCTAGGAATTGTCGACCTCATAAAAACTTTAATTTTGTATGGCATAATAATGAGAGACTGTATATAGTGCCTCCAAAATGTAGTTAAGCTTCAAACTCTGGGGCATGTTCCCCGCAAACCTTGTAACTTTCTGACCATTGTGACAGCCCTCTCCTCATGTGACCTTGGCTCTGATTCTTGTGCTCCTAGAGTACAAAACAACCTGCCTGTCCCCATCCCAAAATAGGGGTGGTCATATACCTGCTGGGAAAATTGTACAATAGTACAGAAATAAGCAAGCAATAAAACTGAAGAGTATATTAAATGAATCTTGACTACTGGTTGAGTCAAACTAAATTAGAACCATGTATTTATTTAGCAAATATTTCCTGAGCATGGCACTGTCTGGCACTGGAAAGTCAGGGGACAAAAAAATAACATTTTTAATCTCTGCTGCCCTGGTGATGACAAGCTTAGTAAAAGAGATGAAACCAAACAATAATAAAACCTCCCCAAAAACCTAAAATGGTAAGTTGGGTGTCCCATTTGAGCTGAAATGTGCACAATGAGTAAGAATTTAATTATACAAAGGGAGAGGAAACAAGAGTGTGCCAACTAGAGGAAACAGCATATACAAGGTCTGGGAACATGAGTAAGGATGACACTCATGAGGCACTGAGAACAGTATGGTTGGAGTTTAGGGGGCAAGGGGTTTATACAATCACAGATGTGACCAATCACCATCTTTAATTATCATTTTTTTTCAGCCGGGTCACCTCCCCATTGACCACAGCCATGGTCTAGAATGTTGCTACCATGGGTCAGAGAACAAGCTTACCTTCCCTCGATGGTTTTCCAGAAATGCAGTCAGCCAACATTTACTGAAAGGCTGTAGTACACTGGATACCACACTACGTATTTCGATACAATGAAGGGTAATAATCTGTGTCCACAGGACACGTAGTTGTGGTGTAACAGAGAATGCCCTGGGCTGAAATAGGATCTAGGGTTCAAAGCCAAGTTCTATTGTAATTCAGCTAGGTGGCAATTCCTTGATCACTTCTGAGCCTATCACAGCTCCTGGCCCAGATAAATAAGTGCTGATGAAGAAAAACCAGCCCCACTTCAATGAACCTCAGCTTTCCTTTCTGTAAAGGAAGGCTAATTCCTAGGGTTTTCTATAAATTTGAGAACTCTTTAAGAAGCATACAGTACACCATGTTTGGCATATAACAGATGAAAAACCAAACATTTCTAATATATGTCTTTGGACTCAACGTGTCCATTTTGCTTCAAATAATTTGTCCTACTTAAATGTGAATGTTAGTATTCTTTAGCGGAATTTTCAGTTTTTTTTACCTTTTCTAAATCATTTTTTTAAAAGCAGAAAGCTATTATTCTTTTTCAATTATCCTCACCTTTGGAAAGCCCGGACTTTCAGGCCACAGGCTATACCTACGGTACCAAGGGGTAATACATCCTGATTACCGAAATAACCAGGAAGCAGGAGGATCCTTTCCAAAATGGTAACATGACTCATAAATTGCAACCAAGTCTTAGAAAACTTCCAGAAAGATACCAAATGTATAGCTTTCCAGTGTCATAACCTAGATAAAATAATATATCCCATTCCTACCCAAGGGATATCTCTGGTTATGGAGCTAGAGCAACTTGGGCAAAGTTCTGCTGTAAGAAAATAAAGCCCACCAAGGTAGAGCGAGAACCTGTCTGATCAGAACAGATAGGGGATATGGCTACAAAGCAAGAGATGAACCTGCAAGAGATAATATTTGAGGGGGAGAATAAAACATTCACAAAGTCTAAGAAAATGGCAACTCTGAAGAGGTTACAGGCAACAACCGAGCAATTAATTTGCATAATGGTGGAGGAGAGAAAACAGACAACACTGACCATCAGCACATCCTGATGCCTGATCAGCTACAGAGAATAAAGAAATGGAGGAATTAGGGAAACTCAAATGTAAAGTCACCATGCCTGCAAGAATGGTGATATGGGAACAGCAATCAGGAAGTTAGACGGGGGTTAATTTGGAGAAGAACTGAAAGACCGTTTAAAATTTAACAGCCCAGAGGCACCTGGGTGGCTCAGTCGTTAAGCGTCTGCCTTCGGCTCAGGTTATGATCCCAGGATCCTGGGATCGAGCCCCGCATCGGGCTCCCTGCTCGGTGGAAAGCCTGCTTCTTCCTCTCCCACTCCCCCTGCTTGTGTTCCTTCTCTCGCTGTCTTTCTCTCTGTCAAATAAATAAAATCTTTAAAAATAAAATAAAATTTAACAGTCCAGATTTGAAGTCAGTGCTAAGTAATGGAATGGAAATACCAAACAGGCCAGCTCAAAACAGAAGATGTGGCCTGGGCAGAGGTCAGGAGGAGGACCCTCATATGGGAGTCTTCAAGGAGGTGCTGTGGTTCCAACAGGAGAGCTGAGCTTGCCTAGAAAGAGAAAATAAAGGGGCAGGCCCTGGGTACACCCATATAAGCAGAAGGGAAGAAAACACAATAGCCAAGAAAGGACTCAGTAAGAACCAGCAGAGTTCATGAACAGTTAAGAATCATATAGGGCAATTTCCCTACCTTCACTCCCCACCAACTTGTCATTTCATCACCTTGGCATCCAAAACTTTCCATGGCCTGGCTTTGCTTACCTCTCTGGCCAGTCTCCTCTCCTTCTCAATGATCCAGCCACTTGGGCATTTTGCTGTCCCCCAAATACGTGAAGTTCATTATTAGTTCAGGGTCATTTGTGCTTTCTGATCCTCTAACACTATGGGGGATTCTGGCTCTCACCCTACCTCATGACACACACCACTCTCTACAACATCATCATGTTGTAGATGCCCTGATATACCACTAACTGAATGTCTTATGTTTTTAATTGTTTACCTAGTTATTGTCCATCTCTCCACTCTCAAGTAGGCTCTGGGAGAGTAGGGTCTTAGAATCCTGTTTCCCTCTGTGCTACACCCTTACTGCCTAGAATAGTGCACTATACTAAGTGGGGACTTAAACACCTCTGATTAAGCAAGAGCAAAATTGGTAACCTTCATGAGATCAGTTTTGATAGAAATAAGGCTAAAGCCAGAGTGTATCAAATTATGAAATGGGGAATGAGTCGGGAGTTAAAAACACCTATTCAAACCACACACACGCACATCCTCAGGGGTGAGAGGGAAGAGCTGTTGATAAAGCAGAATCACTATCACATCTTCTATAATAGCTCCCATTCTAGAATGTGTTAATAAAACATTTTAACTGCATCACATCTTCTTCTGAGGGTTCTCTGAGACAAAAATCTGACCCCTATGAATCATGCCTAAACTTGTTAAGATGGTAATATATTTTTAAAATCAACTAGAACAAAAATGTCAATTACTTCGCATTCTGTGTTAAAGAACACAAGGCTGCATATTGCCCAAATTGTGGGGGCTGTCACAGAAGTATGGGAAGTGAGACAATCAGGCTTTATGAACATGTGGTACTTATTTATCCAGAGCCCCCAATCTACACCCACAAAGAAATCCCTTCAATGGGGCGCCTGGGTGGCTCAGTTGTTAAGCGTCTGCCTTCAGCTCAGGTCATGATCCCAGGGTCCTGGGATCGAGCCCCGCATCGGGCTCCCTGTTCAGCAGGAAGCCTGCTTCTCCCACTCCCCCTGCTTATATTCCCTTTCTCGCTGTCTCTCTCTCTGTGTCAAATAAATAAATAAATCTTAAAAAAAGAAAATCCCTTCAAAGTTGGGCGCTAGGGCTGATTCTTCCAAAAGTTTCCCTAGTTGTACATTTTACCTTTGGGCCATTGTCAGAAGTATGTTGTATCAGTGGTGACAGGAGGGGTTACCAGCAACTGTCATCGTGCTAAGAGGAAAGGGTACGTACCATTTAAGCATCTGGACAGGGACAAAGCTAATGGAGGGTTTATGTAACATTCTAAGTCATAGGTTTTGCTAATGTCTGAGAAGTGGTTTTCTCCTCTGCTCCTGTCATACCTTCGAGCAATCTCCTGCAGCAGCTAAGGAACTCAGGACTTCCAGGAACTGAATCTTGTGGCTGCTGGCCAAGCAGAATGAAGCAGTTACCATGGTTCTCCTGCACTATGGGTAGAACATGCTGCTTTCGAGTTTGTTTGCCCTGTCACAGGCAAAAGAGGAGAAATGGCAAAAAGGTAAAAGCAGGACCAAACAGGAAAAAGTCAAGTTAGCAGAAAACAAAAGCCATCAGGGAGAGGCGACTTCAATTAGCCCAACCGCAACGATGTTGGAAGAAACCAGGCAATAGCTGGCAATTAGCTGAGATGCACATGCTGCTTTAAGTCCAGGAGACTCAATTTGCTAAAAATAAACTTTCACAAAGGAAACACGTGACCTAGAAATTGTTTTCAGGCAAAAGCCCTTCCTGATTCCACTCTCAAAGGCAGAATTAACTGTACTGGTATGTGCTAAAAGACACCTTCACCCATGCCCTCCAACACCTGAGCTAATAAAATGTCTATTAACTTGAGCTGGAGAGCTTGATGGGGCAAATGAAAAACAATTACTGAGCCCAGATTTTTTTTTGAGTAAATTAGTTTTAGAGGGTCAGGGCTGGGCTAGCTGTAGTTATTGGCGGGATCCTCTAGCAAGACAAAAAAATTTGAGAAAAGGGAGATGCTTTAATGGAAGACCCAGGAAGTGGCACCATTCTTCATGATTAAAGCTCAAGAGAGACTGCAGGGCTATAAAGAACAAAATGGCACCCTTAGGTAATGGCCAAGGGGGCAATCAAGTCGTGGTGACAGTACAATGGGAAGGTCATTTTAATTAACAAAAGTGGGAAAACCCCAGGCTTATTGTGGTCTCTACCACTTTCTGAGACACAAAATTACATGGCTTCTAATATAGATAGCATTAAAAATTCTGAGTATCAAACTAGCTCAGTTAAATTAGTCAAGTGAGTCACTCCCCCTAAGAACCTTAATTTCCTCATCTCCAAGTGAGGGTGACCAGGCAAAAGTCTCAAAGAAACCCTCCCTTACTAACACTGAGCTAATCGTGGAGAGAAGCCAGTCACGGGCAGCCATCAAGGACGCAGAGTCACAAGCAGAGAAGGAGCAACATCTGGAGGACAGGATTTCCTTCAACAGGAACCAGAAGCCAGAGGGAGTCTGCACAAGTCAGGAAGGAGGCGTCTGCCAGGTGAGCAGAGAACAAAGCCACTAAGTCACTGCCTCAGTAGGAAGCTGCCTCCCTTGCTAGGAAACAGGCCTGGGGACCTGTCCTCCTATTAAGGCTGGGACCAGGAAGAGTACACTCAGCCAAGGACCCAAGGAATTTACTCCAAGCCCCAGAAATACAAGTGCTTGATTAGGGGAGCTCAGCTAGCTACCTAACGAGCTAATCAGAGGCCTAAACATCAGATTACACTTTCAATTAATATATACAATGAGCCCAGCCGCAACCAATATTCTTGGGATGAACACAGCAGGACAGTGTGAACTTGGAAGAATAACAAACATAAAATGCTAAGGGAAGAGGGAAGCAGCTTAGATCCATCTGGCAACAAGCTACTGAAGTGAAAACTGCACTGCCAAACCGTTAAACCATTTGCAGCCTCCAGAGAAAAGAAATGATGATACTCTTCTCAGTCAATTGCTAAGATGAACACGCCTGAAGGGTGGAAGAGAGCAAGAGCCCACACGCAAAGGTTTACAGACACACCCTCTGCAGATGTTATAAACATCTCCAGGGATTAGATGCTCACATGAAACAGAAGTGGGGAAACATATGAAGAACCACAGCAAAAAATTAAAAAATCAAGAAATTTTTGAACGTCTGTAAAATATACAAAATTTAACACACTGCCTTTGCACAATGAAAATGAGAACACCCAGTTTCAAAATTAATAGTTAATAAAGCTAAAAAAACTGGATATTAAATATATCTGAAATTTATTTAATGAAATGCTGTTACATCTCATTTGCAAAGCAATCCATTAAAATTTGAAATACATACACCTTTCATCCAGCAATTCCACTCCTGGAAATCTATACTACAGAGATAAAAATATCAATATATAAAGACATATAGACAAAAATATCTAGTAAATAATTGTTCATGGTTGCCAAGAACCAAAACAAAGTGAATACCCATCCACAGACAAAAGACTTGGTGCACACTCACTCATTAAAAAGAATGAGTTTGAGCTATGCCTGATGATTTTTTTTAAAAGATTTTATTTATTTATTTGACAGAGAGAGCAAGAGCAGGAACACAAGCAGGGGGAGTGGGAGAGGGAGAAGCAGGCTTCCCGCAGAGCAGAGAGCCCAATGTGGGGCTTGATCCCAGGACCCTGGGAGCATGACCTGAGCCAAAGACAGACGCTTAACAACTGAGCCACCCAGGCATGCCATGCCTGATGATTTAGAGGAGTTTCTACCAGGTATTGCTTCATTGAAAAAGATACAGAGGTCCAAATATGATCCAGATTTTTTAATATGATTAAAGCTTGTGTCTAAGTTTATGTGTAGGGTTGTAGGAGCACAAAAAAACAAGTAAATATATACAGTAAGTCTAGTTCTCAAACTTCAGTGTGCAACAGAATTACCTGAAAGTTGCTTTAAAATGCAGATTGCTGGGCCCCACCCCCAGAATGTCTGATTCAGTAGGTCTGGAGTAAAGGTCTCAAAATTCTTTTTGCCAGTAAGTTCCAAGGGGAGTCTAATGCTTGCTGCTGAGACAAAGGCACCAATTTTCAACAGTAGTTACCAGGGAAGAATAATTAATGGAATCTGCCCAAGATCCTAACAGATTTTCCATAGGATTCCTTTTATGGAACACTGTGTGTACAAATTTGCAAAAAGTAATTTCTAATATTTCTGCTTACATTTGTTATGATGAGCAAGTGTTAAATAACTTTATTTAAAATAAAGCTGTTTTTATTGAGAAAAAACTTTTGCCATCAGCAATTTCTCAAGGAAGAGCTCGTCTGCTTTATTCACAGCACTGAACTGATTTGAGGAAGATTAGTGCTAATTACAACTTACATAAAAATCAAAATATAATGTGAAAAGAGGAAGTTCCTAGATTAACAAGTATAACATATATTTGTTTTATGACATTGATTAATCTACAAAAACTTTGAGAAAACTCAATTTAAAAAGTAACCAAAAAACAATGAACAGCAAAAATACTATCTGGCTTGTGAAGGCAAAATCTCTTTCAAAATTCAAGCAAATACCAAGTAAGCAAAAACCTCTCCGTTTAAACTCTACTGGCATCATTTCTGATCTTTTTTATGTACGAAGTAGAAAACAAGGGGCTAAAAACAATAAACTAAAAGAATAAAAACTTTGACTTCCAATATAGAACTTTCAAGCTCCCAAGTGGTGTCAATTAAGGAGATTTAAGATAGAGAATAAACATCTCAGATCAGTTACATTAATTATAACTGACACTTTTCCAGGCTTTCACACTTGTCATTAGATTCATCACCACTACTCTTTGCTAGCTTAACACTTCTCCTCCCAAAACCATGTTGTCCCTCAATCTAAAAACTAAGCCTAGGGGCACCTAGAAGTCAGTTAAGTGTCCCACTCTTGTTTTTGGCTCAGGTCATAATCTCAGGGTCCTGAGCTCCAGCCACGTGTAGGGCTCCACCCTCAGCAGAGAGGCTGCTTCAGATGCTCTCTCCCTCTCCTTCTACCTCTCTCTAAAATAAATAAATAAAATCCTTAAAAATAAATTAAAAAACAAACAATAAGCCTAGACCTCAAACCAGATTGCATATGTCTATTTTTTCTATCATGAGCGAACAGCCTGGTCTTCCAAAGGGGCTCCTTTAGTGCCCCTTAGAGCACAGATGCAGGAAGCTGCTCAGAGGCTGAAAATTGGATTTGCAAGGCTCACATCCCCATGGTCTACAAATCGACATAAAACTCTTGGCTACCAGTCACCAACCCCTGCTTCTTCTCTAACCTTATTACAGTGCAGTGTTTCTCTTTTCCTGCAATAGCAACTCAGTGGACCTCCATTGTTCATTTTAAAAATGAGAATGAGTCTGTGGCTGAGCTGAGGAATATCCCTGCATCTCCAACACTAAGACTGCCTCCTTCCTAAAGATAAGCAAGCGGAAATATTTGCCAAAAAACTATAAAGTTCTACAGCACACCAGACAGAATCAGAAATTTTAACACCCTCTGAAACAAATTCCTGAGATACAAAAAAAAAAAAAAATTACGTTCTTTCTTTGTGCACACAATAAAATACACAAGATTATGAAACTATATGGGCATAAGAAACGGGTCAAGATTTGAAAATACTACATAGAAACTAAAAATGAAGTAATGAAAACTAAAATTGTCCTGGCAAAAAGATAAAGAGACTCAACAATACAGAAAACTTAAGTAGAAAATAAAAAATATTGGGGGCGCCTGGGTGGCTCAGTTGGTTAGGCGGCCGGCTCTTGATTTTGGCTCCTGTCACGATCTCAGGGTCCTGGGACCGAGCCTGTGAACCAGGTTCCATGCTCAGCAGGGAGTCGGCTTGGGGATTCTCTCTCTCCCTAGCCCTCTGCCCCTCCCCCTGCTTGCACAAGCTCGCACACACGTGCGCTCCCTTTAAATAGATTAAAAAACAAACAAACAGAAAAAATGCTTCTAGAATTCAGACCACAGAAAGGACAAAAAACAGTCCTTGAAATGGCAGCTGTTTGGAAAGAGAAAACAATAGCGAAAGACCTAAAAGAATAAAACTTTAAAAAGAAACATGAAAGCCTTCTTCATGGATCCAAACAAAATGCATAAGGAAAAAAAAGAGTACTTACATCCATAGATTTTCTATAGGTATAGAGATATCTTTCCACCATCTTTTTAAAAAATTTTAATTCTAATATAGTTAACATTACAGTGCTGTATTAGTTTTAGATGTACAATATAGTGATTCAACAACTCAATGCATTATGCAGCACTCATTGTGGTAAGTGTACTCATGATCTTCTCTTATCTAACCAATGCCAAGCCTGTGCCCTGGCCCCCCCCCCCAACTCGTAAACATCAGTTTGTTCTCTGTATTTAAGAATTTGTTTTTTGGCTTGTCTCGTCTTCTTTGTTCATTTGTTTCATTCCTTAAATTCCACATGACTGAAATCATATGGTATTTGAAAGTACAACATTCATGACAAAAACCCTCAACAAAGTGGGTTTAGAGGAACATCCCTCAACATAATAAAGGCCTCATATGAAAAAGCCACAGCTAACATCATACTCAATGGCAAAAAAGTGATAGTTTTTCTCCTAAGGTCAGGAATAAGACAAGGATGTCCACTCTCACCACTTTTATTCAACATAGTACTGGAAGTCCTAGCCACAGCAATCAGACAGGAAAAAGAAAGTAAGTCATCCAAATTGGTAAGGAAGAAGTAAAAGGTTCACTATTTGCAGATGACAAGATACTATATAAAGAATACCCTAAAGACCACCAAAAACCTGCTGGAACTGATAAATGAACACTCTACCATTTTTAGTAAGGATTCTCTTTAGTGACCAAGAAGCAAAGACCTTCGAATTCTAAAAATGAATTCTGATGCCAAAACAGTTTATAATCAAAGGAACAACAAACTCACCTGAACAAGGTGCCTTTTTGTGGAGGGTGGGTCAAAGTTGGGAATAATTTCTATCAAATTTTTCCTCATAATTATCACTTCATTTATGTGACTTAATTGTCCATGAAATAAATCTTGCAATTAATATTTTTAAAGCCCATCTTAATAAGATTTTTCATTAGCATACAATTATTATTTTGTAATTTGTTATAGGCCCTTTAAAATCTCTAGTTTTATTTGGGTCTTACGTACATTATATATACTTGCCAGTTCTAAAAGAACAAATCAGCACAATTAGGATTGTTAGTACATAAAAGTATCAAAATAAAGACATCCAATATATTGCAGCTGAGGGGCACCTGGCTGGCTCAGTCAGTAGAGCCCGTGACTCTTGATCTCAGGACCATGAGTTCAAGCCCCGTGTTGGGTGTAGAGATTACTTAAAAAGATAAAATCTTTAAATATATATGTATATACACATAGTAATATATATTTTTATATATATTGCAAAGAAAACATCATCTAAATAAATGCTTTAATAATTAATGCCTTAATGTCAATAAAATTCAACACAAATATAAATACAACTTTGAAAAAACATACAAAAATATCAACAGTGTTTATATTGATGACAGGATTAAACATGGGGTTTTTTCCTTGATATTTCCAATTCTTATATGAAACATAAATATGAATTTTAAAAATTAAATATTTACAAACCAGATTTTATAAACTAGAAGCTAGAAGTAAATATTTATCAAACTTCTGAACACAGAAAAGCAGAGAGGAGGCCCGCCCCAAAATACAGAAACAAGTTTTACTATAGTTCTTATGTGTGCTCTATTTACATGTTACTAATTTGGTAGAAATTGGTTTAAGTCTTATTTTCATTATAATGTATCCCCTCTGACCTCTCACTGCATGTGCCCAAGTACACAGATTGGCTGAGATCAGTTTGTAATACTGACATAAAATTTTAAGTGGGGGGGGGGATCAGGTTACAACATATATATGTGTGTGTGTGCGTGTGTAACCTGATTATACACATATGTGTATATATGTGATATATATATATGATATATATATCGAGTAAGAGTCATATTAAACATAAAATACATAATGCATTTCATCTAAGATCATTTAAAATTTCCATTTTATATTCCACTAAAAAATTTCCAATTATGACACAATTGAATTTTATTTTATACTCATTACAAGACCTGCTAAATTGAGACCGATTTTATCATGTATCATGCTGCTGTTTCCCCGTCTTCCATGTTACTGTGTGTACACAGTAGCTTAGCTTTTTAATGCCAAATCCTGGTAGAAACATCTTGAAGCATTTAATTCATGTATCACCAACAATCACAACTAATTTTGTCACAAGTAATCTTAAGTGACAACCATATGACCATTATAACCAAGGACACACATGCATAGGTAGTAACTACAACATGACATCTGCCAGAATGCACAGCGGATATAGGAACATCTCAATTTCAGAGATGTTAAAATGAGGGAGGGAAAAACTGCACCTTAGAATTGACAAAGAATTATTTTAATATAACATCTACTGGGGATGAGATTCTGAGTAATGTCTTCTTAACACCTTTCATATATCTCATTTTATTCTAGTTAGTATATACTGTTTGACAATTTGAAAAAATATTTTTGCTTTTGCTTTTTAAGTCCCTTCTTTCCTTAGGCTATTTGTACTGCCTCCCTAGTCTGATCATAATCGAATAGGTAGGAATCCAAACAGCTATACTACAGGATGTTGATCAACTACAAGATTTATTATCTTGATGAGGTTTGTGGGATTTGAGGTAGGAGAGCAGGACAGAATAAGAAGAGCTGAGGAGGAGGAAGATACCCAAAAGAAAAAAAAAAAAAGTCAGGGAGACTTAGGAGCTATTTACAGTTTAGCCTTGGACCATTCTTCATCTTTAATTATGGCTGAGCAGAGCCCAACAGCCTATAGACAGTTTATGACCTGCACATCGTAACCTAGGAAGAGTACTACAGACCACTGGGTAACCCAGGAGGCACCCCTTTCATTATTCTGACATCCATTCATTTTCATTTACTTTTTCTGCAGAGAAGAGAGTGGGGGATGTATAAGGTGGGGGGATGGGTAGGGGGAGAGGGAGGGAAGGTGGGCTACCTGTGCAGTGAAGTGTGGTAAGGGGAAATGAATAAATTTTAACTGAAGATTCTAATTAAGTTTGTTCTAGTTCCTATACTTCATTCTATTAAGGATTAACCTAAATTGAATTCATATTCTTAGTCTAGATGCAGTACTCTGGCTGAACTCCATGCACTGAAGAGTCAAAGGGCACCTGAAACCACAGTTCCCACATACCCATCCACGCCCACCCCAACCCCCACCAACTCAGCCACATTCCAAGGAAAGAGGTTTTGCCCAAACTAAGGAGGGAAGATGAAGCTATATGCCATTTTACATGTGAAGAGACCATCCATTCACTTTCCTGTTACACCCAGCAATTGTTCTCAAGAACAGAATCCTTCCTCCCTCAATGCAGAAGGCACACCTGACCAAGCATCTCACTGGGCATCTCTGTGACCCCAATCCCCACCTATTCTATGAATGCCCCAGCACTTTGCCCTTTGAACTCCTATTTCATTTTAGCTGACACAACTGTCACTAAACCTTACCCAAAAAAAGACACACAGAGAAGATATTCTTGAATATTATCAGGATATCTTAAAATACAATGTTCAAATATCATTCATATGAATGAAATGGGTATTTCTGAGTCCAGAAGTTATACAGTTTAAATAAAGCTCCTCAGGGAAATATCATTAAAACCCAGACCTTAGAACCAAGAGCCAATCAGTGTCCACGTGAGACAGTAACACTCTATTTTTTTTTTTAAAGCCCCAACTCAACAGAGAGCCAAACATCTCTCCCTGGTCACATAGGTTTTGAGTGTTAGAAAGGGCCACTTAGAGCTGAAGTCCAGTGCGTAGGGACTTACGTAAAGAGGTACTTCGCTGCAGCTCAACTCCATGGCTTCTGCATCTGCAAAGAAAATAATGAATGAGAACTGTTATTACAGGAGGCACTATAACCAACCAGCACTACTGTGTCCTGCCCTGCAGTTATCAACAAGGGAGGAAGAACCACTGATAGGAAAACCGCAGACACAAGATCATGAACGACAGGAAAGACATTCTATCTGTATAAGATACCCTCCCCATTTCTTCTTTCACATTCATTTCTACATATAAGGAAAACCTATCAACCCCAGACATTATCCTACTGATGGCTCTCAAAAAAGAAATATTTGAAATATTTCAAGAAGCCAAGGAAGTCAACATAAACCTGTCCGAAGTGTTACCTTAGTTAACTCCTTGAATAATAGGCTACTCAAAAGTTAGAATCCACCGTGGTCCAAATGAGGCTGGAGACCTCAGTGACAAGACAGTTCTTTGCCTCTCATCCAGAAGGCCAAAGATTTCAGTCTCATGATTACACGGCGAGTAGGTACTCCACTGTTACCAACTCTCCACCAGTTGGATCCATCCCATCTGCCTCTGGGTATGCCTGCTCCTTTAAAACCCACACCCAGAAACCAGCTTAAAGCTCATGTGGGGAAAAAAAAAAAATAGCTAGCTTCATTCCAAAAGGGATTCACTAACCACCTACAAGGGGCCAACCATTAGACAAAGATGATCAGGAAGTGCTCCAGCCCTCAAAAACCTGAGCTCAACAAGAAATACCTAAAGACAAAGTGAAGAGTAGGCTGCATGAGAATTCTGAAAGGGTCAAACAGAGAGACCCAACCACCACCCAAGTTCTGCCTCTGGGTCCCAGGCCAAACTCCAGCTGTAGTACCCTGGGGACAGCTGGTAGGGCATATAGCAACCTGAATTGTGACATTTAGTACAGTAATAACCAAAGTAGACACTAGGCAAGAAGGAAAATACTCAAAGTTCTATTTTTATAAAAACCTTCAACTTCAGTTTTATTAATACTTCATACACATGCTGCAACTGGCACCCTCCTAGGTCACAAGTTATATTTCCTAAGTCATCCTCAGGGAAGACCAAAGGTCTAACAAGCTCATTTACAACACACTGTACCCTGTGGCAGTTTATGTAGACCGACTTAAATGTGCCTGTGTATTATAATCAATTCTTAATGAAACTAGCCTCATAAACTAGATGAATGGCTTAAGCATTCTAGGAAGGAAACTTCAAATTAAAAATAATACTAATAAGAATATGACAAATGAGACTCTCATTCCTAAATATGAATTATTCATCAACCCCACTACAAAATAAAAATGACTAATCTAAGAACAAATAGCCCTCCCAAAAAATCATCCATCAAGTATGTGTTTAAAATATGAAAGTATACCCAAGAGCTTATACCATGACCTCCTACCCTAAATTTATACTGTGCTTCAAGATATCAGCAATTTTTTTACCTATGTTTACAATCATGCCGTACAATTTCCATCCATCAAAAAAATTTCACTAAACTTGACAAAATTAGATCTTTTTAAAATTTCTACTTAATAGCAAAAGAAGTGTATTCTACGGTAAGTATGGTTTAAGAAGGAATGAAATACACAGAATATAGTAAAACCAAAATGTATTCCTTTATGAGCAAAACTTTGAACACTATTGAATATTCTAATAAATCTTAGAACACACCAAGCTGTGTAACAGGTGTGCCATACACTCATAAAAATACAGATGTTTTCCCTTATTCAGCTTTTTACACCTTGTCTGATGATACATCTAAAAGAAATCACTTTTGATGAGAATACGGACTTAATCTGAAGACTGATTTACTTTATTTATTTATTTATTTATTTATTTATTTATTTATTTATTTTGACAGAGAGACAGCGAGAGAGGGAACACAAGCACGGTGAGCAGGAGAGGGAGAAGCAGGCTTCCGGCTGAGCAGGGAGCCCGATGCAGGGCTTGTTCCCAAGACCCTGAGATCACGACCTGAGCCGAAGGCAGACACTTAACGACTGAGCCACTCAGGCACCTCTGAATTACTTCTTTAATAAAAAGTAATGTTGTAGGGGCTTCTGGGTGGCTCAGGTGGTTAGGCGTCTGACTTCAGCTCAGGTCATGATCCCAGGGTGCTGGGATCAAGCCCCACATCGGGCTCCCTACTCAGCAGGGAGTCTGCTTCTCCCTCTCCCTTTAACCCTCTACCTGCTTGTGTTATCACTGGTGCACGCTCTCTCTCTCAAATGAATAAAAAAAAAGTCTTGGGAAAAAAGTAAGGTTCTATGGGAAAAGCATTTAACCACAATCACTGGTAGGGCAGCTGCTTGGATAAGAAGCTTGAAAAGCACCATGAGTGAAATTCATTCACTGTGTCATCCATAGGAAAGATATTGTAATGAACTTGAAACTGAAAGCCCACAGAGTTCCACAGTACATCAATCGTGGTTAATTTTATAGCACTAAGAATTTCAGCTGAATAAAGCCAATTACACCTTCAAATTAAGGGAAAGAAAGAATTTCAAACATGGTCCAATCTTTTCAATTTCTGCCATGAGATGGGAAAGGATCATAAAAATCCATACACCACACTGAGGTGTATTGGTTATACTGTGGCAAAGTACTTTAAAAAGCTGTCAGACTTAAACATGGACTACATAATTTTCTCTTTCCAAAATAGAAGGTTCTAGTTATTCTAAGAAAAGTGGCTATTTATGACACGTCTTTAAAAACATTCATTTTTCCAAATAAATAGCCTGTTCCATCAAGAGAGGGGTGATATTTTAGTAAGTGAAAAATATCTCAAAGGAAATTCAGGTTATAGATAGTATATGCCATCACAACATTTTGAAAAAGAGTATTAGTACATGTTACCATTGCTTGGTGACTTTGCTGCAGTAATTAAAGCTTGCAACCTAGTAAAGCCCTCACATCTGCAGGCTTTAAATTCTTGGAAAATAAAAAAAAGCTTTCAAATCTACATAAATCTTTCAAAACAAATGTTTCATGGGTTTTCTATTTTAAAAATGGGACAAGTTCTAAGTTATAGGAGGACTGAGTGACATCAGGGAAGATGGAAGTTTGCGGTCACTTTTAAACATTAGGAAACTTGCATAATTAGTGGATGGGATTAAAACATAAATCCCCTGATTTTTAAGTGTAACACCGTACTACCATTAAAACGTATGTATCATAAAGAGGTTATCTGATTCAGCTATGACACACATTAAATCCAATTTCAAAGTAAAAGTGCTTTGAACCAGACACCCAAACTGAAGGGTTACAGAGTATTACTAAACAAAATAATGATCCATGTGTCTTATTACTTTCACTGACATTATTATATCAATGTTTTTAGTGAGAACAAAAAGGTTATGAATAACACTTAATCTTCGTAGCTTTTTTTTTTTTTAAAGATTTTATTTATTTGTCAGAGAGAGAGTATAAGCAGGGGGAGCAGCAGGGCAGAGGGAGAAGCAGGCTCCTCGCGGAGCAAGGAGCCCGATGCGGGACTCAATATGACTTGAGCAGAAGGCAGACACAATGGAGTGAGCCATCCAGGTGTCCCTAATCTTCACAGCTTTTTAAATTTGGGGTAGGTTTTAGATAATATACTGTTGCAGTAGTACAATTTACAAATAAACACAATAAGGATACACGGGTTTTGGGGGGCTTTTTTTTTTTTTTTTACTTAGTAAGGGTACAACATTTGGCAGATCTGCTCCTATTAAATAAGCCTTTCTCCCCACTTATCAGGCAGTGGGTAGTCTTCCCAGTGGTTTCCTATGCAGGCTTAGTAGACTAAGGAATGAGCTGTGGAGTGTGCCCAGGGCACCAGAGCTGGAGTTCTAGGTTTACCTAGCATGAAGGTGCATGGGAATTGTACCGCAGGGCAGAAGGCGGTATCACACCACTTTAAAGCTACAAAGGATCCAAGTTTCTCTACACTTTACCTTCATTATGATGCCAATGACATCAAGTGAGGGCTTCCAATCTGCATCATACTATGATCTCAGCCAAAAGGTAAACATCAAGGGCTAGACAACATGCCCTTTCTACTTCACCTTACATATTGAAGAACTCCAATTTCATTACCCTGCCTACTCTATCTTTTGCCCTTTTTCAGTACAGACATTGAACAACCATTTGAACAGCAACTGTTTAGTTCTTGAAAGAAACTACATTTCACTCCTTTTAAAAATAAACTAAAACTAAAGTCCCCACAACTATCAGCCTTGGTCCCAAACCTTCTAAAAATCGCTCTCAGAATTTCTTGGTTGAGTTGGGGAGAGAATAATTTGTGGCAAGTGTATTATATACTCAATAAAATAATGTAACTTCAAACTGATATAGGTATAAAAAACTATATTCTCATCTGAATTTTTCTAAAACTGATCCCTCACAAGATCTGCACTCACTTGCACAGATGCATGACTAAACCATGCTGTGTCACCTTTTACGTCAAGTTTAATAACAAAACTATTTTGTATTTGCCAGACAAGTATATAACTGCCCACATTCTACACACACTAGCTTTTCACTACACAAATGTTATGCTCTACACTTCATTTCCCAATGCTTGACTTCTCCGTCGGCAATTTCTAAAATTCTCAGACTCAAGTAGTTTTTAAGTTTTTATTTTTCAAAAATGTCTCTTGAAAAACTTAAGGCCAAAGTATTTCTAGTGTTTCTGGCAGACACCAGAGAATGATTTAGGGTACACAGCCACCACTTTTAAGTTTACTTCCAAAACAGAGGGGAAAAAAATCTTGTGAAAAGAACATCAAGATGCAAAATCTTCAGTATTTCACACATATTAGAAAGAATACCTAATATTCCAGTAACATCATTTGCTAGTTACTTCTAATAAAAATTAAACCATTTAACAGGTGAAGAAAATATTCTGAATTAAAAATAAAAGAAAATATAAAATTCATCTTATACAGAAAATAATCATTCTTGACTTTATGGAATTCTGGGTTTCTCCATATAAAACCCATGACTTTATTTTATCTTTGAACACATCCAAATTCTTGGCTTGTATACCTCTTACAAGACCTATTAACAAATAATAGTCAAATATTTATTAATACCATTAGGAACTACATTTGGAAGGCTAATGCGTTTAGGCACCATGCTAAGTATTTTACAAACATCTTAGAGAATCCTCACAGCAGCCCTGAGAGTAATGTGTAGGAGGTCTTACTCACCTGAATCTTTATTTACAAGGTTACACTGAAGCAAAAGTTACCTAAACCTAAAAGTAATTGTTAAATCAACTGACCCCTTGGAAGATGAGGAGCAACTCCCTCCCACATTCTTTCTTCACTTTCTTCATTTTCAAGAAAGCAGAACCCCAGGCAAATCTTTTTTCCACCACTCTTTCCTATAAGATCTTGGTCCCCATTTTAAAGAGATTCACTGTAGGCACCTCCCTGACACCTGCTCTCCGCCGGTAAGAGGACATCCAGCATTACCAGCTCCACTTTACAGGAGTAAAAAGAAAAAAAAAAAAAAAAAAGGCTCAGTAAAATCGCACCACTTCGCTGAGATCAAACCGCTGGAAGTGGCCAAACTGGCGTGTGAGTCCAGCCCATCAGATCTGTCCAGCCCAAGCTCTCCTCAGCCTCAGCACAAGGGGGCCTTTTGTAACATAACTATGGTCTCAAAGATAGCAATTTGCTTGGCTGAAAAGCAGCAAACACCTCATAGGAGTAACGTCTCAGGAGCAGGCTGTCCACGAACACCAGCTCTGCCCTCTTCCAAATGTGTGACTCAGGCCCATTATTTCCCCTCCCTGACGCAGTCTCTCATCTGTCAGGAGTAATAGTAAGAGTGCCTATCTCCTAAGATTTCTGTGAGGATTGAGATTTGACACTAACCACAGAAAATACTTAGTGCCTGTCACAAGCACTCAAAGGCTAGCTGCAATTATTAAGCTTAGCTAAAGGACTTTTTAAGCATTTGAGTATTTTGAATGACCTCCTAATGTGAGACTGATCAAAATGACTCAGCACTAGCTGGGGCCAGCCACGTCTGAAATGGGTCCACCCAGCTCAGCCTCACCCCAGCCCAGAGGAACCTCCAAGCATCAAGAATTCTGAATGGGATTATACCAGATATATGTGACTTTTACAGAGCTGAATATTGCCCCTACAGTCTGAGAACTCAAAGGAGCCATTACCACTGGGACAACTACTGCCATCTCGGGTTTGAAACCCTCCCTTGGAAATGTCGATTCACGGCTCTGTAAACAAACCTAGGAGCGTAGAATTCTGTGTTTCACAACTGTTCTGCTAACTGGAGAAGGAGAAAAGAACACATCAACAACAGGGAGATAAGGCCAAGTCTAAGGAAAAGCCTCAGTCCTGGCACAATGGAAACGAGTAGGAGAGCATATGAGAAATAAGCGTGTTAAATACACAGTGGTGTCTACAGAATGGTCTCAGACTAGTGTCATCAGGTTACCTGAGTTACACAGGGTTGAGCAGCTTCAAGTGGAGGAACAGAGTGCAGCCGAGGAAGAAGGGGAGACAGTCAGAAATGGTGCAGCCTAAATGAGAGAACATCTACGAAGTACAAAGAGGAGTGTGAGCTAGCTGCTAACGAAATGTCCCACCAATGATGAGCACTGGGTGTTATACGCAACTAATGAATCGTTGAATGCTGCATCAAAAACTAATGATGTACTAGTTGCGGGCTAATTGACAATTAAAAAAATAAAAAGTCCCACCAAAACTGTCACACTCGCTTGTATTTTGTAGGCTGTATTTGCATACAAAGCCTTTTATAAATCAATTAAAACAACCCCTTAACCATCTCACTTACGCTAGTGATCTGTTTAGTGTATCCTTCGTCATCAACGCAAAGCTCTATCACTCGGCATCTTGGGCGAGATACAACCCATCTAGGTGTCAATCCCTCTATCATGTCCACAAGTCAATTTGCTGTCACCCACTTCGTGCCAAGCACCAGGGAGGCTGTCATGCGAAAGATTAAAATATATGACACCCTACCCACCCCTATCACTGACGAACTCACAATCTGGTTTGGATAAGATCTACATCCATGAAAAGCTACAAGTTTTAAGGAGTAATAGCCCTGACCTGACAGAACATAATAGTGTGGGGCAAGCATGAAGCGGTGAGCTCTAAATGGAATGGGGGTGGAGGACTAGTACGAAAAATAAGACCATTATACATAATCCGTCCCTAAAACACGCCGAAACCGTGACAAAAGAGAACAGACTTTCAGGAGCAGAGGGTCCCTTGCCAGAGATTCAGTAACACTAACTGCAGAATTTGGTCAGAATTTAACAAAACATACTCCAGCTTTTCTGACAATGTGCTTTACTTTTGCTTTTTCTGCCTAACAACATACACAAACAAGTTTAGTGAGGATCTCATTGGTACTGAATATTCTCTACTTGGACAAATGACCTGATCAGAGTTATCAGACCCTTGTTTTTTTGCCAGCTTCTCATTTCTATCCTTTAATTTTCCACTCATTTTTATAAAGCAAGGAAATACACTGACCCTTGGACAACATGAGTTTGAATTGCTTGGGTCTATTTATCAATGGATTTTTCTTCGATACATATAGTCAGTGTTCTGAATTTATTTTCTCTGCCTTATTTTTTCAACATTTTCTTTTCTCTAGCTTACTGTGGTGTAGGAATACAATATATAACCACATGATTTCACTTATGTGGAATCTGAAAAAATAAAACAAAAAAAGACTCACAAACACAGAGAACAATAAACTGGTGGTTGTCAGAGGAGTGGAGGAAGAAGCAAAATACATGAAGGGAATGATTAAGAGGTACAAGTTTCCAGCTATAGAACAAGTCATGGAGATGAAAAGTACAGCTCCAAGAATACAGTCAATATTATATTAATTTACGGTGAATACACTTATGGTAGGCACTGCATAATGTACAGAACTGTTCAGTCTCTATGTAGTACACCTGTAACTAGTCTAACATTATGTGCCAACTCAACAATAAAAATTAAGACATTTTTAAGCTGGTATAGCTAAATTAGTAGACCCAATTCTAGACAATAAAACTAGTGGACACATGTGTAAAACCTGGAGAAACTCTAGAATGATCATTTAACATTTAGAATTATGACCTTAAAGCAAAGATTAAAGGAAAGGAGGCTTAGCCTTAGAAATAGGACTAGTCTTGGGGCACCTGGGTGGCTCAGTCAGTTGGGCCTCCAACTCTTGATTTCAGCTGTCATAGTCCCAGGGTTGTGACACTGAGCCCAGCATCAGACTCCCTGCTTAGCATGAAGTCAGCTTGGGATTCTCTCCCTCTGCCCCAACTGCTCCACACATGCGCTTCGTCTCAGGGAGGGAGGGAGGGAGGGAGGGAGGGGGGGAGGGAGAAGAAAAAGAAAAAAAAAGAAAAAGGACTAGTCTCTAAATGTTTAATTTAGTTCAGCGCATTTACTCAGAACGTCCTATATGCTTATTACTGGGGGAAGGAAAAAGTGTGTCTCCCTTCAGGTACATACCAATCTGTTTGACAATAAAGGGCTTACCGATATGAAGTCAGTAAATCACCTACAGAAAAGACAATACCAAGGGTCAAATAAAGCTCCCAGGGATCAGGAGGCAGAAATACTCTCATCTGTCAGTAGCTGAGGCATTGGCACGGCTCCCCAAGGAGATGGAGCCTAAGCTGAGCCTTCAATATAGTTTTTCAGTCAGGGGTACTCCTATCACAAAAGGCATTTAGAAATGGGGCAGGGCATCTTTTCAGGTTCTCAAACAATGGGGTTGGTGAGATGGGTAAAAAAAAAAAAACAGAAGAGGAGAGGGACCTGCTACCGGCATTCAGCACCTGGGAACCACGGATGCTCCATGTCTACAACGCCAGGCCAACCCTACATAAAGAGTCATTCCAGCCCAAATGGCACCACAGATCTCTGTTGAGAATCACAGAGGTAGACAATAGACATTCACCAGGTACACGATGAAATTGGAGGACATCTCAAGCGCAAGAAATAATAGGCACGACTGCATTAAGTATAAACGTGTTGCTCAAGGAGGAGCAAACACCTCCAGAGCTTTTGAAAGTTTATGGGGTGGTGGTGGGTCAGAAGGATGCAAACTTGTTCAGTGTCCCAAGGATACACCTTACAAGGGAAGGGATGGGAAGGGAAAGGGAAAGGGAAAGGGGAAGGGGAAGGGGAAGGGGAAGGGAAGGGGAAGGGAAGGGGAAGGGAAGGGAAGGGGAAGGGAAGGGGAAGGGAAGGGAGGGGAAGGGAAGGGGAAGGGAAGGAAGGGGAAGGGGAAGGGAAGGGGAAGGGAAGGGGAAGGGAAGGGGAAGGGAAGGGGAAGGGAAGGGGAAGGGAAGGGGAAGGGAAGGGAGGGGAAGGGGAAGGGAAGGGGAAGGGAAGGGGAAGGGGAAGGGAAGGGGAAGGGAAGGGGAAGGGAAGGGGAAGGGAAGGGGAAGGGGAAGGGAAGGGGAAGGGAAGGAAGGGGAAGGGAAGGGAGGGGAAGGGAAGGGGAAGGGAAGGGAGGGGAAGGGGAAGGGAAGGGGAAGGGAAGGGGAAGGGAAGGAGAAGGGAAGGGGAAGGGAAGGGGAAGGGGAAGGGAAGGGGAAGGGGAAGGAAAGGGGAAGGGAAGGGGAAGGGAAGGGGAAGGGAAGGGGAAGGGAAGGGAAGGGAAGGTCGGGTCTGGTTTTTTTGTTTTGTTTTTTTTTTGGTTGCTTTTTTTCCCCTTTTTCTCAGTTGGGACCTATAGGTGCCTGCAAGGATGAAGGAAAGAAACCAGAGTATCAGAAGTGCCGGGGAGAAGAGATCCTGGCACTGGGTGCCAAGTGGCCAGGAATGTTCAATGTCCTAGAACAAGGACAGTCCTGCGTAACTGAAGAATTGTCCCATGTCCTTCTTGGCCATTTGGACAGATTTTTAATTTTGCTTCTAATGGCCTGGGTGTGCCTTTTCCTCAAAGAAGCTAGCCATCTTCAAAAAGTCTCCTCCAGGAAGGGCATTCCTCACAGGACAGTTCCTACATTCTAGAAAACCATAAACTACATAATACTATCCCTACTGTAATTGCCCGGGAATTAACAAATTTCTTTCTATGTCTACCATTAAAATTCCTAGATATTTTTGTTTACATTAGAAATTACCCAACTCATACTTTATAATATGTATATTAATATTCTTTTTCAATAGAAATGCTAGGCCTCAGTATTTCAAAATTACTGTGGAAAAAAGTCTTACTATCTAATTCCGCACTGATTCTGTTGGGGTAAAAGGTTTTATTTTTTCTCACTAAGAGAAACCAAAGAAATCAAAAAAATAAAACCTTTCTCACCAGGAGAAACTAAAGAATAAGGCTCTGTGTACATGCCCGCTGTGGTCTGAGTGTTTGCCTCCCCCCTAAAATTCATGTTGAAATCCTAACCCCCAGGGAATGGTATGAGTAGGTGGGAGCTTTGAGAGGTGCTTAGGTTACGAGGGTGGAACCCCCATAAATGGCATTGGTACCTTATGGAAAAAAAAAAAAACAAAAACAAAAACACAGAACTCCCTAGCCCCTTCTGCCATGAGAAGCCTCTGACCCAGAAGAGGGCCCTCATACAGCCCCTACAGGCACCCTGAAATTGGACTTCCAGCCTCTAGACTATGAAGAATAAATTTTTGTTTATAAGCCACCCTGTCTGTGGTATTTTGTTACAGCAGCCCAAACAGACAAAGACAATGCCAAATATATGGTCAGTGCTTAATTGGTACTTCTCACATTAGGACTTCTCATCGACAAGACTACATTTAGTTCATCTCAACTCCAACATACACACCTATGCACACACAAACATGTAACAGACTTACCTCTCATCTGCTAGCTCTCTATGTTCATATTCTCCTCTAGGTGCAAGGTCACTAACTGAGTAATATAATCCAGGTTCATAGGATAACAGACAGACAGTGAGGAGTGTGAAGTCTCGATCCTCCCCACCAGTAGGCCATACCTTGACCCAGAACACTAACTGATGGGAATATGGAAGGAAAGCAGGACACACAGCTTGGGGCAAGTAGGTCTATTAGCCAAATTAGAGGAAATATGCAGTTCCCATCCTGTGTATTACACAGGTACCTGTATACATCACAGTCTTGTCTAGGTGTGTGGCCTATAAATTTAGGTTACATTTTTGGGGAAAACTTCATTTTGGCTGAGTTCACAGAGCATTTAGCAGAACACAGATACTATACCAAAAAAAAAAAAAACCAGGTATGAAATGAGCCCAGTCAAGTAGTTATTTTTTTTTAAGATTTTACTTATTTATTCATGAGAGACAGAGAGAGAGAGAGAGCACAAGCAGGGGGAGCGGCAGGCAGAGGGAGAAGGAGAAGCATGCTTCCCACTGAGCAGGGAGCATGATGTGGGACTCGATCCCAGGACCCCAGGATCATGACCTGAGCCGAAGGCAGATGCTTAACCAACTGAGCCACCCAGGCACCCTCCAGTCAAGAAGTTATGATTGGCAGTATGACTGACACCAATTCCAGACTACACTCATTGTCCACATCAGTCATGAGCTCACACCCTGGTACACTCTCCTGATTCCACTTCCTCTAACTCTATCAGTTGTTGAAGAACCACTGTAGTTCTTCCCACTTTTCTCCATCTCTAAGATGCTGCTCTGAACAGAAGATATCTTTCCCTATTTTGAAATCAACTAGCCATAGATGAGGCCTTTAGAATGCTTTCTTTCTGGCCTGCCCATATTACCTGATCCATCTCTCCTGTGATCTGAGCCCCATTAATTCCAGATAGCTAAAGGACTTGGTACCCACAGTAGTTCCCTCTTCACTGATGTGTCCAAATTCTATTTCTATGTCCCCCTCCCTTCTGTCCTATGGTCAGCACTAGTATTCTTTTTTTTTTTAAGATTTTATTTATTTATTTGACAGAGACACAGTGAGAGAGGGAACACAAGCAGGGGGAGTGGGAGAGGGAGAAGCAGGCTTCCCGCGGAGCAGGGAGCCCGATGTAGGGCTCGATCCCAGGACCCTGGGACCATGACCTGAGCCAAAGGCAGACGCTTAACGACTGAGCCACCCAGGCACCCCAGCACTAATATTCTAATGTGAATAAGCCAGGGTCCTTGCGCTAGGGAACTCCTAGTTTACTGGAGAAAGCACACAATGAAACAGCTAATACCATGTCATACCATGTAATGTTACCATGTAACATTAGAGTAAAGAGAAGTATGGGGTGCTGGCAGAACACATGGGAAAGGCACTAATCCTGACAGGAATGAGTAGGGTAAGCTTGTTCTTACAAGTTGACAAAGACTTGCTAAATGTTTTTAAAACTAAACTTCCTCTCTGTCTATATGATGGATTAAATAACCCGAGGACCCTATTGTTTAAAATATTAGCTAGACTATTTTTAACAATTAATTCAAATGTGTAGTTGAACTCTCAGTAAGGGAGCCTTCCACAGATCCTTTAAGACCCATCAAAAAATCATTGTGATCACCTACTGAGAATATTTACCCTGAAAAGATTTGCTGGTCTCAGACAAGATGACTGGATCTTAATGGCCACTGAGAGCAAGAGATGAAGTTACGGATCCACATGTAGTTGAGTATTGGAACTGAAACGCCTGCATCAGACGTATAGCAAAGGGCTACACCTTTAGTCAAATAGAATATTATGACATAGCAAAAGGAAAAGAAAAGGAACTTTTCTGTTTCAGTCCAAGCCTTTGCTAAGGAGGGGAAATGATGTTCTTTGGACATCTTCAACTACAAAGTTTACATACAAGATAGTCCCATTTATGGTTATGCTCAGGGTTAACTCTAAATTATAGGACTCCCACAGTTGAAGTGTCATTAGTCATAGGCTTACAATGCAAAATCTTGAGACAGTTGACTAAAGCTACTGATCATGAGAAAGACAATAAAACAGCAAAATTAGACCCTCAGAAATTCAAGTAATAGACTAACCAAACATTCTGCATGTAAATATGTTTAAATAAAGATGCTAAAAAATAACTTATGAGCAGAATATGATTTGTTCCTGGCTGACTTAAGGACCAGGCTGCTTTGACTAAGACCCAAATAGAACTTCAGAAAGTAACAGGTTGTTGGGCGCCTGGGTGGCTCAGTCATTAAGAGTCTACCTTCGGCTCAGGTCGTGATCCCGGGATCCTGGGATCGAGCCCCGCATCGGGCTCCCTGCTCGGCGGGAAGCCTGCTTCTCCCTCTCCCACTTCCCCTGCGTGTGTTCCCTCTCTCGCTGTTGTCTCTGTCAAATAAATAAATAAAATCTTAAAAAAAAAAAAAAAAAGTAACAGGTTGAGTGTTTGAAAATTCACCAGACAGGTTAAGTAGCAAAGAAAGGAAAGTCAGGAAATAATCAGTGAGCTGGAATTTTGAGCTTAAGAAATTACCCAGAATAGGGCGCCTGGGTGGCTCAGTCGTTAAGCATCTGCCTTCGGCTCAAGTCATGATCCCAGGGTCCTGGGATCGAGTCCCACATCGGGCTCCCTGCTCGGCGGGAAGCTTGCTTCTCCCTCTCCTGCTCCCCCTGCTTATGTTCCTGCTCTCGCTGTCTCTCTCTCTCTCTCTCTCTGTCAAATAAATAAATAAAATCTTTAAAAAAAGAAAAAAGAAATTACCCAGAACACAGCACAGAGTCAGAAAAGGTGAAAAATATGAAAGATGTTAAGAAACATGAAATCTGGAATGATAAAGTCCAGTATACATTTTATAGAAGTTCCACACTAAGGAAAAAACAACAGAGGATAAATAATATAAAGGCTTTTGGAGAATTTCCATCAGTTGATAAAATCTCAGATTCTGAAAATATATGAAGTCCCAACAATTCTACATCTAGATAGATCAAAGTATAGAAGATCTTAAAAAGGTATTTTACCAAATCACATCTATTGTGTGGTTTCATCTTAATAATGAAAACCATGTATTTTATATGATGACTGAGAAAAATGCAGAGTATAGAGAACTGTTCATATTGGTTATAATGTAGAACTGCAAGGAGTGATAAAAAAAAGGTCTTCAAGTTTTTAAAAATACTCCTCTGACCTATAATAAAATGTATAAATAAGACACGTGGTCATTTTTTTAAATGTTTACGGTTTTAAATTCTAAGTTGTATTTAATTTGAACTTAAATTTAACAGTTTAAGTTTTATGTTTTAAATTTTTTAAATCTGAAAAACAAATTCAACCACAAAAGGAAAATCACTAGCACACCTTGGCTCTACACTTTTAAAGCTGTTTGCTTCAAGGTCTCAGTTTACTTATCAGTAAAACATGGGATGGTAGTTTCTACTTTGCAGAACTGTGTGGAAGATCAGATCAGCTACTAGAGGTGAATCTCCCCATGTTGATACTTGGAATTCCTTATTTTAAAGCAAAATGTGCCTCCCCCAATTTTCATACATTTGTCCTACAACTGATTTCTGAAACTCTACAGAACTAGGGTCAACCCCTTTACCTCACAACCTCTGAAGACTACCTATCAACACTTCTCCACTCCTGTAGGTCTTCTCTAGGAGGAGAACTGCTCCCTCCATGACTTCCCTCACATCACTGTTTCAAGCAATTCTCAATATATGAGGCCCTAACTAGTCTGCCCTTACTATATTACTAGTTGTGTTAAAGATAGTACCACCACTTGGGCTTAAAATCCTAGACCATTTCTGATTTCTCTTCCATCCGCATTCCCCACACTCCTTCATTCACCAAATAGTCACTATTGGCACTCTGTCTCCCTCCCATCTCTTCTTTGTTCTCATTATAATCTAGCAAGCCTTTCCTTTCACCTCTCCCTGCCAGAATATTCCAAAATAGTCTGCTATGTGGTCAGCAGCATAATGTCCTTCCTACTTCCAACTCATTTTGGATATTGATGCCAGGTTAAATAGTCAAAATTATTTCCATCATTTTACTTCCCTGGTAAAGAACAAACCTTACCCTCTGGTGCCTATCAGATGAAGTACAAGCTCCGCAATGGGCATCTAGAACCTTCCACAATATTGTTCATACTCATACAACCCATCAATCACCACTTCAACACACAAATCTCACTTGGACCCAGATTGGCTGCCCCATGGAGCCACAGACACCCAGGCTCTACGAAGATGGCCCTCCCCAAACCTTTTACCTCCATGAATCCCTCCCAAATATTCTAACACTGTTAACATGGGACATTAGAGTTTGAATCTTGGCTCAAACACCTACTAGCTCTGTGACCTTGAGCTACCTACCTGTCTCACAATACCTATCGTAGGATCAAATGGAGTCCAGTAGGGAAAATACTTAGAAGAGTACTGATGTCCAGTATCAAATTCCAGGACCTTCCCTCCTGCCACGTCCCAAACGACCTCCCCTAGATCTTTTATTTATTCTATGATCTAACAATTATATCTTGGTACTTTTTGCTCAATGTTTCATGGGTTTATCTTATCTCCCAGCTAAACCTTTTCCCCTGCATCCTTTGCTGTGCTCTGTGTACATCAAAATATAACTAGGAGACTAAACCCAGTCATTATATTTGACTAGGACTGGAGGGCAAAAGTGTTTTTGTAAATACTGCTTATTCATTAAACAGTATCTGACCATCTGCTGGGCACGAGGATATTATGTGCTGAGGATATATAATTGAACAAGAAACAAAAACCCTAGCCCTTCTGAAGCTTACACTACAGTTTATAGACAACATAGCAAAGTATATTTTATGGTACACTTCAAAATGATATGTATTATTTTTAAAATGGAGCCAAGGAAGAGAACAGAGTGGAGGGGTGGATAGTGGGGCACCATTTTCAATGTAGTGGTCAGGGCAGGCATAGCTGCGAAGATGATATTTGAGAGAGCAGGGCAGACAGCTGGGCTGAGTCTCAGACAACAGCAGCACAGAGGGAGAAATCTGGAAGCAAAGCATGAACACATGCATTGTGAGTGACACCCAGGAGTCAGTGTGAGGGAAAAGGAGAGTAAAGTATGAGGACAGGGGAAAAACAAAAATCCTGGTCACATAAGGCCTTGTAGGTCATCCCGTGGACCTTCGCTTCTGTGAGTGCGAAGAAGATCCACTTGAAGGTTCTGAGTTGAGGAGTGACATGACAGGACACACACACTAAACAGTATCAGTTAATTACTATGCCACAGGTGGGCTGAGAAGAGCCAAGGGCAGAGCAGGGGGCTGGTTTGCAGGCCCTCGCAATAATATAGCAAGAGATGATGGCCGAGACCAGGGGGTGACAAGGGGGGCTGTGAGCACTAACTGAGTTCTGGACATGTTCTCAAGGTAGAACCGATAGGATTTCCTAGCAAATCAGAAGTGGGATGTGAGAGAAAGAGGAGGTCTCCCAAACCAGCAGGCTGAGCTCAGGGTGGTACTGCCGTTAACAGAGATGGATGGCGGTGCAGGTGGCGCGGGTGCAGGGAGGAACCCAGGAACCCCGTTTGGCGCACATTAAGTGGAAAATGGCCGCACGGGCAGACCTGTCATGCAGGCGCTGAGATACCCAAGCCTGCAGTTTCTTCTGCCCACCAAGTCCTTTCCTGAGTCACTCCTATGAAAGCACTAGCGGGAAGACGAAAGCAGTTAAAAGAATTAGGAACAGAGGCCATGCCCCTGTCCTTGTGGATTTGGCAGTCGGAGAAGGAAACACAGCAGCTGTTCCTGAGCTTCTGGCACAGCCGAAGCTGGAACAGCAAATGCCATCCTACCCCAAAACACTTGGAAGGTATCCAAGCAACAAGGTGGGTTACATCCAAAAAATGGTTTTAGATGCAAAACCATGCCATCATGTGGACCAACCAGGTTCCGGCTCCATGCAGGGTGAAAGCAAACCGCCTCTAACTCTTCCCTCTTACAGTTCTGTTCTCCAGGTAGAATTTGGTTTACAAAGCTATCTACCTTGGAGGCGCGCCTGGGTGGCTCAGTCGGTTAAGCATCTGCCTTCGGTCAGGTCATGATCCTGGGGTTCTCGGATTGAGTCCCGCATCGGGCTCCCTGCTCAGCAGGGAGCTTACTTCTCCCTCTCCCTCTGCTGCTCCCCCTGCTTGTGCTCTCTCCCTCTCCCTCTCTCTCAAATAGATAAATAAAATCTTTTAAAAAAAAAAAAAGCTATTTACCTTGGAGATGTTTATTTTCCAAAGAAACAGGAGTTTGGGTTTTGTAACAGTCAAGGAAGAGGACCAGACTAAAAACAGGGCAGCCCGGGGTTGGCCCTGGCTGCCGCCCCAGGCCCTGCCCCGCCCCTGCCTCAGGACTGGGTTTCTCCATGTGTAAATACTGCCACAGCAAAAAAATATTTTCCACTGCCTACACACAGGGCTTTAGGGAGGATTCATGAATTAGTGTGTATAAAACACTATGAGCTATTCAGATAAAGCGACAATGAAACTCCCCTTGTAAGTTTCTGAGGTCCAGACAGAGTGATCTCTTTTCCCCACAAACTCCACAGAAAATCAGACAACCATCTGAAGTTACCCTGTACCTGACTGAAGAGACAAAATGAAGTCATGTGTGAAACCTCTTTGTGAAATACATTTCCAGTATAAGGATTTCTAGAAACAATCTCTCGAAATAAAAATACAGGTTAAAAATCACTTAAAAACCAACAGAAAGAGGTAGCTCTAGGTAAGGCTCCACACAGGAGTTAAATGTGTTGACCTGGGAGCCAGAGTGAAGGCAAACTCCTAGCTGTTGGACAAGCTAGCATCTTAATTCCACTCCAGGAGAAAATATGAACTGCCGCCTAAGGGCCACGGAATTAAGGGCATAGTAAGAGCCATCCATGAAAAGAGCTTTGTTGAAGGCGTTTTCCCGTGTTTTCTAAAAGCTGTCCAACTCCACTCAAACGATCACAATTAACACTGACATGAATAGGCCACTGTAGGGATTCTGCTCATAATCCAAAGAGATGGCTTTCCCTGCCCACTGTGATTTTACATCAGTATTCAATCAACCCTTCAGGGTCTTGTTCCTGGCTCAAAAACGTGCCGAAGACCAGAGAAATGCACAGTCTGGAGGTGAAGTCTTTCCTTAACAAAGCAAGGATGTGCTTGGATTACTGTGAGCATCATGGTTTAGCACACCTCAACTCTTCACTTCAGAAACAGAGAAGCGAGGGGTAGCTAGAAAGGGATCGAACACAGAAAGGGGGCAAACAGTCTACCTGCTAAAAATGAAACCACAGTTAAAATGAAATCTAAACCAAAGATTCTGGTGAGCTCATTCTGACAGTGTTTCCCGAGTAGGCTGGCATGTTCACCAAGCTGTGGACACCAGAGGCAAGGGAAGTCTGACGACTCACTCAAGGTCAGTGAGTTCTAATCCCTCATCTACTGATGACTCATGGTAAATTCCAGATTTCCAGTTCTGTGTTTACTGTACACTGGCACTAATCTCCCAACTGGTCTCTCTCCCTTCAGCTCCAGCTCCCTCCAGTCCTCGTGGCCTAGGACCAAAACATTCAACTTCAAATACTGCTCTGGGTGTCCAGCCCCTTAGCCTACCTCAAACCACTCAGGGGCTCCCCACTGCCTGGGGAGAAAAGGTACCACTTTTGTACCTGCCTTTGAAGGCCACCATGAGCTAGAACCCCTCCCAGTGCTTCATACAACGCTTCCTTCCTTTCTTCTCTAGAGCAGACATTTATAGGGTTCTGACTGTCTAGCACCCTTCCCTTGTTAGCATCTGGCTCTCCCCTCTGAGGAACCCCCATCGTGTACAGCTTTGATAGGAAGTAGGATCTCATCGTCCTTACAGAAGCCAATGGGAATTCACTCTCTCTCTCTCTCTGCCCAGTGCAGCCAGGGGTGGGTACATGGATAGGGTGCTTAAGCAGGGGTCTACTCATCGCTCGGCATCAGGGAAATCCAAATCAAAACCTCAATGAGACACCACCTCACACCAGTCAGAATGGCTAAAATTAACAAGTCAGGAAACGACAGATGTTGGCGGGGATGCAGAGAAAGGGGAACCCTCCTACACTGTTGGTGGGAGTGCAAGCTGGTGCAGCCACTCTGGAAAACAGTATGGAGGTTCCTCAAACAGTTGAAAATAGAGCTACCATACAATCCAGCAACTGCACTACTGGGTATTTACCACAAAGATACAAATGTAGGGATCCAAAGGGGCACGTGCACCCCAATGTTTATAGCAGCAATGTCCACAATAGCCAAACTATGGAAAGAGCCAAGATGTCCATCGACAGATGAATAGATAAAGAAGATGTGGTGTGTGTGTATACACACACACACACACACACACACACACACACACACACACAATAGAATATTATGCAGCCATCAAAAGGAATGAAATCTTGCCATTTGCAAAGACATGGATGGAACTGGAGGGTATTATGCCGAGAGAAATAAGTCAATTAGAGAAAGACATGTATCATATGACCTCACTGATATGAGGAATTCTTAATCTCAGGAAACAAACTGAGGGTTGCTGGAGTGGTGGGGGGGTGGGAGGGATGGGGTGACCGGGTGATAGACATTGGGGAGGGTATGTGCAATGGTGAGCCCTGTGAATTGTGCAAGACTGTTGAATCACAGACCTGTACCTCTGAAACAAATAATATGTTATATGTTAAAAAAAGAAGATAGTAGGAAGGGAAAAATGAAGGGGGCAAAATCAGAAGGGGAGACGAACCATGGGAGACTATGGACTCTGAGAAACAAACCGAGGGTTCTAGAGGGGAGGGGGTGGGGGGATGGGCTAGCCTGGTGATGGGTATTAAAGAGTGTACGTACTGAAAAGAGCACTGGGTGTTATACACAAACAATGAATCATGGAACACTACATCAAAAACTAATGATGTGATGTATGGTGATTAACATAACATAGTAAAATAAAATAAAATAAATAGAAAAAAAAAGCAGGGGTCTACTCTTCAATAAGACATGACATGAGGGCAATTGAGATATTTATGCACCAAATTGTTTGTTGTTGGCATCCAAGAACTAAGGCTGAGGTAGTCCCCAGCTTCTTTACTACAGCTTCCCTTTACAAACAGGCCATTCTCCCCAGGATGGCTAATTCAGTGTCCCCCTCTCAATACCATGTGTATACTTGCAACCCTATGCGCTGTTCCCAGGAAATACAGGACAGAAGTTCCCGAACAGGGCTAAGCACAAGGCAGGAACAACAAACTTGGTCCAGGAGCTGGGCATGCTGCGTCGTAAAGGATGAATACAAGTTAAGCAGACTGAAGGGAGAGCGGAGGGAGCTGGGGAGAAGGGGTGCGTTCTAGCACAGGCACCGAGGACACGGAACATTGCAAACTATGTGTGAGGATTGAAAGTCCTTCTACAGAGCTGTGCACAAGATACTAGGACCAGAGCTGCAACTAGAGACATAAGCCACACTTCGCACACTGTGCCAACAATTTTAGTCTCCATCCTAAAGGTTAAGGGGTGAATTCAAAGTACAAGTACAAAGCCCAAAAGAGATCATAGTTCCATTTTTTTTCCTAATTAGCTCTTTGAATCTCCTAAAGTTTACTCTTAATATACACACTTTCCTCCATAAAATACAATGTAATATTAAGCCAAGAGACCTGCTTTAGCTAGATTCATTCCAAAAATGATTTCATTTTTTATATATATATAGCACCCGGGAAAAAAATCAACCCATCAAATTCCTGAGCAAAGCAGTAAAGAGAAGTAGGTGCAATTTGTGCAAGGTAGTAAAAAGAATCAAGTCAGGAAAAAGGCACGCACCCCTGGATTAGAGCTCCCATTCTACCTCTCAGTACACGTGTGACTTTGGGCAAGTTATTTAACCTTGTTGAGACTCATTTGTTTATCTGTAAAATGTAGTTAGGACGCCAACAGCTGTAAGAGTGTTAGGGTGAGGAAATCAACCTTACATGAAGCACTGGGTACACATGAGTTACACTCTGATGCTATCCTTTTCTTTCCAAGAAACTTTTCCCCCAACAATGCCCTAAGTTACAACCTGTCCACTACACCCTGATCCATCACTGGAAACCAAAGAGCCAAGAATAAGGAGATTTGGGTTCCTACATCTGCCATTTTTTTTTAACTGTGTGAGTTAAAGTTCAACCACTTGGGAACTCCATTTCCCTATGCGTAAAATGGGGAATGTAGGGGCACGTGGCTGGCTTAGTCAGTAGAGCAGGCCTCTTGATCTCACGGTTGTGAGCTTAAGCCCAACGTTGGGTGTAGAGCTTACTTAAAAAAAAAAAAAAAATGAATATAATTGCTGCCCATTCCGGGACATGTAAGGATTAAATGAGATTCGTGGAAACTTCAGAATACCAGGTATGTAAAATATTGCAAAGTATTTGCATACTTATAAGTGACCTTCTCAAAGTTCTTTCTGACACCACCTTTGAATTTCCAGTTCAACCACTTTCCTCATGTCACTCATGAACCTACAAAGACTCTTTATTGCTTATTATGCCTCTAATTCTGTTTGGCTTCCAACCTTTCTTAATATAGCCCTACCCTACCTATCTAATGCTATTTCCTTCTGCTCCCCCAGATTATCCCACAGTATCTCTCTCATGATCCACAGTGATACCCATTCCTGCGGTTTTGTTCATACAGGTTCTCCTGCCTCAACACCCACCCCTTATGCCCTCCATCTACCCAAGTGGGTGATTTTCTGAAGCCCATCATGCCTTGACTGCTCCATTATACCTGATTACTCCACAAGTAAGAATTCGTTCCTAGCTCTGAACTCCTAACCAGAATCTTCGACTTATTATTTTTACTACATCCTGTAATTTCTCTTTCTGCTTGTATCTCTTCTTCTTGAGGGAAAAGATGTGTTTTATACTCACCCCTAATTCCCTAAAAATTTGGAATAGTAGATGGAGCACAGAAGAAAACATGGACTGGAGGTTCTCAAACCTCTTTGCGCATCAAAACTTCTATCCTCGGCTAATTTCCAGAAACCCTTAACAAGCACCTACTTCTCGGTCAAAAGAACCAAGGTGAGCAGAGCAAGCCCCTCCATCTTACAGGCTCCAAAGACAAAGAGGTTGGCACCAGACTTGAGTACAATGGAGTATGGGAAGCTAGGACAAGCCATGGTTGTAGCACATGATTCTAACCCAGAATTCACACCATAGCTGTAACACAGAATCACCTCTTCCCTTCTAAGAACTGAACATAATAAATAGACAAAGACACACTTCACACATTATAAGATGAGCAATATATGGAAAATAACCTAAAGGTCCCACTTCAAGAAAAGAATAGTAATAGAGAATTTTACGCAGCCAATGAAAATAATTTTGGAAGGATAATGAATAACAAAAACATTACCAATGTAAAAAGTGAAAAACAAAGGATGTTCCAAGTACATACTATGTGATTTCAATTGAGATATCATGAAACAGGGGCGACTGGGTGGCTCAGTTGGTTGAGTGTCAGCCTTCGGCTTGGGTCATGATCCCAGGGTCCTGGGATCGAGTCCCGTGTCGGCCTCTCTGCTCAACGGGAATCTGCTTCTCCCTCTCCCTGCTGCTCCCCCAGCATGTATTCTCTCCCCCTCTATCAAATAAATAAATAAAACCTTTTAAAAGACAAATAAATAAGTAATAAAAAATAAAAAGTTATCATGAAACAAGTTGTTACTGACTGCACACACTAACTACACACCACACCCTAACTGCTAACATTTTCACATAGTGATAATGACAAGGGCAGGCTGGTTGAGACCTGTAACATCCCCCATCATCTCTACCCGCTTCCTCCAAATGCTGCAACTTCAGTAAAACAATGTGTTCTGTTTCAAGACAAGACTCTGCTCTTCCAGTAGAACTGCTTTTCCCTCCATTCCTACTAAAGAGAAGAGTTTGAGTTGTCTGTTTACATGTGTTACTTATTTATTCTGCACACTAATGTAGAGAGTATCATGTTCATTTCATGGGAGACAAACAGACTGAGGTCCTTAAGGCACTGGCTAAAAAATAATAACCCAAAAGAGCCTTTTCACCTCACATACTGACCTGTGGGTATTGTCCTAAGCATATTTACCTGTGTTCCCTCAGGAAAATCAAAGTTCCTCCTAAACAGTCCAAGAACATACTCCCTCCTGCTACAACCCTAATTGTAGGATTATATAATTCTCCTTCCTCCCCTCCCAGTCAGGGAGTCATGGAGCTGCCACATTCCAACCCAAGTGAGAAACAGGGCCCATGTGAGGGCCACAGCAGGTTGTGGGTAGAGGGATTTGGAGAGTCCACCCTCCGTTGTCCATCTCCCCATCTCCCAACTGCACAGGGCCCTGGAGGACACACCAACAGTCTCCTTCCCTACCATCAGCTACTGTGTTAGCTCATCCTTCACTTTCATTCCCTGGGCAGCTGAAGAACCAGTTTCTCTGGCAGTTTCTCCATTATCCTGCTCCTATTCCTCAAGCAAGTATACTTTCCCTTCCATTACTTCCCAGGGACAGTTTATTACTGGTAACAAATAGAAAAACCTAAAATGGAAACAAACAGGGGTTGGTTACAAACTAATGAAAAGCAGCACTAAAACAATGTAGCTCAATAAAATCAACTTGGAACCATCAGAACAAATTCAAGTATGCAATCCTCATTTATTTTACTAAGAGCACATGCCCCAGAAAATAATTTCATGTCTGAGAGCTCCAGTTCCCTGAATAAGAGGGCTGAACTACCTTATAGCTCCATCATTTTAAGTTTTTATTTTAATTCCAGTTAGTTAACATACAGTTCCCTATTAGTTCCAGGTGTACACTGTAGTGATTCAGCACTTCCATACACAGCCAGTGCTCATCCCAACAAGTGCGCTCCTTCATCCCCATCACCTATTTCACCCGTTCCACCACCCACCTCCCCTCTGGTAACCATCAGTTCTCTATAGTTAAGAGTCTGTTCCTTGGGGGTGCCTGGGTGGCTCAGGTCATGATCCCAGGGTCCTGGGATCGAGCCCCGCATCGGGCTCCCTGCTCAGCGAGAAGCCTGCTTCTCCCTCTCACACTCCTCCTGCTTGTGTTCCCTCTCTCGCTGTGTCTCTGTCAGATAAATAAAATCTTTTAAAAAAAAAAAGACTCCAGGGGCACCTGGGTGGCTCAGAGCGTTTAGTGCTTGCCTTCAGCTGAGGTCATGATCCCAGGGTCCTGGGATTGAGCCCCGCATCGGGCTCCCTGCTCAGCGGGGAGCCTGCTTCTCCCTCTCCCTCTGCCTCTCTCTCTCTATCTGTGTCTCAAATTAATAAAATCTTAAAAAAAAAAGAGAGTCTGTTTCTTGGTTTGCCTCTTTTTTTTAACCCTCTGCTCATTTGTTTCTTAAATTTCACATATGAATAAAATCATATGGCATCTGTCCTTTTCTGGCTGACTTCACTTGGCAAAACAGTCTCTAGCTCCATCTATGTCCTTGCAAATGGTAATATTTCATTCTTTTTATGGCTGAGTAATATTTCATTATGTATTTTATATATATACATATATATATATATAAACTCTCACATCTTTATTTAAATTCAATTTATATTATTAGTTTCAGGGGTAGAATCCAGTGATTCGTCAGTTGCATATAACACCCAGTGCTCATTACATCAAGTGCCCTCTTTAACGCACATCACCCAGTTACTCCATCCACCCACCCACCTTCCCTCCAGCAACCCTCAGTTTGTTTCCTAGTGTTAAGATTCTCTTATGGTTTGCCTCCCTCTGTTTTCATCTTATTTTATCTTCCTTTCCCCTATGTTCATCTCTTTTGATTCTTAAATTCCAGATATGAGTGAAATCATATGGTATTTGTTTCTCTGATTTATTTCACTTAGCATAATAACCTCCAGTTCCATCCACATCATTGCAAATGGCAAGATTTCATTCTTTCTGATGGCTGAGTAGTATTCCATTGTGTATATATATATATATACCACATCTTCTTTATCCATTCATCTGTCAATGGACATATGGGCTCTTTTCATACTTTGGCTGTTGTGGACATTGCTGCTATCAACATTGGGTTGCATGTGCCCCTTCGGATCATTATGTTTGTATCCTTGGATAAATACCTAGTAGTGCAATTGTTGAGTTGTGAAGTAGTTCTATTTTTAACTTCTTGAGGAACCGACATACTGTTTTCCAGAAATACCACATCTTCTTTATCCAGGCATCAATTGATGGACACTTGGGCTGTTTCCATAATTAGGCTATTGTAGACAAAGCTGCTACAAACATCGGAGAGCATGTATCCCTTTGAATTAGTATTTTGGTATTCCTTGGGTAAATTCCAAGCAGTATGATTGCTGGATTGTAGTATAGATCTATTCTTAACTTTCTGAGGAAACTCCATACTGTTTTCCTGAGGGGCTGTACCAGTTTGCATTCCCACCAACAGTGCAAGAGGGTTCCCCTTTTTCCACATCCTTGCCAACTCTTGTTGTTTCTTGTGTTGATTTTAAGCATTCTGATGGTCATGAGGTGATATCTCATTGTAGTTTTGATTTCCACTTCCCTGATAAATGATGTTGACCATCTTTTCATGTGTCTGTTGGCCATGTGAATATCTTCTTTGGAGAAATGTCTGTTCATGTCTCCTGCTCATTTTTTAATTGGATCATTTGTTTTTTGGGTGTTGAGTTTTACAAGGTCCTTATATATTTTGGATACGTAACTTTACCAGATATGTCATTTACAAATATCTTCCCCATTCCATAGGTTGCCTTTTAGTTTTTTTGATTGTTTCCATCACTGTATAGAAGCCTTTTATTTTTACATAGTCCCCATGTTTACTACTTCTACTGTTTCCCTTGCCTAAGGAGACATCTTCAGAAAGAAGTCAGTATGGTTGATGTCAAAGAGGTTACTGCCTGTGCTCTCTTCTAGGATCTTTATGGTTTCTGGTTACACATTTAGGTATTTAACCCATTTTGATTTTATTTTATGTACATTCTAAGAAAGTGGTCCAGTTTTCCCAATATCATTTATTGAAGATACAGTCTTTTTCCCATCAGATATTCTTTCCTGCTTTGTCAAAGATTAATTGACCCTACAGATGTAGCTTCATTTCTGGGTTTTCTACTCTGTTCTATTGACCTATGTGTCTATTTTTGTGCCAGTACCATACCATTTTGATTACTACAGCTTTGTATATAACACGAAATCCAGAATTGTGATGCTTCCAGCTTTCTCTTTTTCAGTGTTGTTTTGGCTATTTTGGGTCTTTTGCGGTTCCATACAAATTTTAGAATTGTTTATTCTAGCTCTGTGAAAAATGCTGTTGGTATTTTGATAGGGACTGAATTCCATCTGTAGATTGCTTTGGGTAGTATAAACATTTTAATATTTGTTCTTCAAATCCCTGAGCTTGGAATGTCTTTCCATTTTTTTGTGTGTGTATGTCTGCTTCAAATTCTTTCATCAATGTTTATAGTTTCAGAGTACAGATCTTTAGTTAGGTTTATTCCTAAATATCTTATGGTTTTGGGTGCAATTGTAAATGGGATCAATTCCTTGATTTCTCTTTCTGCTGCTTCATTATTGGTGTATAGAAATGCAACAGATCTCTGCACATTGAATTTGTAACCTGCATCTTTATTGGATTATCAGTTCTAGTTTTTTGGTGGAGTCTTTCAGGTTTCCTACATAGAGTATCGTATCATCTCTAAATAATCAAAGTTTTACTTCTCCCTTGCTGATTTGGACACATTTCTTTTTCTTGTCTGACTGCTATGGTTAGGATTTCCAGTACTTGTGAATGAAAGTGGTAAGAGTGTGCATCCCAGTCTTGTTCCTGACCATAGAGGAAAAGCTCTGTTTTTCCCCATTATGATAATATTAGCTGTGGATTTTCATTTATGGCCTTTATTATGTTGAGGTATGTTCCCTCTAAACCTACTTCGTTGAGGGTATTTATCATGAGTGGATGTTGTGCTTTGATGAAGGCTTCTTCTGCATCTACTGAAATGATCACATGGTTTTTATCCTTTCTCTTGTTAATCTGATGTATCATGTTGATTGGTTTGTGGATACTGAACCACCCTTGCAACCCAGAAATAAATCACACTTGACTGTGGTGAATGATTTTTTTTAATGTATTGTACAACTCCATCTTAAAGAGGGTCACAATGAAAGTCCTCCCAGTACATAGAATCTGAGTCTGATATTTCTGACTCCTCCTTGCTCTACCAGCAGTAAGTCATCCTTGTTGTATAAAGCCTCATGTAAATTGAAGATCCTACCTCTTCAATTATCTTTCTTTTAGATCAGATACTCCTGGATCCCTCTCCCACCCTATTCCTCTGCCCATCCTCACCATGACCAAAAATGTATGTCTCAAATAGGGTATAAAGGTCATATAAGTTATATTTAGAAGGCAGGACCATATAATGGTTAAAAACCTAAGATTTAGGGTGCCTGGGTGGCTCAGTTGTTTAAGCGACTGCCTTCTGCTCAGGTCATGATCCTGGAGTCCCGGGATCGAGTCCTGCATCAGGCTCCCTGCTCGGCAGGAAGTCTGCTTCTCCCTCTGACCCTCCCCACTCTCATGCTCGCTCTCTTTTTCTCAAATAAAATCTTTAAAAAACAAAAACAAAAACCTAAGATTTAGATTCAGACATGGGTGTAAATCTAGTTTAGCAACTCATTAGCTTCTGACTCCAGCCAAGTCGCTTAGCCTAAGCCTCGGTTTCTTCACCTAAAAAATGGGCATCAAAATAATGCCTATGTCATAAGATCATTCTAAGAAAAAATGAGTAACACACATGAAGCCCTTAGCATGTGCCTGGCATGCACATGCACTATAATACCATGATCATAGTAGTGGTGGCTATTATTACTGCTATAAATATTACTCTGAATCAAACCACAGCCTGATGGAAATGAGAGACTCCAGCAAGAGATGACTAACCTAGGAAATTCATCCCAAGAGTCATTCCTACAGTGGGGAGGAAAAGCTTCTGTCTTGGGGGTGGGAGGAGGTGTGGAGTGATGACAGAGCAAGGGGCAAAGAGAGAGAGGTATTGATTAAAAGTGAGAGGAGACACAGCCCTGTGCTTTACCCTTCCTGCCACTTCCCCCCATTCTCCAGGGAGAAGGGCCACAAATCTCAAGGGCCAGTCCAAAAAAGGCATTTCTGCAGTAACCTACGAGGGATGCAAGACTGGCTTGTGCAAGACAGGAACAGCCTGTAACATCTACAATTTAACTTGTTTAGGGAACATTCAGTTCTGTATTTCATTTAATGAGAAGCTACATTCATGTTCCACTTAATTCTAACAATCATTGATAAGCTGTGCTGAATTGCTGACTTCTGGGAATACTGTGCTTCATGTGTACCAGCAACAGATGTGTAATATTGCCTGGAAATGGCCTATCTCCCCAAGGACTGAACAGGAATTCTCAATGCACGAGGTTCGATGCAAGCATCTCCATCCTGTTCTTCACCAGTACAGAGGCACCCTCGACAGAAGATTCACTATTTCATAGAAAATATGAGTTTTCTGCATGCTGCACCTATTTTCTAAGATGTTATTTGTGGAATCAGAGAACCTGCCATTATATCAGAATGTGGATGTCCACACAAATCACCTCTGACTTTGATTTCACAATAAAATCAAAATATATTCATCCCCCTGAGGACAATCTAACTTTTGACACACAAGGAAGTGTTACCCTGTCAATGAATACATTTATAAGCATCTGCCTAAGAATAATGAAAACAGTTGAGCAATTAAATGAAATCCCCACTCAATCACTTTATTCACTTAACATTTATTGAATAATCAATATGTGCCTGGGCACCTGGGTGGCTCAGTCGGTTAAGCATCTGACTTCAGCTCAGGTCATGATCCTGGGGTCCTGGGATCAAGCCCTGCTTCAGGTCCCCACTGAGCAAGGACTCTGCTTCTCCCTCTCTCTCCCCACCCCCTGCCCCTCTCCCTCTTCCCCTCTCCCTGCTCATCCTGTCTCTGTCTCTCTTTCTCAATGAATAAAATCTTAAAAAAAGAAAATATGCCAAAGACACCATCACCTCTTAAAAATACTCAATGGGAGGGGCGCCTAGGTGGCTCAGTCGTTAAGTGTCTGCCTTCGGCTCAGGTCATGATCCCAGGGTCCTGGGATCGAGCCCCACATCGGGCTCCCTGCTCCGTGGGAAGCCTGCTTCTCCCTCTCCCAACTCCCCCTGCTTGTGTTCCCTCTCTCGCTGTGTCTCTCTCTGTCAAGTAAATAAATAAAATCTTCAAAAAAAATACTCAATGGGAATGACAGAATAAAACATATAAGTATATAGACAATGTGTCACAGACAATGCCTTGTAGTAATATCAAATTGGGATGGAAGGCAGACCCTGGTTAACAAGAAAGAGAACCAATTACCAGTTGACCCCAGATACCATTCTCCCCTTAATTTTCATGGTAAGAGCCTTCAACTTTAGCTGCACACATAGCCAGCGGAAGCTGTACCTTGTGACTCTGTAGCCACTATCACATGGAGCCATTGAGCATGTGAAATGTGGTCAATCCTACACACTGAAATGCTATTTTAAACACACTGGGTTAAATATGTTGGGTTAATTTCATCTGTTTCATTTTTTAATACGGTTATTACAAAACTTTATGTTACATATGTGGCTCACATTTTAGAAGAAACTGCTAAGCTAAGAACTATTACCCAGCCTTCCCTGAAGTTAGGTGTGGGCATTCCATGAAGTTCAGGCTAATGAGATGTGAGCAGGAGTTAGGTATACAGTGTCAGTCAGGCTCCTCAAAGGAAGAAGTGTGGCCTCCATAACTTCTTTCCCTGTCCTTGGTGGTTGGCAACAGATGACTGGTAGCAAGCTTGCTACAGTCATGTCAGTGAAAATAATGCCCTACGGATGGTGGAGAAGCATGATGGAAGGAACATAGTTCCTGAATAACCTCGGAGTGAGCCACCCATCTCTCCAGCTTAGACTTTTACAGAAAAGAAATTCTCCTCTTATTTAAGCCTCTGTTTGAGTCTCTTTAAAGTTAACTATATTCTAGTTAAAATAGGGAGGCCTAAGAGGCTTCCTAAAGGGACTAATACCCGTAAAGACACCTTCCAGAGCAGGAGTTCACCAGGTAAAGGACAATAATATACTGGTCAGGAGGACCAGGAGCAAGAAAGGTGTTTAGGGCTGAAAAGACAACAGAGTCAAGGTAGAGGTGCAAGGGTCAGCAAGCTGTGCCTGGTGAGCTCTCAAACAAAAGCACCACCTTGGAGAGAGGTGCACTGCATGATGGAGAGGTAGCACTGAAGGGTGAAGCAGGAAAGACTGGTCAAATACTGGAAAGCCTTGAATGGTAGAGTGTGAACCAGAACTTTTTTCACGTAGGAATGGGGAGCTACTGAAGATCCTACCTAAGGAGAGAACATTCAATTCTGCTTTCAAATGGATCATTCTGGTGCCAGTGCAGAAAGCACATTTTTGGGAGACCACATCTAAGGCAGGTAATGTAGTAGCAATTCAGATAAAAATAAGATCTAAACTGCAGCAATAGCAGTGAGGAGAGGATGTGACAGCATTAAGGCTATTTAAAAAGTCAAGTCGCCCTAAGGAATAAAGAAGAGTGAACACTAAGCGCAAGACTCCGGGCTTCTGGGTTAGAGGAAGGGGCCATTTGGGGTGCAGCAGCAAAGAGACAGGCTCAGTCTCAGACACACCAAATCTGAGAGGTCAGCGTTTATGCCAATTCACATCTTTAACAGATGCCCCTTGCCTAGTTCTCAAAGATGGTACCAGAATTAAGGGATGTGGTTGATGTAGATACCCAGTGTCCACAGGGGATGATAAGTGCCAGCAGGAAGGGGGGGGCAATCATAAATCACAGGAAGGAAAGACACTACTCAAACTCTCCAAACTCTTTTCAGAAAAATAAGGAAACCAAAGTACACAAGATATTTATGGGGAAATGGAAAATAAAGAAGAATTGAAGCTTTTATAAGAATTTAAAGCATAACTTTTATTCAAAATGTCTCTTAATCTCTATATTATTTGTGAGTCATAACACATCCCAAATGACTTGGAATATATTTTTTCTAATCCATTATTATGTTTTTTGAGGATCACATAAATATATTACAATTCTAAGGTTTGTTCAAAATTAAGTCAAAATGAGATTGGAATTCTTTTTTTTTTTAAGATTTTATTTATTTATTTGAGAGAGCGAGAATGAAAGAGAGAGAGCACATGAGAGGGGGGAGGGTCAGAGGGAGAAGCAGACTCCCTGCTTAGCAGGGAGCCCGATGTGGGACTCGATCCCGGGACTCCAGGATCATGACCTGAGCCGAAGGCAGTCGCCCATCCAACTGAGCCACCCAGGCGCCCGAGACTGGAATTCTTAATAATTCCCTTCTCTTGGGGCGCCTGGGTGCCTCAGTCGTTAAGTGTCTGCCTTCAGCTCAGGTCATGATCCCAGGGTCCTGGGATCGAGCCCCGCATCAGGCTCCCTGCTGGGCAGGAGGCCTGCTTCTCCCTCTCCCACTCCCCCTGCTTGTGTTCCCTCTCGCTCTCTGTCAAATAAATAAAAATCTTTTAAAAAATAATTAAAAAATAAATAAATAATTCCCTTCTCTACTGTAAACCATAGGAGTAGGTTTTCTGCAGAATTTGCATATTCCTTTTTCTCTAGGTTTTAAGCAAACAACGAGAGAAAAAATTCTGTCATTTCTTAGTTTTGACAAATGCTGGTTACTGGGAGTCCTAGCAACCTAGTTAACTAAATACCTTTAGGAAACATGACCCGGATCAAGTCTCAGCTTCAAAATACAAAACTCTGACCCACCTTTCTACTTTCCAGAAGTGAGAAGTAACTGAAATGTTAATAGGAGCCCTCTATAAACTGTGAAAGCATACACAAGTTCTATTTTCTTATACAGAATAAACTGCAAGATTACTAAAATCTCTTTCTTAGATAGAGCAGTAAGCTAATGGACAGACAGAAACTATCAGCAATTAACCATGATTTTCATCAAAAGCTTTCCAGGAAAAAAGATCTACACCTCTTGAGTTGGATACAGATTCCCAAGTCCCACCTGCCAGATATTCTAACTCAAGTGGTCTAAGTACACAGGAAATGAGTTCAAAAACTCCCCAGATTTTTTTATGAACATATAATGTATTATTTGTCTCAGGGCTACAGGTCTGCAATTCATCAGTCTTACACAATTCACAGCACTCACCATAGTACCTACCCTCCCCAATGTCCATCACCCAGCCACCCCACCCTCACACCCTCCTCCCCTCCAGCAACCCTCAGTTTGTTTCCTGAGATTGAGAGGCTCTTATGGTTTATCTCCCTCTCTGGTTTCATCTTGTTTCATTTTTCCCTCCCTTCCCCTATGATCCTTTGTCTTCTCAAATTCCTCATATCAGTGAGATCATATGATACTTGTCTTTCTCTGATTGACTTATTTCACTTAGCCTAATACCCTCTAGTTCTATCCACGTCGTTGCTCCCCAGATGGTTCTAATGACCAGACAGATTTGTGGTTCTACATAAACAAGAAAGCACTTCCCCAGATCACAAATCACAATCTCCTTTCCCAGAGACAGACACTGCAATTCAGATGGCTAGAATCTGTGGTTGTCAGTTCATCTCTTCATGCAGTATTAAGAACACCCAGTTTGCAGCGGACACTGACTGGGTGCTGGGAGCCCAAGGTCTAGTGGGAGACACAAAAGACAACACGTGCCAGTGTTGACAACATCAAGCGCTCTGGTGGACGAGATGCAACGATCTCTTGAGCACAGGGGAAGGGGGCAGTGGACCCAGACACTAGGACTCATTAAGAACAGAAGTTATGGGACACACGGCTGGCTCAGTTGGTAGAGCATGCAACTCTTGATCTTGGGGTTGTAAGGCTAAGCCGCACATTGGGTGTAGAGATTACTTAAAAATAAATTATTAAAAAAAAAGAACAGAAGATAGCCAGGTTTTTGCAGGGAGTGGGGGACTGAAGTGGAAAGGGAATGGTTCACAGAGGGAAAAGGGATATACAAAGGCAGAGAAGCAAGCATCAAGGTGTGTTCAAGGAGCTCTCAGGAGAGCTGACAGAATGAAAGGCCAAAGAGGAAACCAAGAGCCAGACCAAGAAGGGTCATGTAGACTGACAATCAGGAGGAGCAAGTGACAGATTCTAAGCAGAGAACAGACATGCTAAGGTTTGTATTTCTGAAAATGTGCCCTGGGAGCAGAGTGGATGGGTGGTAGCAATGGCAAGAGGAGAAAGGATGCAGATAGAGGAAGCTGTTAGAGTAATCCAGGGAAATGGTGAAGGCTGAACCATCACAGGAAACATGCAATCGGCCATACGAAGAATTCCATGTCAACTAACTCAGGGTCCACTAGGTTCCACGCTCATCCACAACCTAGATTCTCACTAACTTTACAATATTGCGTGATGGGAAGATACAAGAGCAGCATTTAGAGTGACCCTAGCCAGATCATAGTTCATGACCTAAAGCAGGTCATTTAAGAGCCCCTCTTCTATAAGACAGTTGTTTTCAGTAATAATCTTTTTTGAAAATGCATAACATCAAGAAACAGTAGGAAAATCTTTCTTTATTGAACTACAAATATGTAACCATGCCAGTAAAAATAAAGCAAATGTAAACAAAACTTTTAAATGCCTTCCAAGGATCCAATGAAGTCAACTACTAAATTGTGCTAATGTTAACATTTTTCCTACATTCATTTTTCAGTTTCAAAACAATCTAAAAAATGGAATTTCAATTTGAAAATTATTCAAGTTCAATAGTTCAAGTATAACATGTTCACTTTTTTATTATGTTATGTTAATCACCATACATTACATCATTAGTTTTTGATGTAGTTTTCCATGATTCATTGTTTGCATATAACACCCAGTGCTCCATTCAATACGTGCCCTCTTTAATACCCATCACCAGGCTAACCCATCCCCCCACCCCCTCCCCTCTAGAACCCTTAGTTTGTTTTTCAGAGTCCAACAGGATTAAATTCCTTCACTGCTTTACATTTTACATATTCAGACCTTTTAATTCCAGTATAATTAATGCAATGTTATATTAGTTTCAGGCATGCAATATAGTGATTCAACAATTCTATACATTACTCAGTGCTCATCACGATAAGTGTACTCTTTATCCCCATCACCTATTTTACCCATTCTCCCACACCCCTCTCCCTTCTGGTAACCATCATTTTGTTCTCTATACTTAAAAGTCTCCTTTTTGTTTGACTTTTTTCTTTGTTCACTTGTTTTGTTTCTTAAATTCCACATATGCATGCAATCATATGGTATTTGCTGTTCTCCAACTGACTTATTTTATTTAATATTATACCCTCTGGGTCTATCCATGTTGTTGCAAATAGCAAGATTTCATTCTTTTTTATGGCTGAGTAATATTCCTGTGTGTGTGTGTGTGTGTGTGTGTGTGTGTGTGTGTGTGTGTTTGCGCACACACGCATGGGCGCACATTTTTTTATCCACCTATCTATTGATTGACACTTAGGCTATTATAAGTAATATTGCAATAAACATTGGGGTTTGTGTATCTTTTCAAATTAGTATTTTCATACGCTTTCGGTAAATACCTAGTAGTGGAATTACTGGATAATATGGTAATTCTAGTTCTCCTTTTTTTGAGAAACCTCCCTACTGTTTTCCATGATGGCTCCACCAGTTTGCATTCCCACCAACAGTGCACGAGGGTTACCTTTTCTCCAGTCACTGCTTTACATTTTAAACAAACTCCACTTGGTCTCATAGTAGGACAGAATTCAACTATCTCAAGTTTTGTTGTCTTGGTTTTTACCATCACTGTGCTATCATTGCTTATTTCAAACCCTCTGTTTATATACACTATTAAGTAGTACTACAGATATTGGACACACAAACTGAAACTGAAGCGAGTATGATTGATGCCGTATCTTTTCTAACCGCTCTCACAATTTGTAAAGCTTGTGTTAGGGACCAGTTGAATAAATGGGAGTCATCATAATTAACTGACATTGTTTTCAATATGAAAATTAAAGGGTAAGTCATTAAAATGTGCTAATTTGAAGTTTATATAGATATCAAAATCCAATTTTAGAACTTAGACCAACAGTATCATATGACCTCACTGATATGAGGAATTCTTAATCTCAGGAAACAAACTAAGGGTTGCTGGAGTTGGGGGGGTGGGAGGGATGGGGTGGCTGGGTGATAGACATTGGGGAGGGTATGTGCAATGGTGAGCGCTGTGAATTGTGTAAGACTATTGAATCACAGACCTGTACCTCTGAAACAAATGATACATTATACGTTAAAAAAAAAAAAAAGCAGCAGCAGCAGCTAGCAGGAGGGGAAGAATGAAGGGGGGTAAATCGGAGGGGGAGACGAACCATGGGAGACTATGGACTCAGAGGAACAAACTGAGGGTTCTGTGGTGGGGATGTGTTAGCCTGGTGATGGGTATTAAAGAGGGCACGTTCTGCACGGAGCACTGGGTGTTATATGCAAACAATGAATCATGGAACACTACATCAAAAACTAATGATGTAATGTATGGTGATTAACATAACATAATAATAAAAAAATTAATTAAAAAAAAAGAACTTAGACCAACAGAAGAATTTTGGTGGCAAGTAACATTAACAGCTATTGTTCAGAACTGCTGGTACATGGTAATAGCAAAAACCAGACTGACTAAAGCCTTTTCTGACAGTGTTTCCCTGCAGAAAACATGCCCCCTTATTATCTGCACCCTGGCAGGTTGGGGAAAGGGGGTGGCCACAGCCCACCCTTGGGAATCCAATGGAAACTGAAGTGGCCCAAGGGGATACAATCAAGGTCAATGAAGACCAAGTGCAGAGTGATCAAGAATAAAAAGTAGAGAAATCCTGGGGAGTGCCTAAATGAGCAGTCACCAAGTTCAAAATTCTTTAAAATGTAAACAGCCTCCTGGAATGCATAAAAATGCTGGGAACAGTACAGGTACTGACGTCAGAATTCTGTGCCTCGTCTGGAGCATTTCCTCTAAAAAAAACAGCCATGAACTTCAAGAGGTCATAACTGACCAACCAGTGACTTATTACACTCTTCATCCTGGAAATATTTAAGATGTCAAGCTATATAAATCAAATCAAACACAGCCAAGTGTCTTACATAGGTTGTAGTAAGTGTAAAAGATGAGGCATTTCATGTCACTATCAAGACAAATTTGAAGATACACAGGCAGTGAGAACTTTCGATCAGTTGATTAGAGCATAACCTATTATTACATGTGAACAAGCTGGATTTCCCCCTCCTCACCTTCTTAGACACCATGGCAAAGTTAAGAGAGAAAGGAGTGCCAGAGACCAGAGATCAATAAGCTACTGGACCTAGAAAGCATTGCCTAAGTTTTCCTTAGTTTCCTCATCTGTAAAACTAATGGTGAGGTTGTTCAAGGAATTAAAACATTCACAAAGCTGTAAGCACAGTGCCAAACAAAGGGAAAGCAATTAATATTTATCATCTTCGTTGTTAATAGCAACTCCAGAATTCCAAACTGAATTACACACCTGACTCCCTGTAGTAGGGCCCTCAAATGCTACAGGAACTGTTCAGATGGTTGGATAAACATCATAAGCCTCGTTTTTCCCAACCGCACAAACACATTTACACAGGGGCTCTATTTCTTATGGGCTATGGCAATCATGGGCTAATTAGGAGAAGTCCCCATCTTATGCAGTAGAAACACTATGTGCACCAAACCCAAGACCTAGAAGTGAGATTTTTAAAAAATATGTTCAAGGAGTCTGCTTCTCCCTCTATCCCTCACCCTGCTCATGATCTCTCTCTAATAAATAAAATATTTTAAAAAAATAAATAAATAAAAAATATGTTCAAGATCCAAATCCTTCCCAGGAAGGCACCACAACTCAAAATTCCAGGATATTCAGCATGTACTTATTCCAAAATCTTCCACGATAGAGTGTCAACTGATAAAATAATTGTTAAAATTGATTATGACTCCCAAATCCAGACAAGATGAGAAAAAAGTTCTTTACCCACTCTTCATCTTTTCATTTGACCACCAATGCAAAAGAAAAGACTCTTGTCAACTGATTTTGAAGGGACTACCAAATACTAATGCTTGGGGCTCATGAAACTTTATTTAGGGGCACCTGGGTGGCTCAGTTGGTTTAAGCTTCTGCCTTTGGCTCAGGTCATGATACCGGGGTCCTGGGATAAAGCCCCACATGGGGCTCCCTGCTCAGTGTGGAGCCTGCTTCTCCCTCTCCCTCTCCCATTGCTCATGCTCGCTCGCTCTCTCAAATAAATTGTTTAAAAAAAGAAAATTTATTTAATAAAAGTGGCAGCCATTTACAAACGACTTAAATGTATATATTCCCACCAACAAATGAATTACTAACAAAATCTCTTTTGGTGGTAATTTGCTTTTCCTGAAGAGAAGGACAATGTGCTATAACAAAATGCTTCACTAATGTTCTTTTTCAAATGGCTTTATACTCTAGCTCAACAATGGAAGAAAAAAAAGTGGGGTTTAAAGTGGTTTATTTTTTATTGTTTTTTTCCAACCTCAAGTACAGAACAAGGGATTCCTACCAGAACATGGCCATTCATCAGCTCCTTTCTTATAGAATCGGCCTCTTTGATATTTTGCTCCCTAATTTGATTTGGCTCCACATTTTTCTTTCATGTTATTAAATGCACAAGTATTAAATTAACATAAAGACAGAGGAGCTGGCATGGTACCAAATGATCGGTCACTGTTTTTTCACATGTATATTTATAGCATGTACAAGCAATAGTAAATCTAGACAATAGCTCTACCTGCAAAATTATCATTTAGGTTTTCAAAATTTTTAATTACTCAAAAATATAAAACCAAAGTATTTCCATTTATAACTTCATTTGACTGGCAAACTATCCAGTTTTATCCAGAACACTGGCATTATCCCCATTTCATAGATGAGGAAACTAGAAGTACAAAAACACCCATCAAGTTCACCTACCTTTGCACCCAATACTCATTTAATTTTAGGATTAAGTGGGAACTGCATATGAAGCTAAAGTCACCTATTTAGAATTCAGTTTCTCTAAGTTAGTCAGCTAAGGATTTATTCTTCATTCCTATAACTGTTCCGCAGTTTTGTCAAGCATAATACTAAAGAAGTTCAGTTAAACTGAATGCTGGACCATGAGACCTCTGTTGGCAGAAATTCTCTGTCACTACAGAGATCAAAGCTCTGCCTAACTGGGTCGCCTGGGTGGCTCAATCATTAAGCATCTGCCTTCGGCTCAGGTCATGATCCCAGGGTGCTGGGATCGAGCCCCGCGTCGGGCTCTCTGCTCTACGGGTAGCCTGCTTCTCCCTCTCCCCCTCCCCCTGCTTGTGTTCCCTCTTTTGCTGTCTCTCCCTCTGCCATATAAATAAATAAAATCTTTTAAAAATTTTTTTAAAAAAAGCTCTGCCTGACAGTTAAATGGCATTCAAACAAGGTACATAAAATAAAAAGGCTGCTTAATTTCCATATGGGCTTTTCACATCCTACATGCATCTATTATAGACTGCTCACAGAATCACAAAAGGGGATGGCTGAGGCAAATGAGGACTGAGGTCTGAGTACTGCTGTGGGCTTGTGACTAAGTACCTACCTGATCTGTGCAGATGAGTGCAGAGAAGAACCCAAGGGATAGAGCTGGGCTGAGGGGCAGGAGCCCAGGTAGAGTGCCCACTCAGCCCCAGCTCACAGTCCCTCTGTCGCTCTGCACACTATAGTGCTGGTGTCCTAGACTTGCCATTTTCAAGAACATTAAATTTTCCCTATATAGGCATCTCACTTTACTAGTTTTCACATTTAACCCCATTAAGGATACAAGAATGGGACAGTGGTTTGCAAATCCATTGTATTTTTTTCCTACACAATTTTTTTTATAAACCTAGAAAAACTATAATAGAAAACTAGTTTTCTAAGCACAGTAAAAAGCTTATACTAATATCTATAGCAGGACTGCCTCTAATTACACATCAACCCCTACAAGCATGCCTTCAGAAAAATCTAGTCTTCAAAATTACATGTGATAAACTACAAAGTTATACGCCTTTAAATGTCTAGTAATATGAGGCTCACTACCTATATACAATGTAATACTACCAGAAATGTTAAAACTTGTAAAAGAAACCACTGTTTGTTTTTGTAAGAGAAAGAGAGGAGCAAGATGGCGGAGGAGTAGACCTAAATTTCGTCTGGTCCCAGGAATTCAGCTAAATAGGGATCAAACCATTCTGAACACCTACGAACTCAACGGGAGATCGAAGAAAAGAAGAACAGCAGCTCTCTGAACAGAAAAGCAACCACTTTCTAGACGGTAGGACATGAAGAGAAGTGAATCTGAGGCGATATTCGGGAAGATAGATGGCGGGGGGAGGGTCTCTGTCAGCCGCTACCAGCAAGTGATAGAGCCACGGGGAAAAAAATCGGAACTTTTAGAAGTCGGCTCCGCTGAGGGACTTCGCTCCAGTGGCTAAGCGGGGGGTGGAACCCTCACGGGACAGTGTGTTCTCAGGACCCTCGGGGTCACAGAAAGACCAGGGGTGCCTGAGTGTGGCAGAGCTCCCAGGTATCGGAGTGGAGAACCCGGCTGCAGAGACGGAGCCGAGGCGTGGGCTCTCAGGTCGGGGTTGCCATAAACTGTGATCCGCGGCCCAGTCGGGCCACTGCTCCTCCAGCAGGGACCCAACAAGCGGCAGAGCCGGGGAGACTCCCCTTCCTCCCCCAGGAGGAGCGGCGCGGGAGGACACCACAGGGATCTGCTGGATTTGGAGACTCCACACGGGGTCGGGTGCCAGAGATAGAAACACTCAGTCACAGGCCGGGTGAGCACGGAGTGCGGCCGGAGACCAAGGAGACGGGAGTGACTGACTGCTTTTCTCTGGGGGCGCACTGAAGAGCAGGGCCCCGACTTCTTGGCTCCTCCAGGGAGGAGATTGGGAAGCCGCCATTTCCACTCTCATCCTCCAAAGCTGTACCGAGAGCTTGCAGGGAACAAAAGCTCCTGAGAGCAAACCCGAACAGATTACCTAGCCCAGACTGGCAAGGGCGGGGCAATTCCGCCTCCGGCAAAGATATTTGAGAACCACGGCAACAGGCCCCTCCCCCAGAAGATCAGCATGAACAGCCAGCAAGCCAAGACCAAGTTTACCAATCAAGGAGAAGGGGAGAACTCCAGCGCTGGGGGAATACTGCACATAGAATTCATGGCTTTTTTGCCATGATTCTTTAGTCTTTCAAAGTTAATTTTACTTTTTAACTTTTTTTTTGAATTTTTCTTTTTCCCTTTTTCAACCAACATCTTATCAATCCCTTTTTTAAAATATCTTTTTTATTTTTCATTTTTAGAGTCATATTCTATCCCTTCATAGTAGTTACCCTAATTTTTGGTGTGTGTGTGTGTGTGTGTGTAGAGAGAGAGAGAGTTCTCTTTTTAAAATTTTGGAATACAGTTTCTCCTAAAAGGACAAAATATACCCTAAATCTCTAGTTTATGGCTTTGTTCTACTCTCCTGCCTGATCATTCTCTCCCTTTTTTTTTAATCTTCTTTCTTTTTTCAACCAACTTCTTATCAATTCCTTTTATAAAATCTTTTATAATTTTCATCTTTACAGTCATATTCCATCCCTGCATCATATTTACCCTTATTTTTGTACATATATAAGTTTTTCTTTCTTTAAAATTTTGGGAGGCAGTTTCTTCTAACAGACCAAAATACTCCCAAAATCTACTGTGTGGCACTGATCTATGCACCAGCCTGATCATATTTGATCATATTCTGTTTTTTGTTTGTTTGTTTTTATCTTTTTCTTTTTTTTTTTCTGTTTTCTTTCTTTCCCTTTCTTTTCCCCCAGTTTCGGGTCACTTCTGATTTGTTTAGTGTATATTTTTCTGGTGTTGTTGTTACCCTGTTAGCATTTTGTTCTCTCACTCATCTATTCTCCTCTGGACAAAATGACAAGATGGAGAAAATCACTCAAAAAAAAGAACAAGAGGCAGTACCGACTGCCAGGGACCTAATCAATATGGACATTAGTAAGATGTTGGAACTAGAGTTCAGAATGATGATTTTAAAGATACTAGCTGGGCTTGAAAAAAGCATGGAAGATATTAGAAAAACCCTTTCTGGAGAAATAAAAGAACTAAAATCTAACCAAGTCGAAATCAAAAAGGCTATTAATGAGATGCAATCAAAAATGGAGGCTCTAACTGCTAGGGTAAATGAGGCAGAAGAGAGAATGAGTGATATAGAAGACCAAATGATGGAAAATAAAGAAGCTGAGAAAAAGAGAGATAAACAACTACTGGATCACGAGGGCAGAATTCAAGAGATAAGTGACACCATAAGATGAAACAATATTAGAATAATTGGGATCCCAGAAGAAGAAGAAAGAGAGGGGGGGCAGAAGGTATACTGGAGCAAATTATAGCAGAGAACTTCCCTAATTTGGGGAAGGAAACAGGCATCAAAATCCAGGAGGCACAGAGAACCCCCCTCAAAATCAATAAAAAAAGGTCAACATCCTGACATCTAATAGTAAAACTTACGAGTCTCAGAGACAAAGAGAAAAAGTTGAAAGCAGCACGGGACAAGAGATCTGTAACCTACAATGGTAGAAACATTAGATTGGCAACAGACCTATCCACAGAGACCTGGCAGGCCAGAAAGGACTGGCATGATATGTTCAGAGCACTAAATGAGAAAAATATGCAGCCAAAAATACTATATCCAGCTAGGCTGTCATTGAAAATAGAAGAAGAGATAAAAAGCTTCCAGGACAAAAAAACACTATTTGCAAACACGAAACCAGCCCTCCAAGAAATATTGAAAGGGGTCCTCTAAGCAAAGAGAGAGCCTAAAAGTAACATAGACCAGAAAGGAACACAGACAATATACAGTAACAGTCACCTTACAGGCAATACAACGGCACTAAATTCATATCTTTCAATAGTTACCCTGAATGTAAATGGGCTAAATGCCCCAATCAAAAGACACAAGCTATCAGATTGGATTAAAAAACAAAACCCATCGATATGCTGTCTGCAAGAGACTCATTTTAGACCCAAAGACACCCCCAGATTGAAAGTGAAGGGGTGGAAAACCATTTACCATGCTAATGGACACCAAAAGAAAGCTGGGGTGGCAATCCTTATATCAGACAAATTAGATTTTTAAACCAAAGACTATAATAACAGATGAGGAAGGACACTATATCATACTTAAAGGGTCTATCCAACAAGAAGATCTAACAATTGTAAATATCTATGCCCCTAACATGGGAGCAGCCAATTAATAACAAAAGCAAAGAAACACATTGACAGCAATACAATAATAGTGGGGGACATTAACACCCCCCTCATTGAAATGGACAGATCATCTAAGCAAGAGATCAACAAGGAAATAAAGATTTTAAATGACACAATGGACCAAAGGAACTTCACAGATATATTCAGAACATTCCATCCCAAAGCAACAGAATACAAATTCTTCTCTAGTGCCCATGGAACATTCTCCAGAATAGATCACATCCTAGGTCACAAATCAGGTCTCAACCGGTACCAAAAGACTGGGATCATTCCCTGCGTATTTTCAGACAACAATGCTTTGAAACTAGAACTCAATCACAAGAGGAAAGTCAGAAAGAACTCAAATAGTGGTTTGAGTTGGAGGTTCATGGAGGCTAAAGAGCATCCTACTAAAGAATGAATGGGTCAACCAGGAAATTAAAGAAGAATTAAAAAAATTCATGGAAACCAATGAAAATGAAAACACAACTGTTCAAAATCTTTGGGATGCAGCCAAGGCAGTCCTAAGAGGAAAGTATATAGCAATACAAGCCTTTCTCAAGAAACAAGAAAGTTCTCAAATACACAACCTAACCCTACAACTAAAGGAGCTGGAGAAAGACAGCAAATAAAGCCTAAATCCAGCAGAAGAGAAATAATAAAGATCAGAGCAGAAATCAATGAAATAGAAACCAAAAGAACAGTAGAACAGATCAACGAAACTAGGAGCTGGTTCTTTGAAAGAATTAACAAGATTGATAAACCCCTTGCCAGACTTATCAAAAAGAAAAGAGAAATGACCCAAATAAATAAAATCATGAATGAAAGAGGAAAGATCACAACCAACAAAAAGAAATACAATTATAAGAACATATTATGGGCAACTATATGCCAGCAAATTAGACAATCTGGAAGAAATGGATGCATTGCTAGAGATGTATCAACTACCAAAACTGAACCAGGAAGAAATAGAAAACCTGAACAGACCCATAACCACTAAGGAAACTGAAGCAGTCATCAAAAATCTCTCAACAGGGGCCCCTGGGTGGCTCAGTTGTTAAGCGTCTGCCTTCGGCTCAGGTCATGATCCCAGCTTCCTGGGATCGAGCCCCACATCAGGCTCCCTGCTCGGCAGGAAGCCTGCTTCTCCCTCTTCCACTCCGCCTGCTTGTGTTCCCTCTCTGCCAAATAAATAAATAAAATCTTTAAAAAAAAAAAACTCCCAACAAACAAAAGCCCAGGGCCAGATGGCTTCCCAGGGCAATTCTGCCAAACATTTAAAGAAGAATTAATACCTCTTCTTCTAAAACTGTTCCAAAAAATAGAAATGGAAGGAAAACTTCCAAACTCGTTTTATGAGGCCACCATTACCTTGATCCCCAAACCAGACAAAGACCCCATCAAAAAGGAGAATGACAGACCAATATCCTTGATGAACATGGATGCAAAAATTCTCACCAAAATACTAGCCAATAGGATACAACAGTACATTTAAAGGATTATTCACCACAACCAAGTGGGATTTATCCCTGGGCTTCAAGGTTGGTTCAACATCCACAAATCAATCAACGTGATACAATACATTACTAAAAGAAAGAACAAGAAGCATATGATCCTCTCAATAGATGCAGAAAAGGCATTTGACAAAGTACAGCATCCTTTCTTGATCAAAACTCTTCAGAGTATAGGAATAGAGGGAACATACCTCAATATCATAAAAGCCATCTATGAGAAACCCACAGCGAATATCATTCTCAATGGGGAAAAGCTGAGAGCTTTTCCCCTAAGGTCAGGAACGCGGCAGGGATGTCCACTCTCACCACTGCTATTCAACATAGTATTAGAAGTCCTAGCCACAGCAATCAGACAACAAAAAGAAATCAAAGGCATCCAAATCGGCAAAGAGGAAGTCAAACTCTCACTCTTTGCAGATGATATGATACTTTATGTGGAAAACCCAAAAGACTCCACCCCAAAACTGCTAGAACTCAAACAGGAAATTTAGTCAAGTGGCAGGATATAAAATCAATGCACAGAAATCAGTGGCATTCCCATACACCAACAACAAGACAGAAGAAAGAGAAATTAAGGCATTGATCCCATTTACAATCGCACCCAAAACCATAAGATACCTAGGAATAAGTCTAACCAAAGAGGCAAAGGATCTGTACTCAGAAAACTATAAAATACTCATGAAAGAAATTGAGGAAGACACAAAGAAATGGAAAACATTCCATGCTCATGGATTGGAAGAACAAATATTGTGAAGATGTCAAAGCTACCTAGAGCAATCTACACATTCAGTGCAATCCCTATCAAAATACCATTAACTTATTTCAAAGAAATGGAACAAAGAATCCTAAAATTTGTATGGAACCAGAAAAGACCCCGAATAGCCAAAGGAATGTTGAAAAAGCAAAGCAAAGCAGGTGGCATCACAATTCCGGACTTCAAGCTCTATTAGAAAGCTGTCATCATCAAGACAGCATGGTACTGGCACAAAAACAGACACATAGATCAATGGAACAGAACAGAGAACCCAGAAATGGACCCTTAACTTTATGGTCAACTAATCTTCGACAAAGCAGGAAAGAATGTCCAATGGAAAAAAGACAGTCTCTTCAACAAATGGTGTTGGGAAAATTGGACAGCCACATGCAGAAGAATGAAACTCGACCATTTCCTTACACCACACACAAAAATAGACTCAAAATCGTTGAAAGACCTAATGTGAGATGGGAGTCCATCAAAATCCTAAAGGAGAATACAGGCAGTAACCTCTTTGACCTCAGCCGCAGCAACTTCTTCCTAGAAACAATGCCAAAGGCAAGGGAAGCAGGGGCAAAAATGAACTATTGGGACTTCATCAAGATAAAAAGCTTTTGCACAGCAAAAGAAACAGTTGACAAAACCAAAAGACAACCGACAGAATGGGAGAAGACATTTGCAAATGACATATCAGATAAAGAGCTAGTATTCAAAATCTATAAAGAACTTATTAAACTCAACACCCAAAGAACAAATGATCCAATCAAGAAATGGGCAGAAGCCATGAACAGACATTTTCCCAAAGAAGACATCCAAATGGCCAACAGACACATGAGAAAGTGCTCAACATCGCTCGGCATCAGGGAAATGCAAATCAAAACCTCAATGAGATACCACCTCACACCAGTTAGAATGGCTAAAATTAACAAGTCAGGAAATGACAGATGGTGGCGGGGATGCGGAGAAAGGGGAACCCTCCTACACTATTGGTGGGAATGCAAGCTGGTGCAGACGCTCTGGAAAACAGTATGGAGGTTCCTCAAAAAGTTGAAAACAGAGCTACCATATGACCCAGCAATTGCACTACTGGGTATTTACCCCAAAGATACAAATGTAGGGATCCGAAGGGGCACATGCAGCCCAATGTTTATAGCAGCAATGTCCACAATAGCCAAACTGTGGAAAGAGCCCAGCTGTCCATCAATAGATGAATGGATAAAGAAGATGTGGTGTATACACACACACACACACACACACACACACACACACACACACACACACACACACAATGGAATTTATGCAGCCATCAAAAAAATGAAATCTTGCCATTTGCAATGACATGGATGGAACTAGAGGGTATTATGCTAAGCGAAATAAGTCAATCAGAGAAAGAAGTATCATATGATCTCCTTGATATGAGGAATTTGAGAAACAAGACAGAGGATCATAGGGGGAGGGAAGGAAAAATGAAACAAGATGAAACCAGAGAGGGGGACAAACCATAAGAGCCTCTTAATCTCAGGAAACAAACTGAGGGAAGCTGGAGTGGAGGAGAGTGGGAGGGATGGGGTGGCTGGGTGTTGGACACTGGGGATTTTAAGTGCTGTGGTGAGCGCTGTGAATTGTGTAAGACTGATGAATCACAGATCTGTATCCCTGAAACAAATAATACATTATATGTTCATAAAAAAAGAGAGAGAGAGAATCCCAAGCAGGCTCCACAAGTGTGGAGCCCGACATGGGGATTGATCGCAAGACCCTGAGACTATGACCTGAGCCGAAACCAAGAGTCAACCACCTAACTGACTGAGCCACCCAGGCACCCTGAAACCACTGTCATTTTTATTTAAAAGAAGGGAGCATACTATAAACTGTACTTGCCGTGCAATAATTCTATATTCAATAAAGGTAAGGGATATATTTATCCTCCCAAAGAAGGGAAGAGTTGGGAAACCGCTGAATTGAAATCATACAAAAAATATAGGAAGACTATAAATCAAAAGGCTGTGGGTTGTAATTCACTGATAAAAATTTTACATGTTTTTATTATAGTAATCAAATGTACATAAACCTCATTATGATATACATACAGAAACACTCTCACTCCATATCCAAAGGCAAACACATCCATGTTCTCAATACAAAATGCACAAGTTACTAAATTAAAGCTTCTTTGCACACATTCATGTAATTTCTTAATTTAGGGAACACATATTTCTGCATCTGCTCCTACCAGAAGGCCAAGAAAGGCTGCTTCATACAATGGCTATTCCTCCCTGCCAGAGTCCCCAGGTCTAAACATATGAGAACACCCATACCACACCCCTCTCAGCAGCCACTACACAAGCTGCCCTGTGAGGGGGGACCTGTATGTCCTCAGTCAGGGGGCTCTACATTCCCACATCTCTCATATTGCCTTGAATAGTATCTGGCTTAAAGTGGATAGCTCCTTATGGGTGCTTGGGTGGTGCAATCTGTTAGGCATCCAACTCTTGGTTTCAGCCCAGGTCTAAATCTCAGGGTAGTGAGATCGAGCCCCACATCGGGCTCCGTGCTCAGTACAGAGTCTGCTTAAGACTTTCTCTCCCACTCTCTCTGCCCCTCCCCCCGCTCTCTTTCTCTAATACAAAAATCTTTTTTAAAAATAGATAAATACCTCCTTATTACTGTTTTATTTGTTTTATTTCAAGGGAGCTCATGCTCATTATAAAAGAACATCATGCTTAATTACATATGTATACAAAACAGAAAATGATAAAAGGCATCCAAATTGGTAAGGAACAAGTAAAACTATCACCATTTGCAAAGGACATGAAAATATGTATAGAAAACTATAAAGATTCCACCAAAAAAAAATTCTAGAACTGATAAATGAATTGAGTAGAATACTAAATCAATGTACAGAAATCCATTGCATTTCTACACACCAATAATGAAGCAACAGAAATAAATTAAGAAAGCAATCCCATTTACAACTGCACCAAAAATAACAGAAAACCTAGGATACATACTTAACCGAGGAGGTCTGACCTGTACTGTGGAAACTATAAAACACTGATGAAAGAAATTAAAGATGACACAAATGAAAATATTCCATGCTCATGGATTGGAAGAATATTGTTAAAATTTTCATCTTATCCCCCCCCAAAAATGTCCATACTACCCAAAGCAATCTACAGATTTAATGCAATCTCTACCAAAATACCAACAGCTTTTCTCACAGAACTAGAACCAACAATCCTAAAATTTATATAGAACCACAAGACCCCCAATAGCCAAAGAAATCTTGAAAAAGAAAAACAAAGCTGGCAATATCACAATTCTGGACTTCAAGTTATATTACAAAGCTGCAGTAATCAAAACAGTATGGGACTGGCACAAAAACAGACACATAGTTCAATGGAACAGAATAGAAAACCCAGAAATGGACCCACAACTATGCTGTCAACTAATCTTCGACAAAGCAGGAAAGACTATCCAATGGAAAAAAGACAAGTCTCTTCAACAAATAGTGCCAGAAAAACAGGAGAGCTCCATGCAAAAAGAATGGAACTGGACCATTATCTTACACCATAGAAAAAATAAACTCAAAATGGATGAAAGACCTAAATGTGAGACCTGAAACCATAAACATCCTAGAAGAGAGTACAGTTAAGTAATTTGTCTGACAACAGTCATAGCAACATTTTTCTAGATATGTCTCCTGAGGCAAGGGAAATAAAATTAAAAATCTACTATTAGGGGCACCAGGGTGGCTCAGTTGTTAAGTACCTGCCTTCGGCTCAGGTCATGATCCCAGGGTCCTGGGATCGAGCCCCACATCAGGCTCCCTGCTCCATGGGAAGCCTGCTTCTCCCTCTCCCACTCCCCTTGCTTGTATTCCTGCTCTCTCTCTCTCTCTCTATCAAATAAATAAAAAACTAAAATCGTTAAAAAAAATCTATTAGGACTACATCAAAATAAGAAGTTACTGAACAGCAAAAGAAACAAACAACAAATCCAAAAGACAATCTGTGGAAAGGGAGAAGGTATTTGCAAATGACATACTGGATAAAGGTTAGTATCCAAAATCTATAAAGAACTTATCAAACTCAACACCCAGAAAAGAAATAATTCAAAAATGGGCAGAGGTGCCTGGGTGGCTGAGGCGGTTAAGCATCTGCCTTCAGCTCAGGTCATAATCCCAGGGTCCTGGATCGAGCCCTGCATTGGGCTCCCTGCTCTGCTGGGAGCGTGCTTCTTCCTCTCCCTCTGCTGCTCCCCCTGTTTGTGCTCTCTCCCATTCTCTCTCCCCGTTAAATAAATAAAACCTCTAAAAATTTTGTAAAAAAAAAACAGGCAGAAGATATGAACAGACTTTTTTCCAAAAAAGACATCCAGATGGCCAACAGACACATGAAAAGACGCTCAACATCACTCATCATCCAGGAAATGCAAATCAAAAGTACAATGAGATACCACCTCACACAGTCAGAATGGCTAAAATCAACAAAACAAGAAACAACAGTAGTTGGTGAGGATGCAGAGAAGGGGGAACTCTCTGGCACTATTCATGGTAAGGCAAACTGGTGCAGCCGCTCTGGAAAACAGTATGGAGGTTCCTCAAAACTTTAAAAATAGAACTACCCTACAATCCAGTAATTGCATTACTGGGTATTTACCCAAGTAACACTAAAACGCTAATTAAAATTTTAGAAAGATATATGCACCCCTACGTTTATTGCAGCATTACTTACAATAGCCAAATTATGATAGCAGCCAAAGTGTCCATGGATAAATGAATGGATATAAAAGATGTATGTACACACACACACACACACACACACACACACACACACACACACCACAGGAATATTATTCAGCCATAAAAAAGACTGAAATCTTGCTATCTGCAACAACATGGATGATCTAAAGAGTATAATGCTAAGAAAACAAGCCAGAGAAAGTAACTATATGATTTCACTTACCTGGAAGTGAAGAAACAAAACAAATTAACAAAGGAAAAAAAAAGAGAGAGAGACAAAGCAAGAAACAGACTCTTAACTATTGAGAATAAACTAATAGTTACTAGAAGGGAAGTGGGTGATAGGGATTAAGAGTACACTTATCATGATGAGCAATGTATAGAATCATTGAATCACTATATTATACACCTGAAACTAATACAACACTGTATATTAATGATACTGAAATTAAAATAAAAAACATAAAAAGTAGAAAATGAAAATCTACCCCAATCTCTCCACAGATGGGTAAATACTTCATGTATATCTGGCATTAGACTGGGTCTGTCAATACTTACCTTTTAACACTTTTAAAAAGATCTCCTCACCAGATAAAACCATCCTGGCGGAACATGTCCAAAACAGCTACTCCTTCTCACTTCCCTGTAGTAAGCCTTAAATTCATTACCAACAAAAGTGCACTTGGTATTCCCAACAAGGAAGAACAGTCAAAATGCATCAGTGGGAAAAATCAACCACATATTTGAAATTCTGTGGAAATAGGTTTACAAGAAGAAAACAGGCACCTGGCAGGAAAAAATTTTAAGGAAATTATTGAGACATGATACACTTCCTGTCAAAACAACATGAGGTGGTGATTCATTCCATCAGTATCTTCTAAAGGCTGTACAACTTTAAATGCTCCATAACTTTAGTGACACTTAGTTTTGGCACAGAAGGATTTTCAGTTTTGATTACTAAGCTGTTCAAATGATCCTGTGCCCAAAAGCAAAGAAAAACCAGCACATGCTCACTATATTCACAAGAGTACTGTTCAATGTCACTAAGGCAAGATAAGGTAGGACCGCTTACCTCCCCTAGTTTAATTTTGGCTAACACTGTGGCCATTGATCTAATTCAAGGTTGTGCAATGCTTAGTCCTAGACTGGAAAATTGTTCCCTAATAGAAACTTTAGAATCAGTTTGATCTTGATACATGAAGCACAACACGAAAATCTTCATCAAAATTTTCAGAATTCTTTAAAATTGCTTCAGTTTTCAATGTCTGTAATTGGAATGTATACAAACCTAGGTTTTAATATGTAAATTCAACATGTAAACTTATTACAAGCATATTGCCAAAACACAGTGGAACATGGAAGTGTTTTCTGACTAACCAACTTTCTAATTTATTTAACCATGGGGGAATAAGTATTCACAATATAAGCCCAAATTAGAAAGGGTGTTTTTTAAAGTAGCACAGTATTTGCTTAATACATAAATTTTACATTTCAAGAGTTTGTGACTGAATTTGCCATCTGATAGTTCACAAATAAAATTGGAGTCCCTAAGTATAGATTTTCATTAAAATGTTTATTTCTTCAATTTGCTTATTTTCATTATCACTGAAACAAATATATATTCACAATATAGATTTAGAACAATGGAACAGCAGGAAAAACTGGACAATACTTTGGTCCCCATCATATAGGTATGGGTCCCAGAAAAATGCCTTCACTTAGGCTGCTGAGAATGCCCTGCCCACACCATCTCACACCACAGTGTATTTATTTGCATTAATGGCTGCTGATTGGGCTGCACCTCAAGTTCCCCAAACACTACTTCCGAGCCTCTTAACCTAAGCTTCCAGCACCCAGTATGTGCCTGCCTTATAGTTATTAACAGTTACTCAATACTAAACTCAGCTCAGTGAAGACTCAAAACTCAAGCATAACTCTCCAACACTCCAGAGTGCCAACGCTTTGAAAAGAATTCCTGAAGAGGATTTAGAGCCCCTATATTCACCAAGTAAGATCCCCAACAGAATAATGTCCAATTTCCAAAACACCAACAAGTTATCTTTATCATGAGGTTCACTGAAAATTAGAAGGAATGTCATGCCTTAAAAACATCACTATTTTTGGATGCCTGGATGGCTCAGTTGGTTAAGAGACTGCCTTCAGCTCAGGTCTTGATCCCAGATTCCGGGGATGGAGCCCCACATTAAGCTCCTTGTTCAGCGAGGAGCCTGCTTCTCCCTCTCCCTCTGATCCTCCTTCTTATTTGTGCTCTCTCTCTCTGTGTGTCTCAAATAAATAAATAAATAAATAAATAAATAAATAAATAAATAAATAAATCTTTTTTTAAATGGCATTATCAAAAAAGCCGTGCATTTCAGGACATGTTCTACACCCAGTCTAGACGAATTGATATATAGGGACATTAAGTTCCATCTAACGTCAAATACCCATTTTCAGTCATCTTAGAATTCAACTAAAAATAATTGCTAGATTATTACTGGCTGAGTAAATACTTCCTGAGCAGTGAGGTACAAACAACAACATGGGAAATCTCAGGGTATGAGCAAGCATTTCTCCCTGTAATAGAACACACGAGTAGCATCATCAAACCCAACTTCCTGAACAATTTAGATGTTGCCAACCAAGCGCTATGAAGTGCTCTGGGAACCAAGCATTATGCCAGTATTTGAAGGGATGCTTAAGACACCATCTTCAACCCCACAGAAATGAAGTCTAGGAATGGGATACACCGTGGAGAAGGGCTTGACTCAAACCCCTGAGTTACAAATGAAGTCACCAGCACCCAAAAAGGCCACAGGACCCACCTGTATGTCAGTGGCAGTGTTAAGATTTCAACCAAATCCTGGTCTGGCCTGTGTTATGTTCAGATTAAGTCCTTGTAAAAACTTTCTTCTTGGGGCGCCTGGGTGGCTCAGTCATTAAGCATCTGCCTTCAGCTCAGGTCGTGATCCCAGGGTCCCAGGACTGAGCCCTGCATCGGGCTCCCTGCTCGGCAGGAAGCCTGCTTCTCCCTCTCCCACTCCCCCTGCTTGTGTTCCTGCTCTTGCTATCTGTCTCTGTCAAATAAATAATTAAAAAAAAAAAAAAAAAAACCTTTCTTCTTCCCCAGAGTCTACTACCAGGGTTAAAATGAATGGCACAACTCTGGAAAAGAGTATGGAGGTTCTTCAAAAAGTTGAAAATAGAGCTACCGTACGATCCAGCAATTGCACTACTGGGTATTTACCCCAAAGATACAAATGTAGGGATCCGAAGGGGTACATGCACCCCGATGTTTATAGCAGCAATGTCCACAATAGCCAAACTGTGGAAAGAGCCAAGATGTCCATCGACAGATGAATGGATAAAGAAGATGTGGTATATATACAATGGAATATTATGCAGCCATCCAAAGGAATGAAATCTTGCCATTTGCAAAGACGTGGATGGAACTGGAGGGTATCATGCCGAGAGAAATAAGTCAATTAGAGAAAGACATGTATCATATGATCTCACTGATATGAGGAATTCTTAATCTCAGGAAACAAACTGAGGGTTGCTGGAGTGGTGGGGGGTGGGAGGGATGGGGTGGCTGGGTAATAGGCATTGGGGAGGGTATGTGCAATGGTGAGCGCTGTGAATTGTGTAAGACTGTTGAATCACAGACCCGTACCTCTGAAACAAATAATACGTTATATGTTAAAAAAAAAAAAGAAGAAGAAGAAGAAGAAGATAGCAGGAGGGGAAGAATGAAGGGGGGTAAACCGGAGGGGGAGACGAACCATGAGAGACGATGGACTCTGAAAAACAAACTGAGGGTTCTAGAGGGGAGGGGGCAGGGGGATGGGTTATCCTGGTGATGGGTATTAAAGAGGGCACGTTCTGCGTGGAGCACTGGGTGTTATGCACAAACAATGAATCATGGAACACTACATCAAAAACTAATGATGTCATGTATGGTGATTAACATAATAAAAAAATGAATGACACAAACCACCAGCAGCCATGTTCAACTCCCACTAAAAAAAAATGTTCAATTCATTTAAATCTCAACATTTTCTCTAATTTCTGCTGCTATCAGCAAAGATAGAACAGCCTGTGAAGATAAATTTTCCAACTATCAATGTGAAAAGGCAAAATGCTTATTCGTTATTTTAATACAAAAAGACACACCCTGATTTCCCAGTCATAATCCATCAGGAACTAGAGAATGATAGAGGAATTCAAATATACAAGACAGGCACAGGTCATTCCCTTTTTCAAAATGGTATATTCTGTAACATCCAATTTATGCTTGACATTCTTCAAGATGTGATTTTTCTTCAACTGTTCATGGTAAAGTTGGGTTTTCCCTACTAAAAGTTCCTGTTTTTATAAGACAAGCCAAGTAAAAAGCTATTTTGAGACTTTCTGTAGATAAGAAAACATAGATTATTCATTTTATTGCAAAACAACCTAATTTATGTGTGAAATAGATTATCTGCATCTTATGTAAAATTTTAAAAATTTTAAGATTTTTTTTTGTTTGCGAGAGAAAGAATGAGAGAGAGCATGAGAGGGAGGAGGGTCAGAGGAAGAAGCAGACTCCCTGCTGAGCAGGGAGCCCGATGTGGGACTCAATCCCGGGACTCCAGGATCATGACCTGAGCCCAAGGCAGTCGCTTAACCAACTGAGCCACGCAGGCGCCCATAAAAATTTTATAAAGCTAAAAAAAAAAAAGGACATGAGACCTTCATCTCATAATAAACTCTTTCAGTCCAAGTTGGAAGCTAGCTAACCCTGAAAGAATAATTAGAATTCCCATGGCTAAGATTTTAAAGATTCTTAAAACTTTGATATTCAATGAGGACACTATCAATAGTTCTGGCAATCAAATGAAAGAAACAGGTTTTGCTGAACAACTTAGTGTGACAAAAAAAACATACAATTACTTCTATTCCCCCTTAATAATCCATCAGTTAAAAACCTATTAAAACACTGGGAACAGGTTGTATGTGTTGTCTCTTGCCTGAAAAATGGGGAGTGGTCAGCAGGTAACCTGCTAAGTTGCTAGGGGCTGTGGTAACCAGTATAAAAAGCACTTTGAGAAATCCATCCCTGAGAACTTCTGACAAGTTGCAAACCTGGCAACTACATGAAAGCCTACAATGAAAAGTTAGATGAGCTGATTCTTACAAAAGTGGCTTTTTCTGAATTAAAGGGAGATAGATTACACTTTCTATACAATGATTCATCTGGGCCTAATTTCCCTCACCATTTCATCCCATTCCAAACTCTACCTCCACCCACCTTTATTAACAGTCAATAAAATCACTGCCTAAAGAAATCACAGTTCATAGACATAATCAACTGGAAAAGATTGGTTCCATCCCATTTGGAAAAGATATGCACTCTATGGATATATGTACAGATTTTCACATTCTAGGAGTTCAAGACTAAAGGAAGTCCTCCTGATTTCTAGGTTTCTGTGGTTTTCCACACATACAAAGCTAAGAATGTTTTTTTTTACCTGCTCTCCTGCCTCATTTCCTCAAATAATTAGAGAGTCATGCTCTCAAGAGTTATGTCAGACAAACTAAAGCCCCAAATAACATGAGGCTGGAAAAAAAACTAAGATTTTTATTTGAATTTTTTTTTGCAAACACTTCTATCCTAATAGAAGATGTTAGTTTAAAGAAGGTTTATACATAGTGTAGTTTCAAAAAGTTAAGCATGCAGCTCTTTCCATAGGCTTTTACACATAACTATACCAACACTGCTATCTTAAAGTTGGTAAAGTTGATATAGCAGTGTCAATTTATGTTTAAACAAGAACATCAAAGAAAGAGATGAATAGGTCTGCTTAGGACTGGTGTGAAATGAATGATAAAAAGAACTCTTCTCTATTTAAAATTCATCTCCTCTTTGAGGGAAATGACCTTCCAGTTGAAAAGGAGAGAAAGAATATCTCTAAGTGGAAAGTCCATCATAAGAAAGCATCAAGCTGCTCTAAGTTCCAGGCTTCTAGATGTGCGAAGAAGAATCCTATGCAATTTCCTAATCATAATCCATCAGGGACTGTGGAAAAGGACAGGTTTCACACAGCAGACAGGCACAAGTCATTCCTATTTTCAAAAAGGCAGATGCTACAAGGTATGGATTCAAGGAGTTTCATGTTGACCCTAAACAAGGTCCTAGAGCAGTCATTAGAGCAGACTATTAGGAGGCTAAATGTCTAAGTACCCCAAAGAGGAGACAGTGGCTACCTGGAGCCAGTATGGATTTCTTAAGAGGAAGTCGCTTGAGAATAACCTCATTCCATCATATAATTACTGAACTGCTAACTTCATATACTAGAGATAGGTGTGTTAGACATTGCGTAGATCCAAATTAAAAATCTGATGCTAGTACAAAAGTAATTAGTTGAATTCTACCTGAAATTGGCAAACATCAATTAGAAATTTGTATAGATACACCAAATTACCCTGCCTTCAGGACTAGGAAGTTAGCCTACAGAAGAGTGTTATTTTTTCATGAAAGCATTAAAGAAACCCCTATCAAACCTGTGCAAAACTTGGAACTATAAGGAGTAGTGACTAAGTTTAACAATCTAAAACACTTGGGAAAGTTAGAGCAAAAGGCTAAATGCAGGAAAATAAATTTGAGAAATTCAGTTCTATTCCTAGGACTAAGAAACCAATTGTAAAAGCCTGTAAAAGAGGAGATAGGGCTCAGCAGCAACCTATGTTTAAAAAAAAAAAATCAGACTTGGTAATTTTTTAGATGACTGACCATCAAGGGTCACTAACACTATTTTTTTTAAGATTTTATTTATTTATTTGAGAGAGAGAGAATGAGAGATAGAGAGCACGAGAGGGAAGAGGGTCAGAGGGAGAAGCAGACTCCCTGCCGAGCAGGGAGCCCGATGTGGGACTCAATCCCGGGACTCCAGGATCATGACCTGAGCCGAAGGCAGTCGCTTAACCAACTGAGCCACCCAGGCGCCCTCACTAACACTATTTAGAAGTACCATAGTTCCAGTGCCTTCATTTGAGCAATTATTCTATCCCTGGTCTGTGCTAAGCACTTTCCACAGACTATCTTTTGGAATCCTTCTAACAGTGCTACAAGAAAAAGAGCTAAAATGGTCGGCTAAAGGTTAGGTGTTTATCCAAGACAAGGTAGGAAGTAGCAGAACCATGAGTCTCCTCAAGTCTGATTTGCAGCTGGTCATGCTAACCCTGAGGCTTTACTGCTTCCCTAGAAGACTGGGGCGGGGGGGTATTAAGCAGGAGTACAAATGGTTCTATGGAGCTCTGTGCTGTCCAACAGCCTCTGAAAGTACTACACTTTAAGAATACAGCAAATTGGAATATGTTCAGTATCCAGGGGTGGTGAGAGGATTCCAAATCCTGTCACTTAACAAAAGATGAAAAGGTTTTTCTTTTCCAAATTAGAAGACTTGAAGGCAGGATATGTAATGTTTTTTAAATCTAAGGGGCTGTCATGAAAGTAAATTGTTCAGAATGGCACCTCATCAGCAAACTATGATAAAAACAATTCTCCCCCTTATTAAGTGTAACAGCTTAACCTTTCCAAAGATACACCTGGGGGGGGGTGATGTCAGCACAATAGAGAACTAGGAGGTAGGTCCTGACATTCACCCCCCCTAACAATGAAACAACAAACACCTACAAACCAATAAAAATAGCCCTAGCAAAGTTGTACACTGCAATGAAAAGCAACAAAAATACTACAGAGCTAGGGGCACCTGGTGGCTCAGTCGGTTAAGCAGCTGCCTTCGGCTCAGGTCATGATCTCAGGGTCCTGGGATGGAGCCCCACATTGGGCTCCTTTCTCAGGGGGAGTCTGCTTCTCCCTCTCCCTCTGCTCCTCCCCCCAGCTTGTGCTTTCTCTCTCTCAAATAAATAAAATATTTTAAAAATAAACACATACATACATACATACTATGGAGCTAAAAAAAATGGAGGATGGTCACATAGCAAGAGCATAGGAAGCATCTTACCTGCATCATTCCACTCTGCCAGTCCAGAGTATCTTGGTGCCAAAAACAATCCCCCAAAGGGATTTAACCATGCAGGGAAAAGGATAGGAGAACCCCAGAAAGTTTCATTAATTCACCAAGAGGGACAACATGAGAGCAATGGAAAAAAGGGATCTATGAAATAATCACAAAGCAATTAAGTAAAAGTAAATAAGTTTTTACCTAGAAATAAGGACTCTACATTACGCTAAATAAAAATGGTTTTAATTAATAGACAAAGAGCAGCTGAATGGACCAAAAAAACAAGACCTAACTATAGCTGCCTGGAAGATTCATTAGCCTTGAAGAACACTCATAGGCTAAGAGGGCAAGGATAGGAAAATATTCCATGCAAATGGAAATTAGAGGAGAGCACGGATCACAATACTTATAGACACAAAGTTTAAGTCAAAAGCTATAATGAGAGGCACATAAGGTCATTATGCAATGAGAAAGGTCAATTCATCAAGAAGATTTAACAATTATATGTGTACCTACTTTTAGAAAACCTAAATGTTAAATTAACAGATCTGAAGGCAGAAACAGACAGCAAAGCAGTAATACCAGGGGACTTCAATAACCCATTTCCAACAATGGGTAGATCATCTAGACAGAAAAATCAATAAGGAAATAGTAGACTTGAAGTACACTGCAGGCCAATGGACCTACATATACAAACATTCCATTCAACAGAATAGAACATTTAAAAAAGAAAACTTGTCCTAACAAATATAAGACAATTGAAATATCAAGTATCATTTCCAAACATAGGTACAAATATAGATATCAGTAACAGGAAGAAAGCTGGAGGTGGGGAGAGAAAATCACAATATATATAAATTATAACACACTTCTGAACCACCGGTAGGTCAAAGAAATTAAAAGGGAAATAAAATATTTTGGGAAGCATCGTTAATAAAACATATCAAAACTTATGGAATGCAGCAAAACCATTTCTTTTTTTTTGACATTTTTTTTTTATTTATTTGAGAGAGCATGGTGGGGTGGAGAAGAGGGAGAGGGAGAACCAGACTCCCTGCTGAGCAGGGAGCCCGATATGGGGTCCGATCGCAGGACCCCAGGACCATGACCTGAGCTGAAGGCAGATGCTTAATGGACTGAGCCACCCAGGCGCCCCAGCAAACAATTTCTAAGAAAAGCACTGTTTCTATAAATAGTGATAAACACATTAAAAAATCAAATGTGATACGTTAATAGAAAACCTGTCTCAAAAGATTCAAAGAAAGCATTTGACAAAATTCAGCAAACTTTCATAAAAACTCTCAACAAAGACGATGGACTCTGAAAAACAAACTGAGGGTTCTAGAGGGGAGGTGGGTGGGGGGAATGGGTTAGCCTGGTGATGGGTATTAAAGAGGGCACATTCTGCATGGAGCACTGGGTGTTATGCACAAACAATGAATCATGGAACACTACATCAAAAACTAATGATGTAATGTATGGTGATTAACATAACAATAAAAAATTTTTTAAAAAACTCTCAACAATTTGGATATAGAAGGAACATACACCTCAACATAATAAAAGCCATAATGTAACTAACCCACAGCTAACACCATACTCAACAGTCAAACGTTGAAAACTTTTCCCTTCAAAGTCAAGAACAAGACAAGGATGCCCATGCTTTTCACTCCTGTCTGACCTAAGTACTGAAAATCCTATCTACGGCAGTTAGGCAAGAGAAAAAAAGGCATTCAAATAGGAAACGATGAAGTAAAATAGTAAATGTCACAATCTTGTTATAGAAAATCCTAAAGGACTATGCCAAAAAAAACCCCCACACACACAAAATAAAAAACCAAAACCAAAAAAAACTTTAAATTCAGTAAAGTTGCAGAGTACAAAATACAGTCTGTTGCATTTCTATACACTAACAATTAACTACCTGAAGAAAAAAATCCCATACACAATAGCACCAAAAAAGATATATAGGAATAACTTAAATGAGAAAGTGAAATATCTATATGCCAAATATTTTAAGACATTGACAAAAAAATGAAAACACAAATATGAGATATCCATGTTCACAGACCTGAAAAATTAATATTGTCAATATATTGGTAATGTCCACACTACCCAAAGCCATCTATGGATTCAGCATAATCCCCTCAAAATTCCAATAGCATTTCTCAAAAAACAAAAAAAAGAAAGAAAAAGAAAAAACTATCCTGAAGTTTGTATGAAACCACAAAGACCCTGATAGCCAAAGCAATTTTAAGAACCAGAACGCTGGATGGATCATGCTCTTGACCGCATACTACATTACAAAACTATAGTCATTCGGGGCGCCTGGCTGGCTCAGTCGGTAGAGCATGTGACTCTTAATCTTGGGTTTGTAAATTCAAGCCAGAGATTATTTTAAAATAAAATCTTTAAATAAAAAAAAAAGCTAGAGTCATTCAAATAGTATAGTATTGGCACAAAAAGACACAGAGATCAATCACACAGGGATCCCAGAAATAAACCCAAGCTTCTATGGTCCATTTGTTTACAACAAAGGACTCAAGAACATACAATGGGGAAAGGACAGTCTCTTCAATAAATGATGTTGGGAAACCTGGACCACTATCTTAAACCACACATAAAAATTGACACAAAATGAATTTAGAGATTTGAACATAACTGAAGCCGTAAAGCTCCTACAAGAAAATATAGAGGGGAAAGGTCCTTAACTCCTTGATGTAGTTTTTGAATGATTTTTGGTGAGGTTTGGGGGGGGTCCGGAGCTGATGACCACGAAAGAATTCTTGAGACGTCTTTGGTGCAAAATGGTACTTTTATGAAAGCATGGGGACAGGACCCGTGGGCAGACAGAGCTGCTGCCGGGGGCGCCGGGGTGGCTCAGTCGTTGAGCGTCTGCCTTCGGCTCAGGTCATGGTCCCAGGGTCCTGGGATCGAGCCCCGCATCGGGCTCCCTGCTCGGCGGGAAGCCTGCTTCTCCCTCTCCCACTCCCCCTGCTTGTGTTCCCTCTCTCGCTGTGTCTCTGTCAGATAAATAAATAAAATCTTGAAAAAAAAAAAAACACACAAACCTAATTTCCTAGTAACAGAGTGAAATGGTGGTTGCCAGGGGCTGGGGGAAATGAAGAACTGTAAAGATGGATCTCAAATTTTATAACTTTTGACCTATAACAGTAAGTTCTGAGGATCTAATATCCCACATGGTAACTATAGTTAATACGGTATTGTAGTTAATACAGTATTGCATACTTTAAAGTTACTGAGAGTAGATCTTAAACATTCTCATCATATACACAAAGAACTCAACTGTATGAGATAATGATTTATTATCTTGATCTTGGTAATCATTCCCCAACATATGTATCAAATCATCACATCGGACACTCTAAATACATATTCTTATATTTATCAATCAAGTTGAGAGGCAAAAAAGATAGCTTGGGGTGTCTTTATGGTATTAGCTCCCCATCACTCCAAGCATTCAAGAGTACTATTCAAGTGGTCAAATATTCATAAGTATGCTACACAGGGGGATTGTGCATCTGCTGGAAACCAAAGGAAAACTTCCAGCTTTCTCTCAATCCCAAGGCTCTGTCTCAAGTCAAGAATAGCATTCATTTCCCAGACTGAACATACAATTTCTAACGGGGCCTGTGGAACTGCCCATTTACATCTGAGAAGGACTAATCATCTAACCTCCTGGGCAATCTTTACCTTTCTTCCCCTGCAAACCAGTATTTTCCAATGCAACCCACACCCGTTACACAGGAAACACTGTCATTAGCCTTTGAGGAACGCTGTGAATTAAAAGGACTTGTTGACATGACCACAAAATTACCAACCAACATATGCATATTCTGATCTGATCACCCTACACAGTAGCCTACATCAGGGTTCCTGCTTCCAGTTAGCTTACAATTAGGCTGGAAGGTCAAGACTAACACATAGGAGCCCATAATGAAATCAGGGGCAGGTGATCAATGATAAATCAGAGGGGCCAGCAATATATTAATGAGTTCAGAAGGGAAAATTGGTCAAAGGTTTCAGAAGTATGCTTGATCTTGCTTTGAAGACTGCAAAAGATTTTAGGTAGAAAAGAAAAGAGACCAAACATGAGGTCACTTGCTGGTTAGCAAGTATACAGCCTAGTCCATAGGCAGTTATGATTTGTAGTGAAGCAGAGGGTCCACAAGCGGCAGCTTGGGACAGATGACATGCCCATAGGGAAAAGGTAGTCCATGAGAAAAACCAAGTGTTACTCTTTCCACAATACTTTCAAATGTAGAATGCCAGACACATCTCAAGATTCCAGGAGCAGTTAGCAAGCCCAGTTGTATCAGCGTTTTTAAAAAGGCCAGGCCCACCTGAGATTCCAAATCCAGGTGATACCACCAAACCACCAAGCTTGGAATCCTGGGTTGGGTCTCAAAGTAAGGAGCCCATAATTTCAATCACTGAGCACCTCTTACCATTTCAAGCCAACACCTGGTCATACAGCACCAGGAGGCTGGAGGAAGTGAAGGAGGGAAACAGACAAGAAAACCAGGAGACAATGCAAACAAACAGTGGGAGGGGACCGCATAAGACAGAAATTTGCGTGGTGGAAACCTCTTGATCTTCACCAATACTTTTAAGTTCTTATGACCTCCTTCGCTCCAAGTCCTTCTAGTTTACAGTATCTCTGTTCAGGCTAATGGTGAGGTGTGGAATCAAGTGTGGAATGTTTATAGTGAAATTCAGAAAACACCAGCCAGCTTGTGTCTTGGCTTCCTAGGACTACACCACACCACCCCTTTTAAACACGGGGACTCCTCAGAACAAGGGAGCAGGGTGGCCTATGACCTGCGTGCATGGGATCTAGGCTTTCATGTATGAAATCTCTCTGGACTAAGTCCAGAAAGATAACTCAGTCATTTCAACCTGATGACTATCTGGTGAGCAAGGTGAGGTTAATTAATGGTCTTAATAGTCCATAATCCCATCAAAATGCTCACTGACCACTGCAAGTACTGTACCACCCCTGTGGACGGTAACTTCCTGGCAGTGTTGCCCAAGATAGGAAGGCCAAGTTGACAAATGCCCACCTCCCAAATTTCCTTAGTTTACAATATGAGGATTGGCGGGCCTTAGAGACCATCCAGCCTACTCTGCTTTACCAGAGGAGAAAATGGAGACCCCGAGGGGTCATACTTGCCCAGGGTCACACAGCTGGGAGATCACAGGCTAACTCCGTCCCTGACTCCTGGTCTAGGGCACTTTCCTACTGACCTCTCATTGCCTTCTGAAACCAGGAAAACCTGCTAAAGCTAAAACTCTAATTGCCTATTTTCCATTTGTTATAAATATTTTCTAGCACTTACTCTCTGCCAGCCACTTCTAGAAGGGCTCTCTGTGAATTAACTCACTGAATCTTCAAAACAACCCAATGGGGCACATTCTAATGATTATCCCTATTTTACCAAAGGAAAGCCTCAGGTAGAGAGGCCACACAGCCAGGACAGAGCCAGGGCTGTCTAAAGTGGACAGTCTGGCTCCAGAGTCCCCACTGTGATTCACTTTGTTAGAGTTTTAAAGAATTTCTTTTAAGTTATAAAGCGATGGGGGCGCCTGGGTGGCTCAGTTGGTTAAGCGACTGCCTTCGGCTCAGGTCATGATCCTGGACTCCCGGGATCAAGTCCCGCATCAGGCTCCCCGCTCAGCGGGGAGTCTGCTTCTCCCTCTGACCCTCCCCCCTCTCATGCTCTCTCTCTCTCTCAAATAAATAAATAAATAAAATCTTTAAAAAAAAAAAAGTTATAAAGCGATGGAAGAAAAGGAGCAAGCCTTAAGCCACAAATGGCATGGTAACTTGTGTATGCCAATGAAACTGGGAGCTAGACCATGAATTCATCAACAGGCAATTTATCTCTTGATTAACATATTAAGGGAAGGTCTGTATATTTCAACAGTTAACATTTTAAGTATGTTTTAAGGGTAAAATGGTCATGCACACACCTCTCAAAGTCTGCCACTTGAAATAGGCTGGTTTAGCGGGTCTCTCCTAGACATGATACCAAGAAAAGCAAACATGTCATTGCCCATCTCCACCTATGCTGGCCGTCACTCATACATACAGGTTTTCTTTTCGAGAAACTTTCACAGTAACTTCCTACACAAGTGAAACCTCAAATTGAGGAAAAAATTAAGGAGAAATCACCTCTGAAGATTAAAAATCCATTTGATAAAAGGGTTCAAAACAAAGATCACTGGAACAAACGCCCAATATTCAATTACATGACGTTTTTGCTTTCCCTCATTTAAAAAATCATGTCAAATTTCATTATCTTGGTTATCCAGGAGAAGGAGTCCAGGAGCAGTAATGGTAGAAATAAGCGAATTACTACTGTGCCAAGATCAAATTAAGGAAAAAATTATAGCTGATTAAGATGCACTATCATATAAAGGTACCTGGCGTTTTACCAGTCACATGTCTTAGTGTCAAGTGTGCAAAAGCCCAGACAAAATGCAACAGATCCTGGGGCGCCTGAGTGGCTCAGTTGGTTAAGCCTCCGACTCTTGATTTCGGCTCAGGTCATGATCTCAGGGTCCTGGGATAAGCCCTGTAAGGGCTCTGCCCTCAGTGGGAAATCTGTTTGGGATTCTCTCTCCCTCTCTCCCACCCCACCCCAGTGTGCTCATGTGCATGCTCTCTCTTAAAGAAAGAAAAAAAAAAATGCAGGGGCGCCTGGGTGGCTCAGATGGTTAAGCGTCTGCCTTCGGCTCAGGTCATGATCCCAGGGTCCTGGGATCGAGCCCCACATCGGACTCCCTGCTCAGCGGGGGACCTGCTTCTCCCCCTCCCTCTGCTTCTCCCCCTGCTCATATTCTCTCTCTTTCTGTATCTCGAATGAATAAACCTTTAAAAAAATATGCAACAGATCCTAAAAACTCTAAAACCGGAAAAGTAATGCCTTAGACCTGAAATCAACAGAAATTTAGAACCATAAATAGCAATTACTCAACCTGACCCATCTCTTTGTACCAAAGTCACATGAAAGAATTATCCTCTGTTCGACTAAAGCAATCTAAGTACAAATGTAACTAGACAAAACCTATAGCAACTAGATCCATCCTATCAGTAAATTAAAGCATAATAAAATTACAGTCAGCCTAGGAGTTTGAGAGTAATTTGGGCTCTACCATCCTCTACCAGAGTTATTTGGCAGTATGATCTTAGCCAAGCCCCAATCATAAAGGGTTTTCCAATATTTATAGCATTCATTTTTCTGTGAAGTCTACTTGGTCATAAACTCTGGCCAGGCTTTAAGTTAGAGCTTAAGTACCAAGAGAGTACTCACTTTTGAACATGATGCCTAATATAAGGATTGTATTCCAGGGTTTTAAGATTTTATTTATTGGGGTGCCTGGGTGGCTCAGTCGGCTAAGCATTTGCCTTCGGCTCAGGTCATGATCCCAGGGTCCAGGGATCGAGCCCCACATCGTGCTCTCTGCTCAGTGGGGAGCCTGCTTCTCCCTCTCCCTCTGCCTGCTGCTCTGCCTACTTGTGCTCTCTACTAAATAAGACATTTTAAAAATATTTTATTTATTCATTTGACAGAGAGCACTGAGCTGGGAGGAGAGAGAGAAGCAAGCTCTCCACGAGCAGGGAGCTCAATCGTAGGACCCCAGGATCATGACCTGAGCCGAAGGCAGACACTCAACTGACTGAACCACCCAGGCGCCCCGTAGTCCAGTTTTAATACCTAGAGTACTTTTCCCTTTCCCATATAGCATATACTAAAAGTCACGTATCAGAACTCACCTGCAATTTCTGCCTAATTTGTCTTAGCCACCACAGAACTTTCTTAGAAAAGTATGAGAAAATATTCTAAACTCTTCTGAAGTACTCACATTAAAAAAAAAAAACGGTGTGAACCCCAAATGAGGCCCCTGATAAAATTTCATTGAACCTCAGTTACCATTTTCCTCTTTAAGTGTTTCTAAACTTCTTAAAGGGCAGGACGGGTGCTTCGAAGGAAAGTCTAATGACACCTGTTACATAACCTGTTCTTGGCTGGCCAGGTTATATGGTTGTGATAAGGAAGAAGACAGTCCAAAGCAGAACAAATACTAATTCTCTGTTCTCCATTCTACTATTAGCCAGGACATTCAAGTCACATACTCAGTAGCTAACTGTGTGCCTCAGTTTCCCTAACCACTAAACTTGAGGTCTGAAGTGATCCAAATTCCTATTTAATCAAAGTTAAACGAGCACAATAATCCCACAGAAAGTTCACTGCAGAGTTCATAGTATTGAAATACTTTGTTGTAGAAAGAAATTCCAAAGGTTTTTGCAGTACTCATTTCTTGTCCTCCAAATACTCCAAAGGACTTAGCTCGGTCATTAATCAAGAGGAGGCAAATACAAAGATGTTTTAAGAACATATATGTAGGGGCACCTGGGTGGCTCAGTCATGATCCCAGGGTCCTGGGATCGAGCCCCGCACCGGGGTCCCTGCCCTGCGGGAAGCCTGCTTCCCCCTCTCCCACTCCTCCTGCTTGTGTTCCCTCTCTCGCTGTGTCTCTGTCAAATAAATAAAATCTTAAAAAAAAAACATATGTAAAACCCAGGATATATATAGAAGCCTTCCCTGTGATCACTGTGCTTGGACTCATGTGCAAAGAACAATCTACAAAACCTAATAAGGACAGGTCTCTGTTTCTGTTGTGAAAACAGGATTTTGCTTTCCCTGACAGCTTCAGGGCCTAAGAACACAAGATGACAAAGGTTCAGAAAACTAGAGACCCGACGGGACCATAAATGATGCGGGGTTTTGGTGGTTGTTGTTTTCTGTTTTGTTTTTTGTTCTTTTTTTAAGGTTTGGTTTTTTGTTTTTTTCTTTTCTTACCCAACTGGCGTGGGTCTGGTGGTAAATCCCCGTAATTCCGAGTCTGCAGAGATTTGTCCAGACCCAGGCAGGGGTCAAAGAGAGGAAGCTGCGCACACACAGATGTTGCAGCCTTTCCTCCACCCACCCAGCTGTAACCAATAGCGGGACGCTGTGGGTTCCTAGGGAGGCAGATGGATTCTCCCCTGAAATCTAATTGGCGTCTGGGAAACCAGAGCTAGGTTTCCAAGGTGGCTTCAGTGCCCAGCGTCCAAACAGCCTCGACAGAAAAGGATGTCTCCTTGGCCGAGCACAAGCCCATCATTATGACCCCTAAGGAAACTTTTAGCACGAGAAGATTAGGATACCGTTCACCCACATCCCAGGTATTCAAGAGGCAAATGAATCCGTAAGAATAAGATCCGACGGAATGCCGACCGCCCCCTCCTAATCAAGTAACTACAGATTCCTTTGAAAATACAGCAAATATCTCCACATGAAAGAAGTGATAGCGTTGGTACCACGAGATTGGTCTGCTCTCTGGGGGCCCAGCCCCACCAAGAACCCTCACGCCGGAGGCGACACACCGCTGGGAAACCAGCTTTCGAGACACCCCCCTTCTCCACTGCAAGGGTGCATGTCCCTGGGGGAAATTTCCCTCCAGCCGCCCATCCCGGGACCCAGTAGCGGGGTTGGCGGGGCGGGAACGACAGGAGCCGCCGCCTTCTCTGTGCGCTCCGGGCTGCGCGGCGCAAGTGACCCCACGCTCCGCAGCTGCCGCAGCCGCGCTGAACTGTGCAACCCTTTGCACTTGTTGCTGTGCCCGAGGGACCCGGAGGCGGCGGCCATCCCTCGCGCCACTGAACCCACAGCAGCACCCACCTTTCCACCTCTTCTGTCCCTCGCGTCCCCCAGTACCCTGGAGAGAGTATTTCTGGCATCGAGAACTCAGGCGGAGGGAACAAACTTTTCTGCCCTGAGCTACAGGGCGACGCGGGGAATGGAACCCCAGAGAGCACTTACCTGGAGCTAGGGCCCGCACAGCCTCCGGAACCCCAGCAAGGCGCTGCACCCCGCGCCCTGCCCGAGGGCGTCTAGAACGCGCCCCGACCCCCCACCCCCCCAACGCCGCCGCCCGGAGCCGGGAAGGCTCTCCCACAAGCTGGCAACGCCCGGCGGCCGCGAGGCTGGGGCCAACGCGGAGGGGGCGGAGCCGCGGGCGCGCTCCCGGAGTCGGCTGGCTGCGCCCGCAGCTCGGGCCGCCCCCGCTCCCGCCGCGCCTGCCGGCTGCCACTGGATCCCCGCCTGCCCACCTCCCGGCCCCGGCATCACATGGCCGGGCCCGCCCGCCGCCGCGCCCGCCACCGGCTCCAGGACGAAACCTGAAGCTGCCCGACCGCGCTGTCTCCGCCAGCCCCCCCTCCCGCGCGCTTCGGCTGCCCTCCCCCGTCCCGGGGCGCAGAGACGGGCGGAGGTTGGCGCGGCCCTGCGGGGCGGGAGGAGGGCGAGGTCGCGTCCCGGTTGCGGCGCCCGAGCTCCCCGGGCCCCCACGGGCCTCGCTTTGGCGCCGTCTGAGGAAGGAGCTGGCCTGCCCCTTTCTGAAAGGAGGTGGCCATGCCCGAGGAAGGCTCAGGCTGTTCGCAGCTAAAAGCCACCACACCGGTGACAGAACATGGCCCAAGTGTGACTTAAAAATAAGACGCCCTCTTTATGCTTGAGGTACCTCTCCCTCTGTCCCAGAGTTGTGCGAGCTTCCATTCTCTTCGGGCTCATGCATGCAAGTAGCTCCACGGCTAGTCCTCATAACTGAAAAATTGTCATGAAAACCCTAAACTGTTTTTACAAGGAAAAACAGCGTGGGAGGGACTCCTTTACCATGCAGTGCGCTTTTCCGGTCAGACTGATCATAACCCCAAGCAGAGGAGCTTCTCCATCAGCCAGGCCTTCAAAACACAGACTTCGGACCACCTTTAAAGGCGAAATACTAAATTGACTCTTCTCGAGCGTACCCCGAATCTCTTTGTTTTTCCTGCGAAGACTCGCCACCCACAGAACCAGGACAGAGGTGTAGCCCTGTCCCCCAGGGAGCTGGCTGCCAAGACCACCAGCCAGAAAGGAGCACACCTACCCAGCTATCTGCAACACCTCTCCCGCGCCTTGGCCATTTGTGCCTCTCTCCTTGGCCTCACCTTGTCTTACCCACCTCCTGATAGAGCCCCTGAAGAAGATAGCACAACACCGTCCCGCCTCTGAAGTGCTTAGCCCTGTCCCAAGGCAAAGGTCTGGCATTCTGCCTTCATAATTGGGCGCCCCAAATTGGACTGCACTCCTAAACCCAAGCTGCAGTCCTTGTTCCTTCTATTTCACATTGGGGATGAACCCAGGGCCTGGCCTCCGGCACCGGGCACTGCCTTTAATAAAAAAAAAAAAAGTTCCTGCCCATGCCAAGACTTCAAGGTACTCAAGATAAAAACAATATTATTCTTTTCACAAAAAAAAAAAAGAATTTCCAGCCATAAAATGTCTACTGGAGACTAATTGAATCAACATACCAGACAAAAATGGTTCCCAAATTCTGGTAAGCAAAAACATCGTGGTGTTAGTGGCCTTTGTTCTAGTAGTCTTTTTACATCACGAGGGTGGAATAACTATTTTTTTCTTTCTCTTTCCTCCCTTTTTTTTCATTAATTAGGTCAGATATGTAGCAAGAAAAAAGTAAGAAAATGTGGGAGGACGAACAAGTATTACAAGAAGTTACCTAAAACTCCTTCCCCACTAAAAAGAAACAAGCAAAAGTAGTAACCGTAGAACCTTTACCAGCTAAGGACCTATAATCATGCTATCTGCAGTTTTCTTCTCTCCAGCACTGAGCTTGATCAATATTTAAATAAGTACTTGGCTTCCAACTTCTCTAGGTTCAAATATTAAGCAAAGTGTACTCTAGCAACCTTAAAAGAAGCCCGTGAATATATGAGGCAGGAAGGTATCAGGTGTGTAAATAACGCTATGCATTTGATTGATTTTGCTACTTCAGATACAGGTAACTCTGGACACTCAGCACTAAACTTGGCAAGGGCCGCATTTGTTTAGAATTCAAAGACGACATACTGTCCGTCCCCAGACAGGGGACATTCACCGAACAAGAAACCAGGTTGGTAATTCAGTTGGGAAAATTCTCACTTCCTGGTATGAGGCCAATGTCCCTCCCAGCTCAGTTCTGTCTTTTCTATATTCAGTCTCCATTCGTCCTTACAGACCTCCTCCATAAACCCTTTCTTCATTGTCCTGGTTTCTGCCAGCCTCTGAACTTGGACAAAGTTTAATGACCTTACCACAGTGGAGCACATGATTATAGTCACTGTCATATGTCAGACTGTTACAGGTTCTTATCCTCTCTTGTCATCTCAAGGACAAAGACTGTTTCTTAGCCTAGTCATCTCCAGTACTAATACAGGGCCCCTATGGAATACTTAATATTTGTATGGAGACTCTAGCTCTGGAATATTTTTTTTTCAGATTTTATTTATTTATTTGACAGAGAGAAAGAGAGAGAGAGAGAGAGAGTACACAAGCAGGGGGAGCAGCAGAGGGAGAGGGAAAAGCAGTCTCCCCTAGGAGCAGGGAGCCTAATTTGGGGCTGGATCCCAGGACCCTGAAATCATGACCAGAGCCGAAGGCAGACGCCTAACCAACTCAGCCACCCAGGCGCCCCAGCCCTGAAGCATTTAATGTTTGTTTGTTTTTTTAAGTGAACTATCTCATCAGTTATGTAGGAAGGAAAATTTATATCACAATTTTCAAACTTCTCTTAAATGGTTTAGAACTACTCTAAATTCTATTATCTACTTAATTCTTTCCTGCTCTTCATTCTATTGGCCAATAATTCTCAAAGATTGAATAATTGTAAATCTGATGTTTAGCCACATATGTTAGGAACTTAACCAGTGTTTTCTAAATAAAAGCATGATACTAGCCGACCATGGATATAAGGGTGGAGGGGGTGGGGTGCAGATTTTAGCGTGAGAAATACGACGGTCTCGGAAGATCCAACCCTTCTAGCCTCCATTTCCTCATCTGTAAATGGGCATAAAAATACTATTTACTGGGCGCCTGGGTGGCTCAGTCGGTTAAGCATCTGCCTTCCGCTCAGGTCATGATCCCGGGGTCCTGGGATCGAGCCCCACATCGGGCTCCCTGCTCAGTGAAGAGCCTGCTTCTCCCCCTCCCTCTCCCTCTGCCTGCCACTCTGCCTGCTTGTGCTCTCTATCTCTCTGTCAAATAAATAAATTTTTTTTAAGATTTTATTTATTTAATTGACAGAGACAGAGACAGAGAGAGGGGGAACACAAGCAGGGAGAGTGGGAGAGGGAGAAGCAAGCTTCCCCCCGAGCAGGGAGCCCGATGCGGGGCTCGATCCCAGGACCCTGGGATCATGACCTGAGCTGAAGGCAGTCACTTAACCAACTGAGCCACCCAGTCACCCCCAAATAAATAAATTAAAAAAAAATACTATTTACTAACATTGTGAAGATTAAATGACTGAAGATGACGATGGGACACATCATAAGCATGCAGGAAATGGTGGCAAGTAATATTTCAGAATATGGGTATATTAGAACACTTCAGAGCTTTGAGATAATTAATGGAGCATGTCAGACACTGAGGTAAGAAACTAGTTGTGGAATATCCCCTTGGTTGCTTAGGTTGAGAAGGTCAGGGAACACAGAAGAAGCCAACTTGATCAAAACCAGGGGACAAATCTTGTGGGAAAGTTCTCACAGTTTTCATTCTGGCTACACATTAGCATCACCCAGGAAGTGCTAAAAACAAAAACAAAAACAAAAAAACGACTTAGGTTCCCAAAATCCCACACCAGACCAATTATTTCAGACTCTGTAGGGTTGGAGGGGGCGCATTGGTATTTTTTAAGGATCCCAAATGATCACAATGATTGGGAACAGCTGGGCTAACATAACTGAATTTTTGTCACTGGAGAAGGGTGAGAGCCAGCCCTCAATTATATGAGCTTAGGGAATCAGCTCTTCCCTTTCTCCTAATGGTGAGCTACCCTGTGTAAATCACTGGCTGGTGGTGCTCCAGTGTAAGATGCATGTGAATCACCTGTGGATTTTTTCCAAACTGCAAATCCTGACTCAAATCCTGCGATCCTGGCGGATATTGTGCCTTTGTGACAAGCTCCACAGGATGCCAGTGGTGCTGGTCTGAGTAGCAAAATAATAGATCCAAAATGGACCTTAGAAACAAAAGTAGAGAAGTATTCACATTGTTACAAGAGAAGTCCTGATGTCTCTGAATATGTTTAATCAATTAGCATTTATTGTGCACCAACTATGCACAAAATATAATTTGCGGTCTTTTACGAAAGAATAGGCCATTGCCAGTCGGTTTTAAATGTGAGGTCTTCCACAAAGAGAAAGCACAGGCTCTCAAACAGGCCTAACTGCTCCACTAGGTACAGCATCCTCATTGCCCAGAGCCCACAGTACTTTTAGGGGCCAAAGAAAATGTTGTAATTTCTTTTAAAATCAGAAGAAAAAACGCGAACTTTTAGGTCAAATAAAAATTCTTAATGTATAATATTAATATATTTATCTTTATAGCAATGAAATAATTTAATTGTTCTATTTATTTTTTATAGAGGAAGGGACTCATGAAGGCGAGAGTCTGTAAGGGCCCACAAAAGTCATGATGGGGCTGTGTGTTTTAGTCTCAGGTATTTTAAGGAAAGCACACAAAGTTGCTACGACAACACAGATATTAGAACATTTCCATCATCACAGAAAGTTCTTTTGGACAGTGCTGTTTTGGGTAGGTTTTGGTTAAAGAAGAGTCCATTCTTCCAGGACCCTGTGAAATGCAAGGCCAATTTGGGAAGTATGTAGACTCCAGCACAGAACGATTTTTTGTTTGTTTGCTTTCTACAGCTTCACAGATAGTCAGTTACTCTGTTCTTTTCTAAACCTCCCAAACCAAACTTGGTAGGAAACCAACTGTTTGTTGGTAAGGCCCTTCAGGTAAGCCAGGACTTTTGGACTTGTGAAGGGCCAGTAAATCCTACCCTTGATCCACCCGAGGAACTGTAGAGGCTTTCCCCAGGATCTAGAACAGTCTTCATGTCAGAAAGTGATTATTTGCATCACTGGTTTGTTTAGGTGTTTTCCTTGCCAAAATGGCTCCAGCTCTCCCCAATTTGTACCTGACTTCTTAAATTGTAAACTAACTCAAAGGCCCCTTTGTGATCTCCAGGGCATAATTGTCCAAAGCAGGCCAGCTAGGTAACACCCCAAATGCATGTGTCTATAAATCTTCCATCGGTCAGCAAGTTTGTTTCCAAGAACCTTAGTGGAATGCTCCAGTATGGGACGTGGAGTCAAGTAACTCAACAGCTAGCTTTTCTCCAGTCCCCTAACACCCGCTGAACACTCACATGAACATATTAAATCCCAGCCTGGAGCAAGTTTTCACAGTTCTAAAATAAAAGCTCTTAAAAAACAGAGTTGATCATTGAGATAATAACACCTTTTTAATTAGGGAGGTACAGCTCAGCACTGATAATACATGTGGGAACTAATGTGTGTGCAGGTGTCACAGGGGCTGTAATTATGTTGAAGACTTCTGGTGACATGCCAGGAGCAGAGAATTAAGCATCACAGTGTTCTGCACATGACATCACTTGGAAGCCTCAAAACGCACGTATAGCTTTGGGCAGCTATTACTCATTAAAGAGGATCGAGATCCTGTTTTTCCATTTACAAAGGGCAGGCAGAGGAAAGGAGAAGACAGGAAAATCTATAAATAAAATTGGTATGAATCAGTTAACCTCCCCCAACAACAACAACAAAACCTATATAAAAATATTTTACCTCAGCTTTTTTTTTTAAAGATTTTATTTATTTATTTGACACAGAGAGAGAGAGAGAGAGCACAAGCAGGAGGAGTGGCAGGCAGAGGGAGAAGCAGGCTCCCTGCTGAGCAAGGAGCCTAATGCGGGGCTCGATCCCAGGACCCTGGGGTCATGACCTGAGCCGAAGGCAGATACCAACTGAGCCACCTGGGCGCCCCTCACCTCAGCTTTTTAAAGTTCATTCAGGGGCGCCTCGGTGGCTCAGTTGGTTAAGCAACTGCCTTCGGCTCAGGTCATGACCCTGGAGTCCTGAGATCAAGCCCCACGTTGGGCTCCCCACTAAGCAGGGAGTCTGCTTCTCCCCCTGACCCTCCCCCTTCTCATGCTCTCTCTCTCTCTCTCTCTCTCTCTCATTCTCTCTCTCAAATAAAGAAATAAACTTTAAAAAATAATAAAATAAAATAAAATAAAGCTCATTCAGACCCATTTGATTGCTCATAACATGTAACCCAAAAGCAAAGTTTGGAATCTTGGAAAATCCAAGAATTTCTTTTCAATAGCTGAGTAAACTATCCTGCAATTTCTGAATCCAACTCATAAGAGCGAGATAGTCGATGCTAAGTGCAGTGTGTGGGAACTGTGTTGTCTGTTTTCAGTTCTGAAAAGATCTCAATCCCACAGTCCCCTGAAGTTGGACACTTTGGCAGAGCTCTTTCTCACTCTGAGGAGGTACAGAGGGCAGGTAAGCTCACAGAGGTTCTCATGCTCCAGCTCAGACATAGAGGCTTAAGAATCATCCATGGGGCGCCTGGGTGGCTCAGTCAGTTGGGCGGCTGCCTTGGGCTCAGGTCATGATCCCAGGGTCTAGGATCAAGACCTGTGTCGGGCTCCCCGCTCAGCCGGGAGTCTGCTTCTCCCTCTCCCTCTGCCACCCCCCCAGTCATGCACGCTCTCTCTCTCTCTCATATAAATAAATAAAATCTTAAAAAAAAAAAAAACAGCCATGATGTACAGTGGAAAACTAAAAGACTTGGGAAAAATGAAGAGTCTAAAAATAACATCTTTAATTCTTTTTAAAAACTAAAGTGTCCTACCCAGAATCTGCCATAAAAGGCAGTTAATTCTCTTCTATTAAAGAAAAGGTCTTTAAATCATCACACTCTGATATTATTTCATAATGCAAATAATTAGTTGTTTTTCATTTTGAAAAAAATAATTTCAGCCATACGCAGGAGTTGAGCATGAGAAGGAGCCACGACAGAAGCAGAGGACAAGCTCAGAGAACTTAAAAGACAGCCTCGGCCTTCTCCCTCTAGAACAAGAGGAAGCAGACTTTCTGTGAAGGGCCAGATAGTAAATTTTTTAGTCTTGGTGAGCTGTATGGTCTCTGTCACAACCCCTCAACTCTGCTGCTGTAGCACAAAAGCAGTGATTGACAATGGGCAGACAAATAAGCGTTGTCTGTGTTCCAAAAATTTCATTTACAAAAACAGATGGTGGGCTGGATTTTCCCTACAAGCTATAGTTTGCCTACCCACTGCTCTAGACTACTGGAATAATGTGGGGAGCTTTTAAAACCACTTATGCCCAGATACGACCTCAAATATGGACAGTTAGTCATGTGGAAAGCCACAACATGACAAAAACTGTCCAAATTAAGTTTAGCTTTAAACTTTAGAAATTAAGAATCAAGCTATAGAAAATAAAACAGTGCAGGAAAAAAAAGAGAACTTTTGATAAATTCTCATGTATATTACGGAGATAGATATTTTTTAAAAAGTATCAAACAAGAACAAGATGCTATGAAGGCGCCTGGGTAGCGCAGTTGGTTAGGCAACTGCTTTCAGCTTGGGTCATGATCCTGGGGTCCTGGGATTGGGTCCCACATCAGGCTCCTTGCTCAGCGGGGAGCCTGCTTCTCCCTCTGCCTGCTGCTCCCCCTGTTTGTGCTCTCTCTCCCCCTCTCTCTCTCTCAAATAAATAAATAAAATCTTAAAAAAAAAAAAGAACAAGATGTTATGAAAACGGAACAATCAGACAAGAAAATTGAGGGGCACCTGGGTGGCTCAGTCAGTTAGGTATCTGCCTTCAGCTCAGGTCATGGTCCCGGGGTCCTGGGATCGAGCCCCGCATCGGGCTCCCTGCTCGTCAGGAAGCCTGCTTCTCCCTCTCCCACTCCCCCTGCTTCTGTCCCCTCTCTCGCTGTGTCTCTCTCTGTCAAATAAATAAAATCTTTTTTAAAAAAGTGCAGAGAAAATATAAAATCAAAAATAAAAGTGTTTTAGGATAAATCTCTCATACTCAACATCCCACTAAAAAGAGTTCCAGGAAAAGAGAGGAAGGAAAGAGAAAGAAATTATCAAAGATACAATTCTTTCATTTAACTCAGTAGCAAAAAAAATCTGATTTTAAAAGGGCAGAAGAACTGAATAGACATTTTCCCAAGGAAGTCATCCAGATAGTCAAAGGGACCTGAAAACACACTCAACATCATCAGTCATCACAGAGATAAATGTTGGTGAGGTTGGGGAGATTGGGGAACCCTCATACAGTTGGGGGGAGCGTAAATTGTCTCAGCCACTATGGAGGTTCCTCAGAAAAATTAAAAATAGAACTTTAAAATGATTTAGCAATCCCATTCTTGGTATTTATCCAAAGGAAATGAAAACAAGATTTTTGAAAAGATACCTGTACTCCCATGTTCACTGCAGTATTATTCACAATAGCCAAGATATGGAAATGATCTGAGTGTCCATCAATGGATGAATGGATAAAGAAGGTGTGAAATATAGAAATAGAGACATAGACACATATGTGCACATGCACACACATGTGCATAAGAGATTATTATTCAGCCATAAGAAAGAAGAGAATCCTGCCACTTACAACAATATGAATGGAACTTGAAGGCATTTTGCTAAGTGAGATAAGTCAGAGGAAGACAAATACTGGTATCATTTATATGTTGAACCTAAAAAGAACTGAACTTATATAGAAACACAAAGTAGAATGTTGATTACCAGGGACTGGAAGGTGAAGAAATTGGAAGAAGTTGGCCAAAGGGTACAAAGTTGCAATTGGAAAGTGAGTAAGTTTTGAAGATCTAATGCACAGTGTAGATACAATCAATTGATACATACAATAATACTGTATTAAATACTTCAAATTGCTTAAAGACTAGATCTTAAATGTTCTCAAAACAAAAAAGAAATTATAATTATGTGTTTTGATAGTGTTAGCTCACCCTAGGGTAGTAATCATATTGCAATATACAAATGTATCAAATGGACAGGATGTATACCTTAAACATATCCAATGTTCTTTGTCAATATATTTTTGTGGGGAGGGGAGGAGCAGGAGAGGGAGAGGGAGAATCCCAAGCAGGCTCTAAGCCCAGCACGCAGCCCCACACGGGGCTTGACCTCATGACCCTGAGATCATGCCCTGAGCCGAAATCAAGTTAGACGCTTAACCAACTGAGTCACCCAGGCGCCCCAATCATCTCATTTTTAAAAATAAAAAAAAAAGGTACAGTTTTTTTTCAAGTTTTTATTTAAATTCCAGTTGGTTAACATACAATGTAATATTGGTTTCAGGTACAGAACTTAGTGGCTCCTCACTTACATAGAACACCCGGTGCTCATCACATCAAGTGCCCTCCTTAACCCATAACCCATTTAACTCATCTTCCCTCCCACCCAGAAAGGTACAATATTTTTAAACTCAAGAATTCAGGGACACGTAAGTCTACTTCTCAGAATCTATTTTAAAGAAATATGCAGGAGCATGAACATACACACACAACTATGCTCTGGCAACATTTAGTTATAGCAAAAATTGGAAATAGCCTAATTGTTCATACAGTTATTTGGTTAAATAATTGTGGAACACCTGCACCAGGTAGTTGTTTAAAAAAATAATAATGTGGCTCTGGAGATACTAACATTGAAAGATGTCCAGGGATATACTACTAAGAAAAGCAAATTGCAGAACAGTATGTTTACTAGAAGCCCGTTTTTATTTAAAAACATAAATAATAAAGTGTCTATAGATCAATATATGTTTGCAAATGCATTGTAGCCGGTCAGGAAAACTACCAAAAAGCTGTTCATAGTGATTATCTCTTGGAAGAGGAGAGGGTTTTTGAACAGCCCTTTCACTTTACATTTACATATATCTTATTGTTGCATCAGTTTTTACAGTGTGCATGTGTTTATTCTGTAATTTTTAAAAATCAAAAGCAATAAGTAAATTATTTATAATATTATAGAGAGGGGGAAAAAAGTTTGCCCTTTGCAGTATCTCTGGGAAGAAAGAGCAGAAGATTATCAGGGTCGGGATGAAAAGAAAATGAGGGGCCCCTGGTGGCTCAGTCGTTAAGCATCTGCCTTCGGCTCGGGTCATGATCCCAGGGTCCTGGGATCAAGCCCCGCATCGGGCTCCTTGCTCTGCGGGAGGCCTGCTTCTCCCTCTCCCAATCCCCCTGCTTGTGTTCCCTCTCTCGCTGTCAGAAAAATAAATAACAATCTTAAGAAAAGAACATGAAATTCCTGATTAGGCGGAGATCACGCACCCAGATAAGGAACACAAGGAAAAGGCAGTGCCTGGCCCTTCAGGAGCTTACATTAGAGTTGGGAAGACAGGCCCACATGGATGGCTAGTAGTGATCAAGGCTCCGGTACAGCCTCCTGCCGAATCGTGCAGTATGTCAAAGCCTGGGAACTCAGAGGACAGAGACCAGTGAAGGCCAGAGTAGCCCAAGTTGCTTCATGGAGGAAGGGAGTCTTGAAGGATGGCAAAAGGCGGAAGGGAGAACCTGAGCCAAACAACCAGTAAGAGTGAAGACATGGATTCTTATAAGCATGCAGCATTCATGCAAAAGTAAGTAAGTAGCCCATCCAGATGACAGAGATCATGCTAGTTAGTATTAGGTTTGGCTGCATAGAACAGCAAACTCAGACCACAGTGGCTTAAACAAGATAGAAATTTAATTTTCTTTCATGTCGAAGGAGTCCAGAATTATACAGTCCTAGGCTGTTTCAATAGCTTCATCCTCCTAGGGGCCTCAGACTCCTCCCTTCTTGCTTCACCATCTTTAGCATTGGCTTCCATCCTCAGAGTGGCCTCATAATTGCAAGATGGTTGCTGTCGTACCAGCCATCGTATCCATCCTCCACACAGCAGGAAGGAGGAAGGATCAAGGGAAAAGAGGCATACCTCCCAGGCCAGACAGCCTCTTTTAAAGATTTTCCTTGGCATCCCCACCCACAACTTCTACCTACATCTTATTGAGGACCTCTGTCAGTCATAGGAGGTTGGAAGCATGTAGGTTTTCTAAGCAGGGCACATTGCTGTTCTTATTAATACAAGCTTTCAGGAGTAAAGAAGAAGGACATAACCATTTCTATCAAATAATTAGGTTAGACTATGAAGTTATCTGAAAACAAAGCACACAAAAAAATCTGAAAGGGGGAGAAAGAAATTAGCAAATTATCTACCAGTAATAAAGACATAGGTAGAGAAATAAATAAATTTAAATAGAGTTTGAAAAGCATAGAAAGGAATAAAAGTGAAACATAAATGAGGAAAACACTAATATCTAGTTACTTCTAAAAGGAGTTCATTGGTTGCTCAACAAAATGAATATACTTAATACTACTGAATTGTACATTCAAAAATGGCTCAGGTAGTCAATTTTATTACATATTTTTTAACCACAATTTTTTAAAAACTCTAAATAGTTAATAATTTTTATAGTTAAATACTTAAACTTAAAAAACATGGGGCTCTGCTCCTTCTAGAAACTTTGCACCTTCTATAGTTTTCTAGAGAGACTGAGCAGCGTTCAGCTGTGTGCCCCAATATGACCAATACAGGCTAGCCTTCCATTCTGCTTGTGCACTAAAGGTCAGCCTTTGTCCTTCTCATCCATTTGCCCTCGGTGCTTTGAAGATACCACTATAATACTAGTGACCACATTTTGCTATTTCGTTGGTTTATCGTTTTGCTGGTTAAGATGCAGTGTGGTTGAGCAGAAAGAGAAGCATGGACTTTGTCATCACACACACCTGACTCGCCACTTGCTAACTGTGTCCCTCCAGTCTGTTACTTTATCTCCTGAAGACACGCTTTCATCACCCTTAAAGTGAAGATCATTACACTTACAGGCACCTTTAAGATTTGGTGAGGACTGGAGCCTAAGATTCAGCCAGAACTTGGTAAATGGTGGCCTTCAATATTATTTGTGTCTTTCCTGCTGGGCTCTGAGGTCTTTAAGGGCTCTTAATATCTTACTTATCTTTCTGTGCACCCCCCGTATCGACACAGTGCTGGATGCCCTGACCAGAGTCGTTCCAGCACATAGAAGGCCAGCCCATGGTGGTGGAGTGCATGTCACTACCACTTCGGAGCCGGGAGGGAAGCTCTAGGAACTAAATCTCCCCGAAGAAGATGGTAAGTGACATTGTAGAATTCTCCTTGAGGGACATTTGAAATTCTGAGATTCTAGACACCTAACAAGCACTCCTTCTTTCCCTCTTTTACGTTTCATGGTTTAATAAATATGTTGCATATTCACAAAACTTCGTTTATGTGCACTGTGGCCTGTGTGCTTGATCTAGAGTCTACACGGACCCGCCCTTTTCAGTACAGGATGTGGAGAGGCATTCAGGCCTGGCCAGTCCCATCTGTGTCCCCTCCTCTAGGGACTTCACCTACATAAATAGCTGCGCTGGGTGCTTGTGATGTCAGAAGCACAAAGGCTCTGCAAAACTTCTCAGACCACCTCTTGGTTTACCCTAAGTCTGGTTCCTAAAGCACAGGGCATTTTGTCCTGACCCCTTTGGTTGCAAAGGTCTTCTCTTGCTCTGTCCTTTCATCATTTGCCTCTCCCTGTCTCTTGACATTTGCACATCCAGTTTCAGGGTGGAAAGGAAGGCCATTTGATTTCTTCTGGGTATTCAAAGAAACTACCCAGTGCCGCATCGTGCCTGGCATGCAGCTCCACCGAATACATTCCTTTGTCACGTTGTTATCCCGAGGTGAGGCAGAGACAGCCGTGCACTTCAGCCCAGAGGCCTGAGTGGACCTCTCACCTGGAAGCCCTTTCCTGTGACTCATGCCTGCGCCTCACCCCTACGCATGATGATTCAGCAGCTCCAGGGTGCATCCTGAACATACGTATTTTGTTTTTTGGTTTTTGATTTTTAAGATTTTATTATTTATTTTTTTGCCGGAGAGAGCACAAGCAGGGGGAGCAGCAGGCAGAGGGAGAAGCAGCCTCCCCGCTGAGCAGGGAGCCCGATGCGGGGCTCGATCCCAGGACCCTGGGATCATGACCCGAGCCAAAGGCAAATGCTTAATGACTGAGCCACCCAGGTGCCCCTGAACACGTGTATTTTCAAAATGCTACCTAGGTATTTCTGTTAGGTAACCTGCACTCCCTTCTTTGGAGTTGCGCTTGGCAACGGTTTCTAGAAAGCCACTTTCTCATTGTACATTGGTCTCAGCCAGCAGCCCTGCAAGGGGCTGCACTATGGGTCACCGCCTCAGACTCAGGGTGATGGCAGCTAACACTATGCTTAACATAAACCAAGTACTGTTCTAAGACCGTCACTTCTATGAGCTCATTTATTCCTCACAGCACTAGAGATGCTATCAACTCCCAGGGCTATCCCTCTTTGCCAAGAAAGAAACCAATAAATGGTAAAGCCCGGGTTTAAACCCAGCCCGTACTTACAAACCCTGCCCTATACAGCCTCACACAGTGAGCTTCAGGAGACCTCAGGAGTCACATTTCTTTATGGTCAAACCAACACCGTCACCACGCTGACCGCTCCTGCCCTGGTCCATCTGGCTCCACCACCAACCTCAGCCCTCTCCTCTTCTTAGTCTGCTCAGCCACATATGTTCTGGAAGCCAGATTGCAGATCTCTGTTTTTCTCCTGATCGCCTACGCCTTCGTTCAGTCTCTCCTACCAGAAAACTCAGCAGCACCCTCCATTCCACGTTGGGCCAGATGCCTTCATCTGCCCTTCCCAACTCTGTGCAGCTCTTGGTCACCGAACTTACTGGATGGCATTTGGATGATCTGTATCTGCTTCTGTCTCCCTCAGCAGAGAGTTCACTGAGGTCAGAAGTATGTTCTAATCATCTTTTTTTTTTAACGGTTTTATTTATTCATTTGAGACAGAGAGAGAGAGGGACACAGAGAGAGAGAGAATAAGCAGGGTGGAGGAGACAGAGGGAGAGGGAGAAGCAGACTCCCCGCTGAGCAGGGAGCCCGATGTGGGGCTCGATCCCAGGACCCTGGGATCATGACCTGAGCCGAAGGCAGACGCTTAACAACTGAGCCACCTAGGCGCCCCTGTTTTAATTATCTTTTGATTCTCTGATGCCTCATATAAGATCTGGCAGAAGAAACACAACTATTTGTTGAATGAACAACATTGGCTTCAATGATACCTCCCTCAGCCTTCCAGCAGGGACTTACTAATTCAGCTCTGGAGTCTGAGGCAAGAAGGAACATCTCGTGGGCCCCTATTTAGACTCATTATCTGTTCCTATTTTCTCCTCCAAACCCTGCCCCAATATAATTATGTTTTGTTTTCATTTGTTTTACAGCTAAGAAGCCAGGGCCCAGACTGTCTTACTTAATCTGCAATAGATATGCTCCCGTTCAAATTCCAGCTTTTCTCACAAGAGAGTACTCTCTTTATCCCAAATTCTCTCTTTTTCACCCTACTTGGACTTAATCATAGGGGACCTACTACAGCATGCAAAATGGGGTCCTGGAGGTTCAAAATGGAGGCTCCAAAAAAAAAAAAATAGACGTATGACATGCTGAAACACTTCATAGTCCTCTACAACATAAAGGTTGCTGATTGAAACTCTCTTGCCTTTATCTTTTAAACGTTGAGGCCTTCAGAATTAGTTGCGCCTTGTGAAGTGCGAGGGGTCACAGAAAAGGAGGTGAGGAGAAACTGCCAGAGGAATCACACAGTGTTCAAGGACGGAAATAAGCCAAATGAGAAGAAACACAGAATGGCACTTGTCTTTCAGTTTCTCTGTAAGACTTCATTTGGTTTTATAGATAAAGATATTCTCCTATAGGGGGGCCTAGGTGGCTCAGTCAGTTAACCGTTTGACTCTGGATTTCAACTCAGGTCATATTCTCAGGGTCATGAGTTCAAGCCCCACATTGGGCTCTGCAATGAGTGCAGAGTCTGCTTGATAATCTCTCTCTCCCCCCGCCCCCGCTTCTCTCTCAGCCCCTCCCCCCGCTCGCTCCCACACACACTTGCACTCTCTCTCTCCCCCTCTAAATAAATAAATAGATAGGTAAATAAATAAATAAAGTCTTGAAAAAAAAAGATATTCTCCTATAATTCCTATTCATCCCCCAGAACACTTATAATCTTTTCCAAGATTATGAAATATATGATCAACAAACCTCATTTGCCATCATTCTCACAATGGTTCCCCTGCCCCGGTTACATTTGCAGAACTCAGTCTGTTTCACCGGTCATTTCAGCACCGTTAAAATGTGCCATTAAAATAAGTTTGGTGGCAAATACAAAATAAAACCCTTAAAATATTACTTAGTATAAAACATTGCATTCTTCCTCCACACAATATAAACTGTACTAAGAACCAGGTTAAGATGAAAGTGTTCCAGAGGAGAATGGAAATGGTATTCCTTAAAACTTCAACCTACTGCATTTGACTTTCACCTTTGATACGGTGACTACATGACAAATTGTATAAACCATAATAAGTAAACATCACACTGCAAGATTAAAGCCCCAAGTGGGAAGTATCATTAATCATACCAAACACTTATTTGCTTTTCTGTTGGCATCAAAATGTAATTGTTTCTCTGTGAGTTAAACATACCTCATGGTACAATGCTGATTCAAATCTATGCAGTTGGTAACATAAAAGGGAAACTTATCATCTTTTGTCCATTGTAGGGACATGTTTTTCTCCAACCAAAATGATCAACTTGAATTAAAGTTTGTTCTGTCCTCCTCTATCAACATTGCCAAACCCAGTGGTTCAAGTTTGAGTAAGGAAGAAAGAATGATCTATGTTTGTTCACTAGATTAATGAAAGCAGAAGGCTTCAGGGGGAAAGGGAGTGTGGTCACAAACACATTTGAAAATCTGAAAAAAAGCTCAGATCTTCACCCCAAAATAATACACATTCACTCATATTCACCAATTTTTACACTTACTTTCTAGGGAATTCTTGTCTACCCCAAAGTCCATTAATGGTCCACAGGTTAAGAACTCACACATTAGAACAAAAACTTCATGAAGTATAGAAATTAAATCACTTCTATTTCTTGATAGCAATAGCATACACAAGTTGAACAGCCACTTAATTCTCATTATTAATGGAATATTGTCTTTTTTATTTAAGTAGCATCATATTACCTAAGATTAAAAACGATAACATTTTGAAGTAGAAGTTAGTAATAAAAGGCTTTTCAGAAAGAAGTTTTACAGATCCTTCTTTAACTGACCCCTTACAAAGAGCTTGTCCATAAAGTTGTGCAAACCCTCTATTTGATAAGCAGTTACTATCTAAAATATATAAGAAACTCATACAACTCAACAGCAAAAAAACAAATACTCATATTTTAAAAGAGAAAAGACACTTTTCCAAAGAAGGCATACACGGGGCCAACGGGTACAAGAAAAAGTGCTCAACATCACTAATGGTCAGGGAAATGCAAACCAAAACCACAAGTAGTGGGTGAAATTAGTGAATGTTTAAGCTGAAACAGGATATTTGTATAATCTCAAATATTTCTCAAATACAAAGGGAAAAATAACAAAAGTGGAGAAACCTGGCTCACAATGCCTTAACTAAGGGATCAAAGTAACTCAGCAGCAATAGGGCCTATGGACATCATGTAGACTTGATGTGATACTCTGAGAGAAACACGGTATCGCTTCTGTGGTATTCTAGCCCAAAACATGTAGCCTAATCTCATCATGAGAAAACACCAGACAGCCCACACTGAGACAGATGCTACAAAATAACTGACCAGCATTCATCAAAAGTTTCAAGGTCATGAAAGACAAAGGAACCATCAAAGACCAGAGGATATTAAAGAGACACAACAGCTGTATGTGATGTCGGATCCTGGACTGGATCCGAGAACAGAGAAAGGACATCAGGAAGAAAACTGGATAAACCGGTATATTTTAGTTACTAGCACTGCACCAATGTTAATTTCCTTGTTTTGATACTTGTCCTGTGGTTAGCAACCCAACTTGTTAACATGAGGGGAAGCTGAGGAAAGCCGCACCATTCTTGGAACTTTTCGATAAGTCTAAAACTATTTCAAAATAAAAACAAAATAAACTCTAGGGTTTTAAAGCCTTCTGTCCATGAGGCTTCCATTTTTGTCGAGTTCCCCAGAGAACAAAGACTCACATCCTTGTTTAGTCCCAAGAGAGCAAGCCGCCTCCCTCTCTGGCAGCCCTGGTCACACCCATCTCAAATCTGACATTTGACTCCTCAGAGTTCAGCCTTCAAACGGCAAACACTTGGCACTCCCTGTATGCCAGACTCTGTATGGAAGGCACCTACGGTCCCTGTCCTCTCATAGATTCTGTTACGAATTCAACCTTATGTCAGCCACTACTTAAGTGAGTCACCACTCAAATTCTAAATATTGTTCTCACTGCTGTTTTTCCAGGATGGATCGAGGAGATGCCTACCCTTATCTCCTACATGGTTAAGAAAGAAATCCAGAAATAAACTAGTCTATGTTACTATTCAGACTATTGACATAACAGTTCATATTGGTTGAGCTGAATATTAAATTGGTGTTCCTCTAACAGATGACCTCCATGTCCTGCTTTCTAAGAATATCGATCACTGATCGCATAGGCTGCTTACAGCAATAGCAGAGACAATGTGATATTCACAGGGACAACTGCTTCTCGGGGATGCTTTACAAAAGCCTGATGCATTCATCTTTTAGTGACGTAGAAATCACCACATCCATTATTACTTAAAGGAAAAAGAAAAAAACTGCAACAAACATTAGAGTACTTTTAGTAGAAACTCACTGACTTAGGCAACAGTTGATTTAGTTTTTTTTTAAAGATTTTATTTATTTATTTGACAGAGAGAGAGATAGCGAGAGCAGGAACACAAGCAGGGGGAGTGGGAGAGGGAGAAGCAGGCTTCCCGCCGAGCAGAGAGCCCGATGTGGGACTCGATCCCAGGACCCTGGGATCATGACCCGAGCCGAAGGCAGACGCTTAACGACTGAGCCACCCAGGTGCCCACAGTTGATTTATTTTTAACAAGAAAACATTAGCAAGTCAAGCTGTACCAGGAGCATAGTGATCTGAATCCATACCAGAGTTCCCTGTTAACGATTTCGAATTCTCCACTTGCAGAATAAGAGTAATATCCACTTCCTATGTCCTCATGGGAAGCATTGTACCGTGAAATTTTATAAGGCAATGAGCCCTAGGAACTTTCATTAAATATATTCTTCATCCAGGGATGCCTGGGTGGCTCAGTCGGTTAAGCGTCTTCCTTCAGCTCAGGTCATGATCTCAGGGTCCTGGGAGGGAGTCCTGCATCGGGCTCCTTGCTCAGCAGGGAGCCTGCTTCTCCTGCCTGCTGATCCCCCTGCTTGTGCACGCTCTCTCTCTGACAAATAAATAATAAATAAAATCTAAAAAAATAAAATAAATATATTCTTCATCCATATCTCAGCTCTAAGAAGCATTTTCCCACTTGAGGGTATCTTGATACCATGAAGCCTTTGAAGCCTTAACTTTTTTTTTTATGTATTTGAGAGAGAGAGTGAGAATGGAAGAGGGGAGTAGGGGCAGAGGCAGAGGGAGAAGCAGACTCCCTGCTGAGCAGGGAACCCCCTGCTGCAGGACTCAATCCCAGGACCCTGGGATCATGACCTGAGCTGAAGGAAGCCGCTTAACTGACTGAGCTACCCAGGCGCCCCTTAACTCTTCTTCTTTTTATTTTAAGATTTATTTATTTATTTTAGAGAAAGAGAGAGCACGGAGGGGTAGGGGAGAGGGAGAAAGAAAGAAGCAGACTCCCTTCTGAGCATGGAACCTGAGGCAGGGCTCAAACCCATGACCCATGAGATCAGGACCTGAGCCAAAATCAAGAGTTGGACACCTAAGGACTGAGCCACACAGGCGCCCCCTTAACTCTTTTTTGATACTGACACAGTAGGTTGGGGGAGAGAGGGAACAATGTCACTTACATATTTTACAAACTAATCCATGTTACCTTTTCTTTAGATGGCAACCTACACGCATAAAGTGGGAGGTCTCCAAGTCATCAGTGGGGAACATACCTACCTGTTTAGAGGCTTACTTGGGAGTATATCATTCCCACAATGTATGCCTGAAATACTATTCTTATTAATTGAAGATTTAACATTAATGTTCATAAGTGAATTTTGCTTACAGTTTTCTTTTGTTGGGGAAGAGGAGTTTATCACTCAGGGCAGTCTAGGCTGTGCTATGATAACAAGCAATCCCCAATTCTCAGTAGCTTAGAGTATCGAAGGTTTCATTCTTACTCATTAGAATGAGTACTGCGTCTGCGTACTACTACTGCGTCTCTTCTCCATGGCACATTCCCTCTGGGATGAACTTATCTGGCCCGTGGCTGGTTGTCATGGCAAGAGAGAGAGAGACCAGGTGAGCCATGAACTGGAATTAAGAGCTTCTGCCAGGGGTGCCTGGGTGGCTCAGTCGTGAAGCATCTGCCTTCAGGTCAGGTCATGATCTCACGGTCATGGGATTGAGCCCCGCATCAGGCTCCCTGCTCAGTGGGAAGCCTGCTTCTCCCTCTCCCTCTGCCTCTCCCCCTGCTTGTGTTCCCTCTCTCGCTGTGTCTCTCTCTGTCAAATAAATAAATAAAATCTTTCAAAAAAATAAATAAAAGCTTCTGTTATAAGTGGCACAATGTCACTTTTGTCCTTATTTCATAGGCCAAGGCACATTACATGACCACTTCCTGATTTCCACAGTGGGGATGTATCATCCTACCACCAGGAGGAGTGTCTCAAGTCCTAGAGGTAAACCAGATGTACACTGTGTGAAGAACTATAATCTGTCTCCAAGGAAGAACAGCAAATACTTTCAACAATAGTACAACCTACAAAAAGAGAGGTTTGTCAATATTTGTGTCATGCTGGCTTCAGAGAGTTATATGGAAAGTTTTCTTCTCTAAGTTCTAGATCAGGGCACCTGGGTGGCTCAGTTGGTTAAGCAACTGCCTTCGGCTCAGGTCATGATCCTGGAGTCCCGGGATCGAGTCCCACATCGGGCTCCCTGCTCAGCGGGGAGTCTGCTTCTCCCTCTGACCCTCTCCCTTCTCATGCTCTCTTTATCTCATTCTCTCTCTCAAATAAATAAATAAATAATCTTAAAAAAAATGTTCTAGATCAGTTTAAATACATTAGAATTTTCTGTTCCTTGGAAGTTTTAAAGAATTCACTCATAAAGCATTTGAGTCCAGAGCTTCTCAGATTAAATTCTCAATTAGTTCCCTGGTCAGTGTTCTGTTTCATTTTTCTGTCTCTTTGGAACCTATTTTTTCATTTATATTTTCAAGTATCCATGTCTGTGGAGAAAGGGGAACCCTCCTACACTGTTGGTGGGAATGCAAGCTGTTGCAGCCACTCTGGAAAACAGTATGGAGGTTCCTCAAAAAGTTGAAAATAGAGCTACCCTATGATACAGCAATTACTCTACTAGGTATTTACCCAAAGGATAAAAAATATTACTTCAAAGTGATACATGTACCCAGATGTTTATTGCAGCATTATTTACAATAGCCAAACTATGGAGAGAGCCTAAACATCCATCAACTGATGATAAACATGTGGTATATATACATATGTGTGTGTGTGTGTGTGTGTGTGTGTGTGTAATGGAATATTACTCAGTCATAAAAAGGATGAAATCCTGCCATTTGCAATGACATAGATGGAGCTAGAGAGTATAATGCTAAACAAAATAAGTCAGAGAAAGACAAATGCCATATGATTCCACTCACATGTGGAATTTAAGAAACAAAACAAAAATAGGGGGGAAAAAAGAGACACAAACCAAGAAAGAGACTCTTAACTATAGAGAACAAACTGATGGTTACCAGAGCAGGGGGTGGGTTAAATAGGTGATGGGGACTGAGGAGGGCACTTGTGATGAGCATCAGGTATTATATGGAAGTGATGAATCACTATATTGTACACCTGAAACTAATATTACACTGTATGTTAACTAACTGGAATTTAAATAAAAACTTTTTTAAAAAGTATCCATGTAATCCAGCTTTTTTTTTTTAAGATTTTATTTATTTATTCGACAGAGAGAGACACAGTCAAAGAGGGAACACAAGCAGAGGGTGTGGGAGAGAGAGAAGCAGGCCTCCCGCTGAGCAGGGAGCCCGATGCAGGGCTCGATCCCAGGACCCTGGGATCATGACACGAGCCAAAGGCAGACACTTAACAACTGAGCCACCCAGGCACCCCTGTGATCCACCTTTTGAAATATATTTATATAAAGTTTTGTTAGATACCGTTCTAAGTTGTTTAAATTTCCTCTATATTGGTGGTTACTTCTTCGTTGTTGTTTTTTTTCAGGTAGTTCATTCTTTCATTTTTCTTTTCTTTTTTTAAGATTTTATTTATTTATTTGACAGGGAGAGGGAACACAAGCAGGGGGAGTGGCAGGCAGAAGGAGAAGCAGGTTCCCCACCAAGTAAGGAGCCCGATGCGGGACTCGATCCCAGGACCCTGGGATCATGACCTGAGTGGAAGCCAGACGCTTAACTGACTGAGCCACCCAGGCGCCCCCATTCTTTCATTATTCTTTCCAGCTTCAGCGAAGTGTAATTGACAAATAAAAATTATATATATTAAGATATACAAAGTGATGATTTGATGTACATATTCAGTGACATGGTTACTACAACCGAACTAATTAACATGTCCATCACCTCACACAGTTACCACCTTGTTTTTAAGTGTGTTTAATTTTTATTAACTTTATATGGTACAGAAATATGTATTTGCAAAAAAAAGTAATTTTAACGAAAATAGTACATACTCCAGAGTGTGAAAGTTGTGAAGATTAAATAACCTTATGTTTATGTTTTTAAAGATTTTTATTTATTTATTTGAGAGAGAGAGAGCATGAGCAGGGAGGAGGGGGAGAGGGAGAAGCAGACTCCCTGCTGAGCGGGGAGCCCGACACGGGACTCGATCCCAGGATCCTGGGATCATGACCTGAACTGAAGGCAGACGCTGAACCGACTGAGTCACCCAGGTGCCCCTATACCCCTCATTTTATAGTTTATGTGATTAATTTACTTAGAAAACATCTTTTGTAACAGTATAAAACAAAACTTCAACTCAACCCTTATCTAAGTGGTCTAAATGATGTTAATAATCAGAGGAACTAAGAAAAAGCTCCCAACTAGTGCAGGACAAGTAGACTTCCCATAATCACAAACATGTGAAAAACACAGTAAAGCAGGTAAGACATTTTTCATATATCATCACATTTATTCTTGCAACAGTCCTGCAAGGGAGGGGACATTAGTCCCGTTTGACAGATATGGAAGCTGAGTCCCAGAGTAGCTGGGACTGGCCCAGGATCATACAGTTTTTGTTCTTTTCATTAGTCTACATTGTTAAAAAGGTTAATCTTTAATTCAAAGAAGGACTTGGGTTAGATATTATTTCTGTATTTCTGGTTAGCATCTAATAATAATTATAGATGGTTTTTGAACTCACTTTGTCAACATAGCGCTAGCCAAATATCTTAGTTTTGTGAGACAACTCCGCTTTCTACGAAGAAACACCAGCCTGATTCAGAGAAAGGACTGTGGAAAAGTGGGTTTCTCTTGGTATTCGAAATAATACTGCCACCTCGTGGACTAATGGTGAGCTAGAGGCAAAATTGAAACTGCATTAGGACAACTTAAGCTATTAAGAAACTGAATTAGGACAACCTAGCCTATTAAGTTGTCCTAATGCACAGTTTCAATTTCACCTGATTAAAATTCTCAATGGGCAATAAAGACAGCTTCCAGAAACATTGAGTTGTAGATATCAGAAAAACAATTATAAGCATTGTATCTTGTACCCGTTGATTAAATTGACACCTCTATCGGCACAGTGATATAGGCCAGCATAAAAAGGAATGCAGCAGAACTATATGCACTAAGATGGAGCAATCTCTATTAAACGCAGAAGAGCAAGTATACCGTGCTCCTATTTGTTTAGAAGTGAGGGCATGCATACATGTATGTTTAAATGGGTGTAGAATAGTTGAGGAAGAATACTGTATGGATTGCTTTCCTTACCTGCTGCTCCATCCTTCTAGGTTGCCTTCAGGAACTACAGAGCTGCAAATTCAAAAACCATCATTTCCCAGATTCCTTTGCAGATAGTGCTCTGGATGCAAATCTGAGTTCCACCGATTAGATATATTCACACATGATTTGGAAGGCAGGAGTGAGGGGAAGGCCAGCTTCTTGCGTGTTATTGTTAGCAAGCTTCCTCTCCAGTTTGCCCAGGTGCTACTAATGTTCCCACACCCCTCATACAGCAGCCCTAACAGGTGCGGTAGGTGATCCTCGATGCTGATTATGGATCACTCTCCCTCACCACTCCCCAGGAAAGCCTCAGCTTTGACTTTCATGCCATCTGACCGCATACCTAATACTCCACCTTGTTGGTCTCCACTGATCACTGGCCACTCCCCATCATTTCTTGAACATTCTATCTCCTGGCTTGCTGTCACTGTCTCCAACATTCCTCCGGTCATAATTCTTGGCTCTTTCACCAGCACCTTCCATGTGTCTCACTACGTCTACCACACAAACTGTAACTCTTCACACAAACCAACAGCCCATTGATCCAGCTATGTTTTCACTGTCCTCACTCATTATTTTATTTCCTTACCCAGCTTGGATTCATAGTCCATCATAACCATACCGCATAAATCTCAACAACTACCTTGTCCCTTTCTCGATTATTTTCTTTCACCAATGAAAACTCCAATGCTGGTTAAGTCCATGTCTCAAGGTATCCTACATCTACACCCTCTTAAACAAATGTGAATAGAAAATAAATACACAATCATGCTGATAGGCCTCACTTCAAATCCATGACATTAATTTCAGGTGGGCCCTTAGTGCTGCTGGTAGTCCTACTTCATTATCTAGTTCATCCATTCTCCCCAAAATAGTAACAGCTAACAGAAATATTCTAGATACTTTTACTTCTCACAACCAAACAACGGGATGTTGTCTGATGAACAGACAAAGAAAAGTAAATACAAAATGGTAACGTAACTTGTCCAAAGACACATAGCTAGTGAGTAGCTAAGATTCAAACCCAGGCCGATCAAAGTCTGAGCTCTTGACCTTTCTAGGAGTGTATCATGTCTTCTGTTCTCTCACTTCCAATACCTCTAAACTTCTCCACCAACCTCAGTTTTAGCTGGTTATCTTGTTTCCAATGAAGGTGGCCAGTAAAGAACTTCCACAAGCCCTAACCATCACATCTACACGCCTCATTACATCTGTGCCTATATACTTTGCCTTCCCTCTTGAACAACGCCCGAACTATTCATTCTCCTATCTAAGCCAACCCTTCCATTTGGGCACTCGACCCCAAATCCCCTCCCAAAAACATTGCCCCAACAACTGGCCTCCCTCTCTCCTATATAACTACAATTTCAGTCTGCAGAATTATCCCCATCAGCATTCTGTTCTGTAATTTTTTTGTTTAAATCTCAAATGAATCGCAAATCTCAAAACATTTATGCTAAGTGAAAGCCAGTCCCTGGGCGCCTGGGTGGCTCAGTCATTAAGCATCTGCCTTAGGCTCAGGTCATGATCCCAGGGTCCTGGGATCGAGCCCCACTTCGGGCTCCCTGCTCCACAGGAGGTCTGCTTCTCCCTCTCCCACTGCTTGTGTTCCCTCTCTTGCTGTGTCTCTGTCGAATACAATCTTTAAAAAAAAAAAAAAAAGCCAGTCCCCCCAATCCTAAATTACATATGATTCCATTTGTATAAAATTGTAGCAAATGCAAACCAATCTGCAAATCTATAGTGCACCAAGAGTAGATCAGTGGTTGCCTAAGTGGGTGGGGCCTAGCTAGGGAGGGATTACAGAAGGGCAGGAGGAAATTTTTTCGTGGGATACATACTCTTTATCTTGCTTTCAGTGATGGTCTCATGGGTGCACATGCCAAAACATAAAACTGAACTTTTAAAATGTGCAATTTATAGCATACCAATTATACCTCATTAAAGTTATTTTTTTAGAACACTGTCTTGACCCCATATCCCATCAGCCATTGCCCAGTTTTTTTGCTTCCCTTTATGGTAAAGTTCCCTCAAATAGCTGCCTAAACACACCATCTCATTTCCATCCCATTCCTTCTGACTTTCTTAGACTCTTCTTTTGCTTGCTCTGTGTCAGTTAAACCAGCCACCTTGATATTCAGAACTCACGAGGCATGCTTCTGCCTCGGGGTCTTTCCACCCCATCCCCTAAATATCCATAAGCATCTCTCTTAGTTTCCTTAAGACCTCTGCCCAACTGTAGCCCCAGTGAGGGCCTCCCTCACTTCTCTATTTAAAACTGCAACCTACTCACCCCCAACAAACAGTTTATCTCCCTTCTCTGCCTGATTTTTCTCTGTATCATTTATCACCATCTGGCCCGCAATATATTTTACTTGTTTACTGAACATCTACCTCTCCCAAGAAGAATATGAGTTCCAAGAGAACAGGGATTTTGTCTATACCGTTCATTGCAATATCCCCAATTCCCTGACCTCTAATGTGTATGTCTCAATAAATATCAGGATTAGTGAACTATTGTCTTTGGAGCTATTTGGTTGTGAATAAAGGAAACCACTCACATTCATCTAAGCAAAAAGAATTTATTAGAAGGATTCCAAAGAGTCTCGTGGACCCCAGAGGGAATCCCTAAGGTACAACCAGAAGGGAACAACAGCTGCTGCAAACTATGATGGTTTCTCTCTTCTCTAGCCTCACCTGCTGAGGCAGGATGGCCTTGTCTTGCTTATTTTTTCCCTGGACTTAGGTTTCCTTCTCCTTTCTCTCTGCAGCTTTCTCTATTGATAATCCAGAAAGTATTCTCAGAATCCCACATTTTCCTAGACCAAGCATTTGATAATAATTCCCGATTACATCTCTCGGCTTAGACAGGGCTTGAGCCAGATATGCCACCCCTAGTCTAGTTCACTACAGTCAGTGGAAAGAGGCATGTAGCTTAGTCACCAATGTCTTTTCGTGTCTGAGGGGAACATTTTGTTCATAGGAAAGCCAATTTATAGATATTTGTTAAGCATTTGAAAACTTTCCTTAAGGTTTTAGGTTTAACTTATAAATATTCCAACCATAAAACGAGTATATTTTAATAATCACTTTCAAGGGGGCCTTTAATTCATGTTTGATAGAGTAGATTTAAGTTGAATACACTAAATTTTAAATTTCTTTAAACAAACCCACTTACAACTCAAATTCCATTAAACAGCATTTATATGCTTAAAATATTTTTCTTCTACATAGCACTTCAAATACTTGATCCAACAAGCAAAACCTTCCCAAGTACTTAACTCTTATGCATATAATAAATTAAATGTACACTGAGCTCCTAAATTCTCTAGAACATGTCAATATTTTTGCAGGTTTAGTAACATTTTAAAATACTTTTCAACTAAAACTCAGAAGTCTTAAAATCTGTTAGCCATTTTAAATTAGAATCCAAAGACCAATGCCACATGCCACAATACGCCTAATATGCCAATTGTGTTTAAATACTTTAAATAACAAATACTAGTTTGTCCCAATGAATACAGAAACTATTCCTGAAATTACCATACAGTATCGATGGCTATGGAAGTTGCATAACCTTTTTGAAAATTCATCTTAATTCTTGATTTCATCCAAGAACTGCAGCACTCAATGAAGTCCTGTTAAAGGGAAGTACTAGGTTTGGCCCCAGAGGGCAGGCCAGTCCCAGTGCCAGGATGATGAAGCACTCAAGGTTGGGGAATTCAAGAGTGGGCTAACCACTGTAGCTAATTTAGCCTTAAATGAGAACACACTGGATGGCTGCGATGAGACTCAAATAAAATAATGTATGGGAAAACCCCTGTCACATGTTACACACTTGATGGCAGCTAGTTTTAGATGACATTTTGACTTCTAACTTTTACTAATACAGAAATTACCAGCATACTCATGAAGTTAAATATTTTTAAAAGTTTTTAAATACAAAGTTTATTTAAATAAATTAACACTTCCAACATGAAGACAGTTTCTGACCTTGTCTAATGTCATAATTACTCAGGGAAGCAAACTCCTGGTTCCTTATAAGCCACTGTGCTGTTAGGATTGCATAAATCAATTCACGAAAGGGAAACTAGGCCCTATTTTTGAGCACATGCCCTTTCCAGACCACAGAAATATTTTCTTCTGCCTTAAGAAAAATCTGAATTCACAGAACTAAATTTTAAGAGGAGATTCTCATTACAGAATCTTCCTTTAACTAAGGGTTCTTCTAACACAAGGAATGTTTGCTTACAGAAAATCAACTACTTGAGGTGGAGTAGGAATTGGGAGAAGGTGGGAGAGGTAGCAAATGTGAAATCAGTGACCTAACACTAGCCAGTGATTATCCATCAGGAATTCATATATCTCAGAAAGCCAAGAAGAAAATAAGAATATCTTTATAAAAAATGTGACTTACATTGTCCTTTAAAAAAATAAAACCAAAACTATTTTCCAAAACAAGCTACTCTAGCTTCCAGTTCTAAAACACAAGATGATTGTGGAGATTAGAGAAACAAGATCTAAGTACAGATTACAGAAAATGGTTTTCAGAAGGGTAGGGAGCTATAAGATAAGCTCCAAACATCTGTATACAAGGTTGAAAGGCTATTTATTATGAGAAAAATGGCAAATTTTATCACTCCTCTGACCTGAAGCAAGTTGAAAACTGGGTAGAAAAACTGCATCTTGAGAAGGAAAAACAACGTGGTGCAATAAGGTCTATCTGTAGACCTTGTTCTGATGAGAACGGTCAAGATTAAAGGAATGAAAAAAAAATCTGGAATGGAGAGCACAATTTTTAGGTATCAGGTCTGCCTCATCACACTCTCTGAATACATGTCTAACTAGATCAGAGTTAAACTGTTCAAAGCTGGCAACTGATTTGTCGTATTTGGAGCAGATGCAGTCCCATTACCAGCGGAGGCAGAACAAGTGACCTAGGATAAATGATAACATCAAGATGAGGGAGGCAAGATCAGCAAGGGCCTGGAAATCCCACAGTGATCAGAGTGAAGAGAACATTTATTTGCTGTTGCCATTTCTTTTCCTGCTGCTGCTGTTGTTTCTCCAGGAGAAAAGTAAAAAATAAAGCCCTGTCCCTTTGGCAGCATTCCCAGCTGAAACCCATTCCAGAGTTCTGAATGTCTACCCAAATGTTGATAAAGAACTTTGCTGTATTAAAATTAGTATCACTTTGTCCAAGGTGGACAATATACTATGACCAAGACAACTGAGATCTTCTAGCTGAAGATACCATGAAATAATTCAAAATATTACATGGAAAACCATGTCTTAAAACAGGTAATTTTCCAATTCTAGATATTCCAGTCTCTTCCATAAAATTGCTTCTGTGAATAGTTTTTTGGTTTTTAATGTATCAGAGAGATTCTCTTTCCAATAGTTAATAGACTCAAATCTATTTCAAGTTAGTTGTTCTTACAAGTCTCATTAAGCAGACACTATGATTCCACCTTCTTGTTCTCTAGAAAGCCATCAGATGTATGCTGCAACACCGAAGTGCTTTCTTTCCTTGTCATAGTAGCAAAAAGCATATCCATCATCCCCAAGGTTTCTAGGAGTTCTCTTTGGTAATCAATCTCCTTTTCTACAAGTCCTTGGAGTAACAAAAACTTTTTATCAACTACAGGTGACTGACCAATCACAGGAAGATATATATCTAGAAAGAGAGAAAAAACATATTAACTAGAAGTATCTTTCTAAACAGTAAATGAACAGCAGTAGTTACAAAAAGTATAAAATATTAACTATAAACACACTGAAAAATCTGTACTTATTTTACAATTTATGATTTACCAAAAAGAAACAATCCATCTGAATAAATGTACTTCAAAAAGACATAATTACAGAAAGTACAGTGTGCAGTTTCTGACCTACTTTCATTTTCCCCTTAAAAAATAGTCATGGTCATCGTAGATGTGTAAGCAAAAGTTATTTAATTACAATAACTCTAATTCAGAGTCAAACTACTGTAAATGTTTTACTTCCCTTAAAATACAATGATTTATGTGGTTGTTTTCTTCATGACAATCGTTACTGGAGAATTGATAAAAACAAGGCATTGTGATCTATTTGATTTTATTATTTGACAACTCTATTGTATAAGCATGCTTGAATTTTTCAAGTTTCTTTTTTTTTAAGATTTTGTTTATTTATTTGACAGCGAGAGAGTACAAGAGGAGGAGCGGCAGGGAGAGGGAGAAGCAGGCTCCCGCAGAGCAGAGAGCCCGACGTGGGGCTTGATCCTAGGACCCTGGAATCATGACCCATGCCAAAGGCAGACGCTTAACCGACTGAGCCACCCAGGTGCCCCAGTTTTTTGTTGGGTTTTTTTTTTTAAGATTTCATTTATTTATTTGAGAGAGCAAGCCAGCAAGAGAGCACCAGTCGGGGGGAGGAGGGGCAGAGAGAGAGGGAGAAGCAGACTCCCTGCTGAGCAAGGAGCCTGTCGATCCCAGGACCCCAGGATTATGACCTGGGCTGAAGGTAGATGCTTAACCAACTGAGCCACCCAGGCACCCCGGATTTTTCAAGTTTTAACAACTACTTACCAATAATTATTTCAGCAGCATTGATCAAAACAGGGGCAAATCTTGGCTGAGACAGATTCCTACAAAGCAAAAATTTTACTGAAACTTGCCAACTTTAAAAAAAATCCTTAAAATAGACTTACTAAATTATTCCATCAGTTCTCTACAAAGGTCAATCTAAAAGTAAATGTCTCTCATTTGAGAAAAAGAAGGAGTTCAGATGCAAAATATGTGTTTCATAGACGTAAGACATACCGTATCAAAAAATTAAGAACACGACTGATTTCCTTTTCATCCCGACCTGCAAGGGCATTTGCAAGGACTCCTCTTCGATTTAGCTCCTTTATGATGGAAACTGTAATCTCAGGTGTCTTTACTGTACAACTGGGCTAGAAAAATTTTCAGAGTCAACATGAGCAGATAAGACAGCACAGGAAAAAAATCACAGTCTTGGAACTCACTAACAATTACCAAATTTAAATACATTTATCTCTTTACAGTTTTGATAAACTGTACAGTAATGCATAAGGTAAGTAATAAAATGATTCTTCTAAAACTATGCCCTTGTAGGTTCATCAACTGTAACAAATGTAGCACTGTGGTGGGGATGTTGATAAGAGGAGAGGCTATGCATGTGGGGGGTAGGGAGTCTATGGGAAATCTCTGTACCTTCCCCTTCATTTTGCTGTAAAGCTAAAACTGCTCTAAAAAGTTACAGTCTTAATTGAAACACGCACACACACACACAAACTCTCTCACAGAGAGAACATCCTATATATGTATATATGCTCACACACACACACAGACTCAGAGAGCATACTATATATATGTATATATGCTCACACACACACACACACACACACACACTCCTACTCAGAGAGAACATCCTATATATGTATATATGCTCACACACACACACACACACACACACTCTCACTCAGAGGGAGCATACTATATATGTATATATGCTCTCACACACACACACACACACACACACACACACTCTCTCACTCAGAGGGAGCATACTATATATGTATATATGCTCACACACACACCACTCTCTCTCTCACTCACAGAGAGAACATACCATATATGTATATATGCTCACACACTCACACACTCACTCACAAGGGAGCATACTATATATGTATATATGCTCTCACACACACACACACATTCTCTCTCACAGAGAGAGTATATTATATATGTATACATGCTCTCACACACACACACACACACTCTCACTCACGGAGAGAGCGTACTATATATGTATATATGCTCACACACACACAATCTCTCACTCACAGAGAGCGTACTATATATGTATATATGCGCACGCACACACACACACACACACACACACACACACACACTCAGAGAGAGCATACTATATATGTATATACGCTCACACACAATCTCTCACAGAGAGCGTACTATATATGTTTATATGCACACACACACTCACAGAGAGAGCATACTATATATGTATATACGCTCACACACACACACTCACTCACAGAGAGAGTATACTATATATGTATATATGCTCACACACACACTCTCTCACTCACAGAGAGAGCATATTATATATGTATACATGCTCTCACACACACACACACACACACACTCTCACTCACGGAGAGAGCGTACTATATATGTATATATGCTCACACACACACAATCTCTCACTCACAGAGAGCGTACTATATATGTATATATGCGCACGCACACACACACACACACACACACACTCAGAGAGAGCATACTATATATGTATATACGCTCACACACAATCTCTCACAGAGAGCGTACTCTATATGTTTATATGCACACACACACTCAGAGAGCATACTATATATGTATATATGCTCACACACACACACACACTCTCACTCACAGAGAGCATACTATATATGTATATATGCTCACACACAATCTCTCACTCACAGAGAGCGTACTATATATGTATATATGCGCACACACACACACACTCACTGAGAGAGCGTACTATATATGTATACATGCTCTCACACACATGCACACTCTCACTCAGAGTGTACTATATATGTATATATGCGCTCACACACACACACACTCTCACAGAGAGTGCATACTATATATGTATATATGCTCTCACACACAGTCTCATTCACTCAGAGAGCATACTATATATGTATATATGCTCACACACACACACACTCTCTCTCACTCACAGAGGGAGCATACTATATATGTATATATGCTCACACACACACACTCTCACTCAGAGAACATACTATATATATATATATGCTCACACACTCACACACACACATACACATTCTCTCACTCATAGAGAGAGCATACTATATATGTATATATGGTCCTCACTCACCTCAAGGACTCTATCAAGTGCCTTAGAGATCCGGAAATTTTTCAGATCCCTGTCATATAACTCTAGGTGTTTCTTTGATGGCCTGTTAATCAAAATGTCATCCTGTATGACAAAATAAATTTATAAAAAAAAAGTCAGTATATGTATAGAGTTTCATTCAAAACGAATTTTTTCATTGTGGATTTTTTTTATACCTGGGTGACCCTGAAGTGTATTATGAATAACGGGCATGTGCCCAGAATGCAGACTAACTGAAAATGGAATAATCTGCTACATCAATGTGTTCTTACTCTCCAATGATTTAACTTAGAACAGGTACACAATACCTCACTCTGGGAAAACATTACTCATTTCAATTCTCTTCACGTGGCAGGCAGGATGACTTAGTAGAAAGAGAAAACAAAGATGGGAGAGACTGAGATTTAGTCCCAATGACTCTGGTTACCAGTAATAAGATGCTGGATTGACCAGAACTTATTTGCATCTCCATCTTCTCAAATGCCAAACGGGCACATAACTGGCTCTACTACTGTTCAGAGTTGTTTAGGAGATCAAATCAGATAGTGTGTCAAAGACATTGTTTTGAATATGGTAAAATACTGTAACATAGTTATGATTCAGGGTATTAAAGTAGTCCTTATTCCCCATTACTTATTAATAATGTCCCCAAACTAGCAATCTAAGAGAGAATTAATGTAGAGAAAAGCAAAATAAAGTTAAATCCCATGTGAACTGCACTTTCCAGTAACATGCAGGGATGGAGTTGACTACTCTAACAAACTACGCTTTCTAAAAAAAAAAATTGTAAGAAATATGCAAATACCCGTTGCTTCATGTAATTTTTTCCTTTAATAAAAGTTCGATATGCAGGCCTTCTTCTTCTTGGAAGAGAATCCTTCTTGGCTTCAGATTTCCGATGTTTAACACTCAGTATTCCATTGGTCATTCCTACAACTATTGTCTCATCTTCATGCTAAGAGCAATTAGAAAAATAAGTTAGTCTATTCCTAACCCATCATTTATCTTAGTTTTTCTTCAAAACACCATTTATAACGTGTTTTCTGCTTATCCATACTTTCACCAAGAGTTCCAATGAGATACACTCTGCCTAACAATGATCCATGCAAAAAGTTAGATAAATCATTTTTTCCTCCAGAATACTATTATATTGATGGAACATGTTATACCTGGTGCAAATTATCACTGTATAATAATACAGTTAATGACATCTTAGGAAACTTCCAAAATAGTTTTTTTTCCTGCATCCTCTTACTAGAAAAAGGAATGCATGATACCATGACTTTCCACAATCTTGCCAAGAAAATATTTTGTAATAAGCTTTTCCTCTTCTAATTCAGATTTCTTGCCAAGAAAATATTTTGTAATAAGCTTTTCCTCTTCTAATTCAGATTCAAATATCCTCTTCTTCAACGGCTCATGAAACTTGACCGTGGACGTTCCCAGATCCTGCTCTTAGTGTTAACAATGCCTACAGCTGTACTTGGTTTGAACCTACATAACAGTGGGCAAGACCTAAATCTCAATTCATAGTAAATTTTTGGGACAAGTCATATAATAGAAATTGTCTTAACTCAACTATCTAATATGGCAAGAAGCAAGATTTACTCAAATACAAAGATGAACCCTAAAATTCCATTTTAGTTTAACAGACAAGGGTTAGTGAAATCTTTAACAAGAACTAAAAGTACTTACTGCAAGTGCAAGACTCAAAATTGAAGCTGCATAATCAAAACTGTGGACTACTTTATAGGAAGTCGTGCTATATACTTTCACCTTCCTAATAAAAAAGAAAGCTTTGTTACAAATCACCGAGGAAATGAGTATAAAATGCAAATTTCCAATTTTTTAAGAAACTCAATGTATAAATATTAAAATTTACACAGCAATAAAGAAAAATAATGATTAATAATATAATTATAAATTCATCACTGCATCCCTTTTAAAAATGAACTATTAGCAGTAACTGTATTTATATAAAGACTTGACTAGCCACCAGAAGGACAGATCATGAACCACAGACCATGAACCACTGACAATGAAACCTGAGAGTAAAAAGAAAGGTTTCAAAGCACCTGGGAACCAAAATAGCAGGGTTTCTCAACATCAACGTGAGTTACACTATGGGCCAGATACTCCTTTGTTGTGGGGACTATTCGTGCACGGTAGGCTGTTCAGCAACCGCTACTCACTGTACACCAGCGGCACTCCACCAACTTCCAACAACATCCAAAAATGCCTCCAGATGTTGCCACACATCCTCTGAGAGATAAAACCCACTCTGGGTTGACGACTACTGTGAAGAGAGCCAACTCGCACTTGATTTTTGAGAGACACATCTAAAAATGGAGCCCCAAACTGCCTAGTAACAGCACTTCAGAGAGCCTGCTCCGTATTTACATGATAAATTCCTTTCTGTTAAAAATACATTCTAGCTTTTAAAATGGGTATGCTTTTTTTTAAAGATTTTATTTATTTGACAGAGAGAGAGAGCCCAAGCAGGGGGTGCAGGCAGAGGGAGAAGCAGACTCCCCGCTGAGCAGGGAGCCCAATGCGGGACTCGATCCCAGGACCTTGGGTTCATGACCTGAGCCGAAGGCAGATGCTTAATGGACTGGCACCCCAAGGCACCCCATAAAATACGTATACATTTTTATAAACATACTGAAAAACCAAAGCTTTCCATAACAATGGAAACAGGAAATATGGAAATAAAATGACCAAAAACAAATAACTACGAATAAATCCTGGAATTGTGCCATAGTTCTAGCCACATGCTACTGAGCACTTGAAATGTGGCCAGTGAAAATGAAGAACCACATTTTTAATTTTACCTGATTTTAATTAACCTAAATTTTAATTTAAAAACTGCGGTAGTGTAAAAAATATTTTTCTGTTAAACACAACTATATTTCACTTTAATCACTATACAATATTATTACTGTATCACAGGACATGTATCGGATGCTTAACTTGTCTCTAGTTTCTCGGTAATAATTTTTACATCAATTACATATTGAAATAATATTTTAGATACACTGAACTAAATAATATATTATTAATGAAACCTAGTTCTTTTTGCCTTTTTAATGTGGCTACTAAAACACTTAAAATTACATACGTAGCCCACATAATGTTTCTGTTGGACAACACTGTTCTAGAACATTAACTAATAGAATACTAATACCTACTTAAAATAGTAATATTTGAATCACATAAATGTATAGAAATTTTCACATTAAGTTTTTTCAATGTTCCATGTGAACATATTTACTTATTTTTTTATTATGCTATGTTAATCACTATACATTACATCATTAGTTTTTGATGTAGTGTTCCATGATTCATTGTTTGCATATAACACCCAGTGCTCCATGCAGAACGTGCCCTCCTTATTACCCATCGCCAGGCTAACCCATCCCTTTACCTCCCTCCCCTCTAGAACCCTCCGTTTGTTCTTCAGAGTCCATAGTCACATGAAGTTTTAAATTTGAATATAAGCTAGGATATATACATATACTCACTGTAAATATTTTTAAATATACAAATATACAATAAGGATTTTTAAAAAACCACAGAATAACAGACTATTTTAAAAGATCAATGTTCAAATGGTTCAATAAAATTCCTTAAGTATATAAGTTAAAGCACTGTTATGTCAAGTGAGAAAAAAAGTTTGCTGTATGTGAATAAAAGGTCAAAACTATTTTCAGCTGAAAAGATTTTTTTTTCCACAGAAATCATTTGACAGAATATTTACTTTAGCACAAATACTTCAGAAATAACTCATTTCCTCAAGCAGTAAATACTTGTACACTAGTAATAATAAAGAAAATTAAAATGCTAACCTATCCAGTGACCCAGAAAGTAACCTCTGTCCAGAGCTGCTCAGATATAAACACGTCACAGTTTTATGATGATTTTTCAAAGACACTAGCAACTGTCCTCCTTTCAGCATGTCCCAGATTTTAACGTAACGGCCTCCTACAAAAAGAAATAATCTTTAGTTTGAAATTCTGCCTAAACATTCAATATTTTAAAGATCTGAAAAGCATTTTACACTGGAGACTATACAGCATGGAGGTGAAGTGAGGGGTCCCAGAGCAAAACTGCCTGGTTTCAATGCTGGCTACTTACTGAGTTTGTAACTGAGAATAATAATAGTTCCTACCTCAAAGAACTGTTTTGGTGATTAGATAACTGCATATTTGTAAAGTTCACAGAACTGCCTAGCACAATAAAAAGTATAACCAAAAACTACTAAGAAAACTGTAATAAAATCATCCTGCAAAAGAAATTTTGTGTCACTATGGAAATGAGTAATATAGTTACTCATTTGAAAAACTTCCCTATAACTTCTACTCTAAGAGTTAGATGGTCCTTAAAGGCAATTTAATCCAATAGTTTAAAAAGAATTCTTTTAATACAGCATCTTTCATTTCATTGATATATTTGGCAAAAGTCTAGAAGGTAAAATAGAAAAATGAGCTGGAGAGGGAGAAGCAAAGGTCTTATCTATCCTGACTGGGAAAGTGGGGCTGTAAGCCAATTCATAGTCCCTGTCTCACCACATATGGCAGCTCATGAGAGCACAATTTAAAATAACTGATCCTATCCAAACTCTCATTTTCAGAGTCTACAGGAGTTGAGTGAAGGGACTGCCCAAGGTCATACAATTAGCTAGTGACACAGTGAAGATTAGTATACAGGTGTCCATTCTCCCTGTTCAACTTGAACTTACTTCCATTTCTCAAAATAACAGCAAGAAAAATGGATACATCTGTCAATGTTATTAATTTATTTTGAAATTAAAGAGGTACTGGGGAAGAAGTACAAAACAGGGTAATTTTTATTTGGATTTTAAAATGAAGGAAAAAAAGGCTACACACAGCCATATATATGCTATATATTACACATACTACCTATGTATTCTACTGTCAACATATTAATTTTGACTTGATAAATGAAAAAAGCCAATTTACTTCTTCCACTCTAATTTTGAAAATGCTCTATGATCAACATAACAAAAAAAAAAAATACCTCAGTTCCAACTTGATGAAAAAAATGTATCAAGACCCCTTTTGACTCCATATTATATCCTCTTCCAGAACTACTGGCTATTTGCTGGGTAAAGTCATTTCAATCGAGAGACATAAAAAAAGACAAGCCTGATTCTAGAACGGAAAGAAATGTGTTTTCAAAAGCTGTCACGGATCTCTTAGGTAGGAATGACAGGAATACAACCTGGATTTTTGGTAAATACACAATGCAGGCTCTCAAGTTTTAAGATTTCAGATCTATCACTCTATCTTGGAAAAATTAATTTAATAACTCTTATTTATTTCCTTAGTTGCAAAATAGGGAGAAAACTAATTACCTTCTAGGCTCAATAACGTGTATATAATAGCACAGTATCTGGCTCACATTAAGTACTCAATAAATAGTAACTGCTGGCCTGCCCTACTTATCAGTTGACCAAAACGTAGGTATGCAATTCAAGGGCACAGTGTTAAATTATAAAAAGTAACTGATTAAAAAAACAACTAATTCAAGACCAACAGTATTGGAAAAGTAATTTTTAAAATACCTGCTGATGCCAGAAGACCTCCAGAGGGAAAAAGCAGGACACTTTCCACTGGCTGCCCATGCTCAACAGAGATCACACTCTTGTTTGTTCGTGTATCAAACATCTTCACAGTATGATCATAGGACCCTAAAATGCCAATTTTTGTATTATGTGAGTTTCATTACTCAAAACAATGAAAACTAAGTATGTGTGTGTGTATCCAAATATAAATCTTAGGAGGAGAAAAGACTTAGATGAAATTTTAAAGACACAGAGGTACGTTCATGAAGGTGCACAGTACCTCCAAACTCTCTAGTACCACTGATTGTTTCCTAAAAAAGCATTATACTATACTATACTAAACTATGTCATACAGGATCTTAAACTATTCGGATCTTCAAGCTGTTATCGCTACTGAATCACCTGGGAACCTCTGTGAAAGCACCCACAAACACTGCACTGCATTATCTTTATTTCTTGGCTGCTGGAGGCTCTGCGAAAACCAGAGTACTAAAACCATTACAGTTCTGACACTCATGTTTTCAGGGAAGCCTGATGCTTCCAAACACGTCTGGAGGACAGTTAAGACCAATCACCAAAAGAAGAAAAAGAAAATCAAACAACTAGATAAGCTGAAACATATCCCTTTATAAAAAATTTTTAAACTGCTCTATTCCAAAGCAGTATCAATTTACATCACAATTAAATTATCAACTTCAGGAGGGAAAAACAGTTCACCAACCTGTTACAAACAGATCTGGGTTCAGTTTGCTAGCACATCCACACCTCACATAATCAGAATGTTCTTTGAATGTCAGAATTTCTTTGGAGTTTGGAATATCCCACAATTTAACTGTATAATCATCAGCCCCGGAGACCACATGGTATTTGTCTGCTGTAAAATCGACCGTATGAACTGCTCTAAAAGATCAAGAATCAATATATTAAAAAGCAAGAAAAAAATTCTATGTCTGGCATCTTCTAACATAAAATACTCCTTTTCCCCAAATAACAAAAAAAGCAGCTCAGTTTCAGGGAGTAATTGTAGGGGGAAATTATGAGAGAAAATCTTTAAAACAGGTGTTTGTCCCTAAGCCAATTTAAAATTTTAAATACCCCTACTCTATGAAGTTAAGAATAATAGCCTTAAAATTATATTTTCTAGTATGCTAACATTTCTACAAAACTGCTAAATAAATGTTCTAAATGTTGGAGCAAATGTACTTTTTTTATTTTTATTTTTTTTAAAGATTTTATTTATTTGACAGAGAGAGACACAGCAAGAGAGGGAACACAAGCAGGGGGAGTGGGAGAGGGAGAAGCAGGCTTCCCCCTGAGCAGGGAGCCCGATGTGGGGCTCAATCCCAGGACCCTGGGACCATGACCTGAGCCGAAGGCAGACACTTAACCACTGAGCCACCCAGGCGCCCTGTACTTTTTTTTAAAGATTTTATTTATTTATTTGTCAGAGAGAGAGAGAGAGAGAGAGAGAGGGAGAGCACAAGCAGGCTCTCCACTGAGCGAGGAGCCCGACGCGGGACTTGATCCCAGGACCTGGGATCATGACCTGAGCTGAAGGCAGACCCTTGACCGATTGAGCCACCCAGGCGTCCCCTAGAGCAAAGGTACTTTTAATTTAAAAAATTTCAAAATGGATAGTTCCTTACAAAATTCTAAGAAGACTTGCCATTAAGTAAGATCATGTGAAGTGAATTTCTGTTATATTTTAAATGTTTCCCTGATGGGGAAAGACCATCCTGATAATATACTATAAAAAACAACTTGAGATTTCAAATCAGTAGCAAACCAGATAATCTTGATACAAAGTTATAATATAAAACTGCCCTGACCATTTAATTTATCATGTGGCAAAACATTAACTTCAAGAAGAAAAAAAATCAACCTTTCAACTTAACTTCAAATGACAACCTCGAAAGTAGTCCAGCCCATAGAGTTCTCATTTATAGTTGTGAGGCTGCCTTTAGAACTGTGGTTTATAACCTCAACTGGTCACAGAACTCACTGATTAGACGAAAGCTATAGGAAATCTCCCTAAACAAATATACATTTCTTAAATGTCACATATAATTCTAGGCAATTCATGAGCCCCATCAAACTGGACCATAGGACTGGACCAGATTAAGTACTCTGTCGGGGCACCTGGGTGGCTCAGTTGGTTAAGCATATGCCTTTGGTTCAAGTCATGATCCTGGCATCCTGGGATCGAGCCCTACATTGGGCTCTGTGCTTAACGGGGAGCCTGCTTCTCCCTCTCCCTCTGCCTGCCTGTCTGCCTACTTGTGATCTCTCTCTCTGTCAAATAAATAAATAAAATCTTAAAAAAAAAGATTAGGTACTCTGTCTTAGAACAACCAGGAAAGAAAGTATACACTGGCACATAATCTTCAGAGAACTGCTCTATGTTTTTATTCAAAGTCCAAAAAACATACAAAAAGCTTACAATGACAAAAAAAAAAACAACAACTCTTACTTAGTATGACCTTCAAACTGCCTGAGGGGTGCTCTCCCACTTATATCGAAAAGCTGAACTCCACCATCTTCACTGCCAGCCACAAGCAGTCTACCATCCTGACGAAAAGTAGCACAGTATGCCGTGTCTTTAAATCGGGAAAAGGTTTTTATAGGTTCTTGAGAGTACCGGCCATAAATGTGAATCTACAAGAAGATAAAAAACACAGTATTTAACCAGATGGCTCAAGATCAGTAGTAAATATCAACTACACAAAGCGAAAATAAATTTAATATTATATTTACCCTTGAGGAAGCTGTGACAGCATAATTATACGGAGGCTGTGGAGAAAAATCTACTTTTGACACTGCACCGAACTCCTTGATTTGAACAGGGGTCTTAATAAAAAACAATACAAAGGATTAACAGAGTTACAACTGCTAAGACCTTTTAAGCATTACATAATTTCTTAATGATCATTTCTCTCTGTTCTTAATAACATTTACTAGGATGTATTTAATACAGAAGTATGAAGAAAGCAAAAAAGGTTCAAATGCCATCACCCAGACTATCCTGGTTGCCATTAAAGTACATAAATATATGGCTGGAAAACAATACCCCACTCTTTCTCTTTAGCTGTGGAGTTTTCTGCGATTACTGCTGAGAGGAAAAAGAGTTATGTCTGTATCAGAATACATTTAACCATGTATTCTGTAACTAACACAAAGATCATACGATGCAGGCTGTTCTGCACCTTGCTTTTTTTCCACTTAATAACTCATCTTAGCTTTTGATATGATCAATAGATTTGCCATCCATTATAGGATACATCATCATTTACGTTACCAGTCCACTACCAACAGACATAGATTTTTCAAAAATTTCTAGTATTAAAAGTAATACTTTATAATAAACACCCATAAACATATATCTTAGCAAATTTGGGGGAGTATAATCATTGAGGTAAGTTCCAAAGTGCAGAATTTAAATGGCTAAAAGGTATCTTTATCATGATAATGTCAAATTGCCCTCCAGAAAGTCTGCACCAATTTTCTTCTCTCAAGTAGCAATGATGATCAAAATTTTTCATTTGAGCCACTATAAGAGATGAAAAACAGCAAATTACTGTTTTTTGTTTCTTTAATTATGAGTGAAGCTGCAGCTCCTTGATATATTTACTGGTCATTTAAATTTCTTGTTCCATAAACCTCCCAATCTCAAATCTTTTCCATTTTTCCATTTAATTGTTCATTTTTTTAAAAAAAATTGTCTTTGTAGATAGTCTAGAAGAACTAATTCTGCATCACTTCTTAGTTTTATTTTTTTGTGTGTGCTTTTATGTCTATTATTTCATTGAAGTATAACGGACACACCATATGACATGGGTACAGCAGAGTGGACAGCGCTGTATGTTATGCTGTGCTCACCCCAAGTGCAGGCACCATGTGTCACCAAATAATGCTATTACAATACCACTGACTGGATTCCCTATGCTGTGCCTTTTATACCCATGACTGATCCATTCCATAACTGGAGCACTGTGTACCATTAGGAGAACCAATGCAACCAGTAGGTCTTGAAGAGATGATGAAGACCTACTTCTACAGGAAGCAAGCAAGAATGGACCATAGGCTGCATGGCTGGGGTCACAGCCCTGTGAGCTTTTTTTTTTTTTTTTTTTAATGTTCTGTTAATCACCATACATTACATCATTAGTTTTTGATGTAGTGTTCCATGATTCATTGTTTGCGTATAACACCCAGTGCTCCATTCAGTACATGCCCTCCTTAATACCCATCACGGGGCTAACCCAACCCCCCACCCCCCTCCCCTCTAAAACCCTCAGTTTGTTTCTCAGAGTCCATAGTCTCTCATGGTTTGTCTCCCCCTCCGATTTCCCCTCCTTCTGTCTTAGTTTTAGAAAGGCAAAAAAAAAAAAACTTGCATATAAGATTCAAATTCAAAAATTTATTTCATTCAGCAGTCATTAATCATCTATTCTTTGCTAGGCACTTGTATGATTAAAATCATTAAGCAGCATGGACTTTTAATTTAAAATTTCCAAGAAAAAATACCAGATATCAAATTTTCCACCCAAACTGTAAACTGCTGACAGATTCTTCTTAGTTATCAGTTCTCTACCAGAGTATAACATATGCTGGAGAAATAAGCATAAATGAAAAACCCTCATTACCATCTACACTTACCTTATAGTTGTTCCAGTACAGTGTGTCTTGGGTGATTTTTTCACCAAGTACAGGATATGTCTGAATAGCTGCAGGCTTATAACCAGCCATAATTTCATATAATTGGACTGTTATCCAAGGGTAAGTAGTTTGAAATTGACGTTAGAAATAATTATAGTGACTCTGCTTTATGTCTGAAAAAGAAAATATTTTATATAAACATATTATTCTTAAACCCGTACAGTCACCATTTTCATTCTGTGTCTTTTCAAAAGCCTGTGTGCTAGCTTATAAATTAGTGACCAATAAATCATTTAACTCTAACACAGAAGAGACAATCTAAAGGAAGCAGGTAGAATACAGACAGGGCTCCCAAAGTGCACCATCCACTCAGCTATACAGAAGCTGTACACTAATGTTCTCACATCTAACTAACCAATTTACAACACATGGAAATAATCTGCCTCAGCCATCCAGTAGCCAAAGCAAAAGTCCACTGGCTTAGACTGTTTATTTATTAATAACAGAAAACAGTAAGGTGAAACTGCAAATACAAAAGTTTCCTGAAACTAAATTTAGGACGACATTTAATCTATATGAACATAGACTAGGGTCTTGACTTCCTGAAAGCCTGAGCAATACCAAGAAGGAAAACAAAGCTAATATTCTAACAGAGAAGCTTTCAATTTAAAAGCTTAAAATAAAAGTAAAAGCTAATATTCTGATGCAGAAGTTTAAATTTAAAAGCTTAAAATAAGTTAATATACTGATGTAGAAATTTAAATGTAAAAGCTTAAAAAATTAATTTTAAAAAAGTTTAAACAGTAAGAAAAGAAACAAGAATAAAGCAATTCTGAAATTAAATTCTCAATTTAAATAACAGAATAGGATAAAAATGAATTAAAACTTTTAATTGGGGGCACCTAGGTGGCTCAGTCAGTTAAGCATCTGCCTTCGGCTCAGGTCATGATCCCAGGGTCCTGGGATCGAGCCTCATATCGGGCTCTCTGCTCTGCAAGGAGCCTGCTTCTCGCTCTCCCTCTGCCTGCTTGTGCGCTCTTTCTCTCTCTGTCAAATACATAAATAATCTTTTAAAAAAATAAAATAAAAATAAAACTTTTAACTGACATGAAATGAAGCCAAAATGTCTCTCCAGGACTATTCAATTGCAAAAGAGATTCATTTTATCAGTGGTGCAACTCATCATCTATTCCAAAAAACCTGAAAACAGTACCCCAGTAACACCAAAATAAGTAGGTATGACATATTCTAAAAGTTCTTTTGATGAAACATAGCAATCAACAATTAAAAGGAAGCAAACTTTTCTATTCATTCAAGTACCTACAATGTATAGGACATTGTTCTAGGGTCAGGACATACAATGTTGAATAGAACAGTGCCCTCACACTCTCCAAAAGTCTCCATTTTAGCTGTGATCGGCAGAAGCCAGGAATACGGAATCAGCCTTGACTTGTCCTTCCTTTTCACTTTTAACATCCAAATAGTTAACAAGATCTGCTGATTTTACCTCCCTAAACTTCATCATGTCCACTCCACTGCTCTAACTCAGATCTTCTCATCTACAGCAATAGTGCAGTACAAGGGCCCCTTGACTCCCTCATCCATCTTTGAAATAGCCATCAGCAAGACCTAACTACCCAGCAAATCCAGCTTTTGCTACAAAGCACAACACTGCCTGAAAACAAAGGTCCTAGCTCCTTAACACCGCTTGTGATCTGGCCCTTACTTACCTTTCCAGCTCTAACTCTTTGTTATCCCCTTTAACACACCATGCTCTTTCTTCTCTCACTGTCTCTGCTCATTTGTCCTCTTTGCCAGGAATGATCTCTACCCACTTCATTTTTATCTTTCAAAGCTCAACTCAAGGATCATATCCTCCATCCTTCTCTCTACTCCTAACTCCACTTCATTTTGCATATTTCTGTCTGTGTGCATAGTAACACTGAATTTGTAATAATCTCTTTTTCCCACTAAACTAACATTTCGTATCTGGAAGATATTTTTTAAGTGCTTAAAGAAAACTTGGGGAAGGAAAAGAAAGGAAGCACTGTGCTGGGTTCTACGGAAAAACACAAAATTAAAGGCACAAGTGGTGTCTATAATATGAACACTGCTACACATCAAGACATCTTGACATCAAGAGTCAACAAACGTTTTCTGTAAGGGGCCAGATGATAAATATCTTAGGCTTTGCAGGCCAACAGGCAAAATGAACAGTATTATGTAATTACAAGGAAGCAAGCAAGAAAAAAAAAATCCCAAATTTTTACTAACAAAACCCCCCAAATAATTATGAGTACAATTTTATGTTTATGAATGAAAAGATTGAGAATTTTGAAGGGAAAAACATTTCACTGACTTCGGGTTCAAGGTTAGTGTTTCCTATCATCAGATTGCATATATTCACCTGTAAAAAACATTCTAGGCTCACTGGCTGACCGATGAAAACAGCCACCCGGCCAAATCAAGCGTGCAGGCCTCAGACCCTTACTGTAGTACAGTACATTACTAAAATATCAGCAAAGGAGTACATAACTCTGCCTTGAGAGAAACAGTTTAAAGCTCTAAAAGTTTACAAGTGAGGAGCAGGGACGCCTGGGTGGCTGAGGTCTTGATCCCAGGGTCCTGGGATGGAGACTGCACCCTTGCTAAGCGGGAAGCCTGCTTCTCCCTCTGCCTGCCACTCCCCTTGCATGTGCGCGCGCTCGCGCTCTCTCTCTTACACAAATAAATAAATAAAATCTCAAAAAAAAAGCAAGTGAGGAGTAGTAGCAGTGGTTTGCCAGATTAAAGTGAGATACAGCACTGGAGGTGAGGGAGGGGGAACATGACACCATACAAAGGTGTGGAGGCAAGAAATGATGTGAAAATGAGTAAGAAGAAAATGATCAGGGAGAGGTCAGAGCCGGAGAAACTGGGACTAGATTAATAACAGATACTACAATACAATGCAGAATATCAAATATATGCTATAGATAACGTACAGAGTACTAAGAGCTCAAAACAGCTTTTTAATTCTAACCGGGCGGCTCCCAGAAAGATTCAAAGTGTGCATTTCAACTGGGCCTTGACGTCTAATATTAAAACAGACTGACCTCTTAAGATGGGCACAAGCGCGGGGGATAAGGGCAGCATTCGAAATCGAGAGATCATAAGCAAAGACAGAGATGGAAATGTGCCCAATGCCTTGGAGGGATGCGGGTTAATAATGGTGCACAGGAAGAGAGGATGTGATTGTAGAAGAGGCAAATCTACGTCGAAGCTAAATCGCGGGGATCCCGAGAGGCTGGTTAAGGAATTTTAGCCGTTCGGTGAAGACTGGGAAGCCCCAGAGGAGCATGCCAGATACCAAGAAAGGCCCGACTTGAGCCTGAACTACCCCCACTGGGAGCCGCCTTCACCTACGTACCGCCTCACCTGCCCGGCGGGACACTCTGCGTCCAAGGAGAATTTCTTGGATTCCGTCCCCTCCACAGACTCTTTAGGCTCACTTGCGGAAGATCACGCGCACCTTCCACGGAGCCGCCAGGTCGCAAGACAGGAAGAGTCAGGCCAGTCGCACAAAAGTGACGTAATGACGTAAGTTCACGCACCTTACGCAGCCCGAGAGTCGCAGGGGAGGGTCAGGAGGGCGGGGCGATGGGAGAGGCGGAGATGTGATCCGACGGCCAGACGGGTGTTACCCTAGTGACCCAGAAGGGTCTATTGAAGTGATCCAGTCTCTGTAGTACTCAGGCAATAAAGACCGAGCAGCGGCGGTGAAAAAAACCTGGAAGGCCTGTAGGCTGCAGTGACGCGGAACGTTTTTTTGGCCAGAAACCGAAAGAAGAAATCGGAAGTGACGTCGCGGTCAAAACAAGCCGGGGTTTGGGGGCCTGCAGTGAATCTGTGGCCGCAGATGGAAAGGCCCGACTCGCTGTCGGCTGTCGAAGGTAGTCGCGAGGCCCTGCGCTCCCACCCAGTCGGCCTCCGGCCCCTGTGCCCCTGACCCTCCCGCCGTGGGTGAACCAGAGTTTCCACCCGCAGTATTTGAGCTGTGCTGGGACTTTTCCGGCAGAGCTGGCGGGTGGCGACCGAACGGACTTCCCTTCCTACAAGTGTCCCCTCCAGCGGGCTTCTGTCCTGGGACCCTGGGACACCTGTTGCTTGTGAGGCATCATTCATTTTCATAGCACCTTCCTTTCCTTGTAGGACAATTTCAGGATTAGGAAGAACCAGGGGGCTCCTGTTACTAGGATCCACTGCGGAGTAGCACAGTTGCCCAGTGTGTCTCTCTCTTCATCCCTGGGCTCTGATCGATCGAGGTGATCCTAGCTATCCTTGGCCGTACCTCTTTCTCACCGCCTCCTACTCTCGATCATGTTTCCCCTCTCTTTCTCCTAGTCTTCAGAATCTTAGCTTAACCAATTTGGCTCATCTCTTCTAGAGTAGTGGCAAGACAGCCTTCTGTGTTCACTCCCTCCTCCCCCAGGTTCTCCCCTCAAAGACCTGTAATTCCGTCTATAAACTCTGATTTATGACATGGAAGATGTTTAGCGCTAGAAAGAGTATTAGAGATGTCTATTTCAACCATCTACATTGTATAGATTAATAAAATGAGTCTCAGAAAACGTATGTGATTTTTCTGTCCAGGGTTGCACAGCTAGTTAGTAGTGATGTTGAGAATGTAAAGCCAAATCTAATTAGCAAGCCTTTGTTGGGCGTCTTGCAGGATCATTTCAGTATAGAAAATAATTTAAAACAATGTTAAAGTTCAGATCAGAAAACATTTCTGGATCACCTGATAGGATCAGGTTCTGCTTTGTGTGCAAAGTTAGTAAGAGTGGTCTCCATCCTAGAGAAGTTTTCAATGTCTTTGGAGTTTAAGTGGAAACTTTCAAGAGAATGATAAATACTAAAAACAGAAATAAATGCAGTGTGCTAAGAGAGCTCAGGGGATTGCATTTAGGCCAGCTCTGGATAGGAGTCTGTGGGAGATGGTTCTTCCCTCAGGAAACACAGTTCTTATCTTCCAATACATTTTTTTAAATTTTATTTTATTAAGTTATGTTAATCACCGTACATTACATCATTAGTTTTTGATGTAGTGTTCCATGATTCATTGTTTGCCTATAACACCCAGTGCTCCATGCAGAACGTGCCCTCTTCAATACCCACCACCAGGCTAACCCATCCCCCCACCCCTCCCCTCTAGAACCCTCAGTTTGTTTCTCAGAGTCCATCGTCTCTCATGGTTCGTCTCCGCCTCCGATTCCCCCCCTTCATTTTTCCCTTCTTCCAATACATTTTTAAAGCCCTCTGCATTGAGCTTCCGTCTCCATTTGAATCACAACTCATTTTCTGTTCTGGTTTCCTTCTTTCCTTTTGCTAAAGTATATTGACTTTGTTACCTGTTACTTTCTTTTTATTATTATTATTACAATTTGTTATTTCTTCACCTCTTGTCCCTTGGAAGTTTGGATTAGTTTAGTGCTGCTGCTTATTTTAGTGGTCAAGGTGATCTATCCAAATAGCTGGATAGGTCCGTCATAATGTATAAGCTCCCTTTTTCTTTCTCTGCATAGGAAATAACAGGTAACTACTGTCACTACTCAAAGGATTGTTATAAGGACCTGTCTTGGAAAATGTTTTAAAACTGAAAATAGTTATCTGTAAATGTGTGGTTTTCCAGCCCCTGCTCCACTGTGATCATAATGCATTTTTCTTTTTAAATTCCAATGTTAAAACACCCTGCATCCTCTCAAAATTGCTAAGAGGCAGTAAACACTAACATGAAAAGATTAACTAGATGTTTTAATTTTCTTCCCCCCATCTCAGGGATTATATGCATCAGGCATTTATAATCTTGGAGTTCTTCATTTTTTTTTAGAAACAATTTTAGGTACAATAATGGAATTCTCTTGAAATTATATTAAGGCTCATAGGGAAGTGCCAGCGATTACCAAAAACTCATTATAAAACAATAGTAATGATTCCATGACAGGTGTGCTTATAATCTATGCTTTGAGAGTTTGCATTTATTGAATTCATGTCTTGATTATCTATATTTGAAAAAAATCAGTTGTTATTTATATTTAATTCTTATTTCTTAATGCTTATTACAAAAATTGAGATCTAGAAATTATAATTGGATCCTAATGCCCTAGAGATGATAAGGCAGAGGAAGCCAGTCTATAGTTTCTGTAGTAACAGTTTTCATAAAAACCTGTATTAAGTTACTAACATTTGAGCCGAACAAAAACTGATAAGTATATCTTCAGTTCATCATAACCAAAACTTTGTAAAGCCTTTGATTATCCAAGAATCACAGGTGTTGTAGATGCTAATAGACATGGGTACAACATGAGTTCTATCTTAAATTCAAACTGAGAGCCACTTACAAACATAGCATGTTGAAAGATGAACTACAGGTAAGAGTTTAAAGTTTTCACATGAAAGGGTTTTTTTTTTTAATGTTTGTCTTGGCACTTTAACATTAGAAGGTGGTTTAAAGAATCTAGCAATCAATGAAAGGATCACTCACTTGAACTATTGAAAACAACAAATTCAAATTTTTGAGAAAAAGATGATATTAGGAATTTTTTTACCATGTTTTGTCCCAATAAGAATTAGCTTCTTTCCGTTTTGATGAAGTGCCTCCAAGTCCTCTGTGGGCTTCTGCTGTAGCAGGAATTTCGGGTAGTTCTGGAGGCTGGGAAGTCTTAAGATCAAGGTGCCAGCGTGGTTGTGTTCTGGTGAGGGCTCTCTCTTCCTGATTCACAGCTGCCATCTTCTTGGGCTATTCTGACTTGGTGAAGGAGCATGAAAGTTTATTTTCATTGTTACCTTGATCTTCTGTTCATTTGGCAATGTTCAGGAATAGGAAAGGGGAGAAAAGAGTAAAATTTGTTGAAACCTAGTGATGAAGGTGAGAATGTTACTATATTTCATTTGTCCTTTACCAAAATCCTGGGAGGTTAATGGTGACACTTCCATTTTACAGGTGAGATTGAGGCTTAGAGAGGTTGAGTAATGTACAGGTTCACACAGCTAATAAGTGGCGAAGCTTGGATTTGTACCCAGGTGTCTGCCTCTGAACATTGTATATGCTTACTATTGTGTGTAGGTGCTTATAAGAGCACTTTTTGCTTATTTTGTGTACTTTAGCTAAGTTGATAATGATATTTTTAACTTTTTTCTTCCAGATTTTTCAATATCTGAATTCCAGGAGCACAGTGGATACCACTCGTATAAAACAAAGAGGAAATCATGAAGGAATGTTTTAATTATTGAAACTGCAGTTGAAATCATGGCTACATCAGCAAATCTGGATATTGGAGCTCAGCTGATAGTGGAAGAGTGTCCTGACAGTTACAGTCTAACTGGCATGCCAGACATTAAAATAGAACATCAGCTGGACTCGAATGCAGAAGAAGGATCAGCTCAGGGTGTTGCCATGGGAATGAAATTCATATTACCTAACCGATTTGATATGAACGTGTGTTCTCGATTTGTGAAGTCCTTAAATGAAGAGGATAGTAAAAATATTCAAGATCAGGTTAACTCTGACCTGGAAGTGGCATCTGTCCTATTTAAAGGTTGAAAGTTATGGTATAAATATCTGCATTTGTTTTTATTTATTTCATTTTTTTTGTTGTTTTTTTTTCCTTTCTGATCATGAGATTTTGAATTTGGAAGTCATATTTTAATATGATTTGGAAGAGAGAGTTTGGAAGTCATATTTTAATGTGATTTTCTAGAATCTCACCAAAACCAAAATTAAATAATTTCATGTTATTTGATATCTATAAGTATATGTTGATTTTTTTTAAAAAAATTTTCTTCACCTTTGTTTATTTACAAATTAAAGTTTCTTATTGTACCCTTTATTTATTTATTTTTTTTTTTAAAGATTTTAGTTATTTGATAGAGAGAGACACAGCAAGAGAGGGAACACAAGGAGGGGAAGTGGGAGAGGGAGAAGCAGGCCTCCTGCCGAGCAGGGAGCCCGATGCGGGGCTTGATCCCAGGACCCTGGGATCATGACCTGAGCCAAAGGCAGATGTTCAATGTCTGAGCCACCCAGGCGCCCCTTATTGTACCCTTTAAAATGATAGGTGAAAAAAATTATTTGTGCCTTTTAAGAAATGAATTACCTTACTATTCCCTATTCCATGAATATTTGATTGATATCAGCTCCCTGCTTTAATTCAGTGAAGTTTGTCATTATATTGTAGACTTATTTTTATAACAATCTGTTGAATAAAAAAACTAATCTCAGAATAAAATCACTCAAGATTAATACAGATTTTTTTCTGGAACTTTCACTGTGATAATACAGAATTTTTATAGCAAAGAATAATATCACTTGAGAAATGGTTGAAGATATGCCTCATGTATTTCTTTTTTAATGTAAACATTGACATAGAACTTTGAAATGCTTTGTCATTAAAATGTTAGTTTAATGTGTTTAAATTTATTTTACTTAGCTGAATGCAATATCCATACATCTCCTTCTCCGGGAATTCAAGTAAGACATGTCTACACTCCCTCTACAACAAAGCACTTCTCACCCATAAAACAGTCAACTACTTTGACCAACAAACACAGAGGAAATGAGGTCTCAACCACACCTCTATTAGCAAATTGTAAGTATATCCCACTGATGTATTAAAATATTCTTATTAGTAATACAATGCTTTCAAGAATCTGGCTTTGAAACATTATTTTCTTTAAATCCATATTCTATTTTGGAAAGCTTAAGTGATATCTTGATAGTTTTAGTAATTTAAAATTTTTTTCACACTATTACTGCATAATCAAATATTTCATGTTTAAAAACAAATACAGATTTTTTTTTAAAAGATTTTACTTATTTATTAAAGAAAGAGAGAGCACACAAGTAGAGGGAGCAGGAGAGGGAGAAGCAGACTCTCTGCTGAACAGGGAGCCCAATGCGGGACTCGATCCCAGGACCCCGCCATCATGACCTGAGCTAAAGACAGATGCTTAACCGACTGAACCACACAGGTGCCCCAAGAACAAATACAGATTTTAATACAGACTTTATATAGATGTATACAAGTACAGGTTTATATTTGTTTATACACATACAGATTTTATACAAGTTTTCTTTTTTTTAAGGGAGAGAGGTGGAGAGGGGAGATGCAGAGGGAGAGGGAGAGAGGGAATCTTAAGCAGGTTCCATGCCCAGCACAGAGCTGTCACAGGGCTCCATCTCAGGACCCTGAGATCATGACCTGAGCCAGAATCAAGAGTTGGACACTTAAGAGTCTGAGCCACCCAGGCGCCCCTACAGATTTTCTTTCTTAAAACCTTTATAGTCTTAGTATAACAAACAATTTATCATTCTGAACTTTGTGCAAACTAAGACATTGTGAGTGTTTTTCTGTTCTTAGAGTGCAAGGCTTTACATTTTACTTATAAATTAGATCAGTGATCAGCAAGTGATTTATAGTAAAGCCTGAGTGATTTCTATTGTAATTTTGAATTTGACTATAATAATATGAATATGAAATTAACTCCTTTAAAACCTTGAATCCAGGGGCGCCTGGGTGGCTCAGATGGTTAAGCGTCTGCCTTCGGCTCAGGTCGAAGCAGGGAGCCTGCTTCTCCCTCTCGCACTCCCCCTGCTTGTGTTCCCTGTCTTACTGTCTCTCTCTCTCTGTATCTCTGTCTCTTAAATGAATAAATAAAATCTTAAAAAAAAAAAAACCTTGAATCCACAATTTTTTAAAAATGTAGAAGAAATAAAATGAAATTTTTCTATATAAATCAGAAAACATTCTAAATAGTATAGATATGTTAACGAGAGAAAACAGGTAGCAGTTTGATATTAGGAACTATATTTGAGTATATAATGTAAATGCATTTATATTCTAAAGCATGGTAAAATATATGTTTTTACTTTGGAAACACCATATCCATCCTGATTTTGAATCACATGCTGTAATAGTTAAGCCAGGAGGAGTCCATGACTCTTACTTCGCTATTAACCATTTTTGTTCTACTTATTAAATTTGCATGTGTTTCATAATTGCTTTCCTTTCTGTTAAGGCTGCTCAGTCATATCGCTGAAGTCAAGGACCAAGTGATACTAATTTTTAAGATGAACCCTCACAGAACAGTGCCTGTTTAGTTTTGTCTTAAAGGTGTTGTCCTAAAAAATAAATAAATGAACGAATTGATGGATGGATGAATAAATGAATAAATTAAATACAGATGTTCTCTTAAAAATAGTCCAACCATATTATTTTTGAGCTGAAAAGAAACACCTAGAGATCATGCAGTTCATGTCCCTCATGTTATAGACAAAAACGGTTAATCATTTATTCAAGGTCACAGAGCTAACTAGCCACACCTAGGTCTACATTCAAGAATTTACTCTTGAAGTCATTTTTCCATTTACTACCTCACTCCAAAAGTTAAGAAAAACCCATGGAGTCTTGAAATAATGCTATTTGGGATTTCAGAGGATTTAATTAATAAAAAGACAAAAGGTGTGTCTTTGTGTGTTTTAGACCCAACATCCTTTTAAGTTTGGATATTGAGTTAGCATTTTAAAAATTAAATACCTAAGCCATTTGTTTGATTGATAAGATCATTAGCAATTTGCATTGTTAATAGTTGATCATAACAGTTTGCATATTCACTGATAACAATACTTTGCAGATGTCAGAATTGCCTTAAATGTATATTAAATCTCAGATACAGAATGGCTACTTGTAATGTTAGGATATATTTTAAGTTAAATTTTTTTAAACAATAAAATAGTTTTTGTTTTAGAAAAGAGTTGCTGCACAAATATGAATGACATGATGAAAGTGTACCCTGCAGGTAGAAACACATGAAGCTTTTTGTGGTATCATTTCAGCTTTATCTGTTCACCAGTTGGCTGCTCAGGGAGAGATGCTCTACCTAGCTACTCGGATTGAACAAGGTAATAGCCTGTTTTTTAAACTGTACTTAAAACATATTTAATTGGACTTACTAGATTTAATACAGGAAGGTGTAAAGACCAAAAAAAAATATTTGCGTAATCTCACCAGGCAGATAACTCTGTAGGTAGTAAAAAAAATAAAGTACTACAAAGTATAAAAGTTACAGCCTCCCTTACCACCGTAACCTTTTCCCCAAAAGCAAACATTATAAATTTCTTATGTTTTCAGGAAACTCTTTTAGAAAGCATTTCTGTTTATTTTTGGAGTCATGTGTGGAAATATGTATTTGCTTTTTACTACGTAAACAACAGGGAAAATATTATACACACTGTATTGTACTTTTTCACTTAATATTTTGGAGATCTTTCCAAATGAGCACATAAAGATTTATTTCTTTTTTATTTTTTTTAAACATGTTCTTTATTTTGAGAGAGAAAGAGCACAAGCAGAGGGGGGGAGGGTCAGAGGGAAAGGGAGAAGCAGGGACCCCCCCCTCCGCCAAGGCAGGACTCGATCCCAGGACCCTGGGATTATGACCTGAGCTGAAGGCAGATGCTTAACCAACTGAGCCACCCAGGTGCCCCCTATTTCATTCTTTTTAATAGGTCCCTAATTTTGCACTGTATTGCTGCATACGTATATACTATGTTTTTATTTTTTAACTAATCCCCTTGGTGATGGTTGATTTCAGTTTCTCGGTATTAAATAACATTCTTGTTGGCATACTTTTTAAGAATACCTATAGGATAAGTTCCACAAAGTTTATTTGCTGGGTCAAAAGGTATATGGATTTTTCACTTTTATATATATCGTCAGATATTTGTCCTGTCCTCACACCAAAGTTAGAGTTTGTATTTCCCCATACCCTCAGTAACACAAGATATCAGATTTTAATCTTTGCTAATCTCATGGGAGAAAAATGGTATCTCATACTGGGTGTGTTTAGATTTTTTAAATTATGGTCTATTTAAGCTCTTTTGTATGTGAACTGCCTGATACATATTGATTTATATGTCCTCATCTAAATTAAAGAAATTTACTTTTTGTTGTTGATGTTGCATATTTTTTTCCAGTTTGTCATTTTCCTTTGATTCTCATGTTTTCAGCAAAAGTTTAACATTTTGTAATGGTAAATTTATTTTTTTCCTTGTAACTTCTGAGTTTTATATCCTTCGAAAGAATTTTCTACTTCAAGATTATAAATAATGGAGGAACACCTTTGCTTAATTTTTTTTCCAAATGCAACCACATCTTTATTTACAATCTTGTGTTCATTTTCCCTGTAGACACACTCCTGCAAACACCAAACTCTTCTGCTTGTTGTCCCTTTCCTATCACTCTATCTTCCTCCCTAATCTTTTTTTAATTTTATTGTTATGTTAATCACCATACATTACATCATTAGTTTTTGATGTAGTGTTCCATAATTGATTATGTGCGTATAACACCCAGTGCTCCATTCAGTACGTGCCCTCTTTAATACCCATCACCAGGCTACCCCATCCCCCTATCCCCTCCCTTCTAGAACCCTCAGTTTGTTTCTCAGAGTCCATAGTCTCTCATGGTTCGTCTCCCCCTCTGATTGCCCCGCCTTCATTTCTCCCTTCCTACTATCTTTTTTTTTTTTTAACATATAATGTATCATTTGTTTCAGAGGTACAGGTCTGTGATTCATCAGTCTTACACACTTCACAGCACTCACCATAGCACATACCCTCCCCAATGTCCATCACCCAGCCACCCCATCCCTCCCACCTCCCCACTCCAGCAACCCTCAGTTTGTTTCCTGAGATTAAGAATTCCTCATATCAGTGAGGTCACATGATACATGTCTTTCTCTGATTGACTTATTTCGCTCAGCATAATGCCCTCCAGTTCCATCCACATTGTTGCAAATGGCAAGATTTCATTCCTTTTGATGGCTGCATAATATTCCATTGTGTATATACCACATCTTCTTTATCCATTCATCTGTCGATGGGCATCTTGGCTCTTTCCATAGTTTGACTATTGTACACCTTTGCTTATTAATTAATTAGCTAATTAAACATGTGGAAGAAAAAGTTAATGGTACAAACTCACATAGTAGGACTTCAGCAAATAAGTCAGCAGGAAGTGAGCCTCATTGAGTAGTATAATCCACCTTTTAGAATGCCAGTATTTTCATAATGATATTAATAGATGGTTGTTAAATTAGATGACAAAAATTGTTTTTCTTTTAAACAGAAAATGTTATCAATCACACAGATGAAGAAGGATTTACTCCTCTGATGTGGGCTGCAGCACACGGGCAAATAGCTGTGGTAGAGTTTCTACTTCAGAATGTAAGGAAAATGCTTTGGAAAATGTATATGTATAGTTACTTACGTCTTGAGTAAAGATTTTCTATCTCCAGCCAACTAGATGTAATGGTAGAGGATCCAAAAAAAATTTGCAAGCTTTTCATATTCCTGGGGAACTTGGATGTAGTTGGGCAAGTAAGACTAAGCATACATGAAACAGCAAGAGAGAACTTCATGCCCAGCTCCCTCAGAGTGCAATGAGAACAAAAGTATGGTCAGCGCTGTAGGAGAAGCTTCACGGGGGAAGCTTCATGTAACTTAAGAGTGAAAGCAGAGTTAGCATTTGAGATGGAGGAAGGAAGGCCCTCCAGACAACCCTGATAATAAAGGCATCCGTGAGTAGTTTACGTTATTAACCCCAGAACAGTACTTGACCTAAGTACTGAACTGTAATTCTTATTGACAGAAATAACGATATTCTTGTTTACATGAATTGAAGTCTGTTATCTCCACTTGCCACTGCAGGGTGCTGATCCCCAGCTTTTAGGAAAAGGTCGAGAAAGTGCACTCTCATTGGCCTGTAGTAAAGGCTACACAGATATTGTCAAAATGCTGCTTGATTGTGGAGTTGATGTAAATGAATATGATTGGGTGAGTCTATGATACTGATTTTTAAAATACTGTAATAAATTCTAGGAATTATTTAGTTTGGAGAGACATAATAAATTTTACTAAACATCTGGAAAAATTATTTAGCAGTTAAACACGGAAGAAAAAGTTAATGGTACAAACTCAGTTATTACTTCTGATTTAAATATTCTTCACAAAATATGAAAATTGCCTTAAACGACTTTTACATACCCAGTTCTTAGTAAAACGTCTCACAGCAACGTTAAATTATTCATCTCTTGCTCACCTTGAAAAACTAAATCACCTTTTCCTTTTGCAGAATGGAGGGACACCTTTGCTTTATGCTGTACATGGAAATCATGTTAAATGTGTAAAAATGCTCTTAGGTAAGCCAATAAAAGTGACAATATTTGGAAAATACCATGTGAGGACTTTATTTTAATTCCTTACAAGCTGGCCTCCCCTGGTATTACTCAGGAGAATCCTTACCTATTACTAAATACCTTAATCCTGCGAAGCACCTGCTACCACAGAGTTGCCCATGTGATAAGCAGCTCCATCCCGTAGCACACCTGTGCTTGGAACATTTGTCCCTGTTGCTTTCCTCTTGAAGGTTGTGTCTGAATCCATCGTTGTTTTCTCTGTCCTCAGTGTCTTTGTGCATAAGTTTTGTCTATAGTTGTTTATGAGTTTCAACTGTTATCGAGGACGCCTGTTTGAGGCATCCTCCCGCTGACGCACCAAAGTGAACTCTGTGCACTTTGTGTGCTCTGTACTTTGTTAGGCCATGCTGCAAATATCCAATTTGCTGAAAATCTGTCCTGCCATTTGCACATGAGCCAGGCACAGACAAACATATCTACATTTTCATTTTATTTATGCAGATCTTTCTGTTTTGGTACAGAAAATGGAGCTGACCCGACCATTGAAACGGACTCTGGGTATAATTCTATGGATTTAGCGGTAGCCTTGGGCTATAGAAGTGGTAAGTATTTTAGAACTCTCAGGTTTTATTTTAGTTGGTAAAGTTCTGTAAACAGTACAGACTAGTGGACTAAACGTTCTCATCACTTGTAGTCATAAAATATGGCATGTTATCCTAACTAGTGACTGTAATTTAACTGTGGGCAAAATCAACAAATTCTTTATAAAGTCTGGAAATGAGTTTGTTACTATTACTTTTCACCAGCCCAAATAATTCGTTGCTAGAGTGCACACCTATTTACATACAAGACTTGTTTAACATTTTTGTAGCAAATTACTTATAAAAGTTGCCCTTTCTCTGTTCTTTAGAACACACCTTGAACAAGAACAGAATCCAGTAACTTGGACAATCACTAAGTCAGTGACAGACTAAATTTAAGTGCACTAAGTATTGCACTGCAATCTTACCATCCTCAGACAATGAATATATATTATTGGGCATATATCCTCAGAATAGGAGGAATACCTTTATTTTAAGGAGAAGTTGATGTTAAGTAGAATTTGATAGTTCTGTGTAAAATTCTGTGATCAACATGCGGTGGTCTTGATCTTGATAACCTGTCTGTTCCAGTTCAACAGGTCATTGAGTCACATTTACTGAAGCTGCTTCAGAATATCAAGGAGTAGACATAGTCGTCAGGAAGTGTTGTCTGCCCTTCCATTTACTTTTCGGCTCTTATAAACGATAGTTTTGTTTACTTATAAATTTTTACCTCAGTTGCAAAATTTACCGGGTTTAGTAAGTTTTAATATTCCTCTGAGTAATCCACTGGTTTATAATAAAATTAATGTTGATGCTTTTTTATAAATGTGTTTTACTGCATATTTAAAATTATAAATTTATGTTTTGTGGCATGTAAATTTTTATGGTACAGATAGTTATCTGTCTTTGTATCAAGTGCTGTAACTTAACACTTTCAAAAATTGTTCTACCCTGTTCGTCTTCACTCTTGTATTAACTCATTGACTTCACACAGGTTTGCTATAAATCTAAAGGAAAAAAATTTGTTATTGTTAAATTTAAAAATGCACAGTGTGATTGTTTACAAAATGATGTTATAAATAAATAAAGTACTTTTGCTGTTAGTTTGCATGGTAGTTTTTTAAAAATTTTATATGATTATTAATGGATTACTTTAGGATTTTTAGTTTAGCCTTCTGTCCTGCCAGGACACTCTGTTAGATCAAACATTATAATTAAAATAAATTGAATGTAAGTCAATCAACAAAGACTTAATTGTCATTTTTAGAAGTATATTTGGAATATTTTTCTCTTGTAAAAAAGTTTTTCAGTAGGAAACATTAGTCCTTCAGTAAAAGTCATATGTTCTTTAACTCCACAAAAGGAGCACTATAAATTTGTGTTACACCAAAATCTAGAAAAGAGAGCCATGGGCTGGAATTTTGCTTGCCCAATGAGTGTGAGACTTGGGTTCAAATAGATGTTACATCAGTTATGATACTTGGGTTGTAAGCCATATACATTTCATCCAACTGAAGCAAAAGGGAATTATGGAAAGACACAGAATGGAGAGCAAAGCTGAAGAAGCCGGCAATACCAAGGAAGGAGACTAGGCCAGGGATCTCAATCAGGAAATCATTGCCAGTTATTTTGGATGCTGTTTTGGTAATGTTTAGCTTAAAACCCCTTATCCTTGTGCTCAAGATTTAAGTTTCTAGGAGTGAGAAAGCTAGCATGGGATATAAATAGACTGCTATGTTGGAGTTGGGGGAGAAGGGGATGACTGGCTAACAATCCACCATTGCCCCCGGACTTCCTGGAATGCAAGAGGCAAAGCCTGCCAGAAAGAAAACCACAGAGAAAGGAGAGAAAAATAATGGATGTTCATCCCGACGGCCATCTAAATAATATGTGAAAACAGCACTTAGTGTTTCACCCATTCTCAGGCATATACTTCAAATCGATTTTCCAGCACTTCTGATGGGCTTACCTAAAACCATTAACCCTTCCATTTGGTTCCCTTTCTTTCTTTCTTTCTTTTTAAGATTTTATTTATTTATTTGATAGAGACACGACAAGAGAGGTAACACAAGCAGGGGGAGTGGGAGAGGGAGAAGCAGGCTTCCTGCGGAGGTCCTTCCCCCAGGACCCTGGGATCATGACCTGAGCGGAAGGCAGACGCTTTAACAACTGAGCCGCCCAGGCGCCCCTGGTTCCCTTTCTTATTAATGGTACATACCCATGAAGCATTAGTCTCTGTTCATATGGTAAGGTAACAAAATCCAACGATCCATTTGGGCACATCGGTGTATTGCCTACCTGTGCTCTCTATAACTGAAGAGCAACTCAACGACTTAATGCTGGAGTGGAGTCTAAAATAACCAACGAACTCCTACTCTGATTCTTAGATCAACAGATTTCAGAGAATATCTTAAAGAAAATTCCCCTTTCCAATTCTGTCATCTTTTAGCCTCAGGGACCCTGGTAACATTCCTCAGAAAAGTCCCGTAAGAAGTAGACACTAATGCAAGTTAATTAAACAATAGGAATGATCCTTAAGAAGCAGTTATAAAATTCCTCTCTTAAAAATCAAATACCTCGGGCACCTGGGTGGCTCAGTCGTTAAGCGTCAGCCTTCGGCTCAGGTGATGGTCCCAGGGTCCTGGGATCTAGCCCCATATTGGGGTCCCTGCTCAGCAGGGATCCTGCTTCCTCTCCCTCTCCCCCTGCTTGTGTTCCCTCTCTCACTGTATTTCTCTCTGTTAAATAAAATCTTTAAAAAAAAAAAATAAATGAAGAACATATGACTGAGCCTGGGTGGCTCAGTCAGTTAAGTGTCTGACCATTGATTTCGGCTCTCGCCACAATCTCGGGTCATGGCTTCAAGCCCGGAGCGGGGGTTCTGTGCTGAGCACAGAGTCGGCTTCAGATTCTCTCTCCCTCTCCCTCCCTCTCTCCTTCCCCCTGTGCTCCTCCTACCTTCTGCTCCTCTCCCTCTCTGCTCTTCCCCTCCCCTGCTCCCTCCTGTGGGCTCTCTCTCTAAAATAAATAAATAAAATATCTAAAAAAAAAAAAAAGTTTACCACCTCTCTCTTTGTAGTGGATACTATTGATAAAATGCAAATGGTAACAATAACTTTTAACATTTTTTTAATGCTTAGAAATTTTTAGGGGGCACCTGGGTGGCTCAATCGGTTAAGTGTCTGCCTTCAGCTCAGGTCATGATCCCAGGGTCCTGGGATCAAGCCCCACGTCAGGCTCCCTGCTCAGTGGGGAGTCTGCTTCTCCCTCATTCTCTCTCTCCCTCTGCCCCTTCCTGCGTTCATGTGCTCTCGCTCTCAAAATAAAATAAAATCTTTAAAAAAAAGAAAGAAATTTTTAATATATGTATATTGGTTTTAAAATAAAGGATAAAAAAATAAGATCACACCAAAGATATAAGAAAGGACCATAACATGATTGAAGCCTTTTAGACATGCATTGAGGCAGAAAATACAATCACTTATTAAAAGGAAATACAATCATTCTCTTTGTGCAACACAAAGAGAACTGTGTAAATATTCTTTGGTTCAAATAAACTTCAAAGAATTATTTTGTTTTTTGTATAGATTTTCCTCTCAAGACAAGTAAAGCCTTTTGGAGTGAGACAGAATCCCCAATACCTAGGCATTTAAAAAACTGTTATGTTTATCTTTTCTGAATAAGATAGCCTATGTGATGCTGGCTGTGTGCACAGGAACACAATTCACCTGCATGACCATGTCAGTGACTCAGGGCAGGAAACTTGATTATTGGTGATTTTAAGTTCTATGGAATTGAAATTACAATTGGATACACAATTATTACATTCACAATAAACTGCCCTAGACTCACTGCTTGCTGAGTTCTCCCCGTGAAAAGAAGTGTAGATCACTGTTATGATCCCTTTGCCCCATGTTTTATTTTTTTATTCGTAAATTCAGTGAAATTGCTCTCTATTCAGACATATATTTTCAAAGATTTTATTTATTGATTTGACAGGGAGTGTGCACAAGCAGGGGGAGTGGCAGAAGGAGAGGGAGAAGCAGGCTCCCCGCTGAGCAAGGAGCCCAACTCTGGGCTCCATCCCAGGACCCTGGGATCAAGACCTGAGCTGAAGGCAGACTCAACTGACTGAGCCACTAAGGCACCCCTCCATTCAGAAACATCACTCATGGGTGCCTGGGTGGCTCAGTTGGTTAAGCGACTGCCTTCAGCTCAGGTCATGATCCTGGAGTCCCAGGATCGAGTCCCGCATCGGGCTCCCTGCTCGGCAGGGAGTCTGCTTCTTCCTCTGACCCTCCCCCCTCTCATGTGCTCTCTCTCTCTCATTCTCACTCTCTCAAAATAAATAATAAATAAATCTTAAAAAAAAAAAGAAACATTACTCATGTTACTTTATGGGCCTGGAAACCATCTTAAAATTTTAGATGTTTCCATTATGTTCCCTCTTCACATCCACTGAGCATAGTCAGACATATTACATATCTCAGAATCAATTCATGGAAAGTGTCATAAATTCCTTGCTGGTGCTCAGTTAGTCCTCTGTTCACTGTCTCTTCTCTAAAAGATTAAATATTTGAACTAAGACACTTCCCCTAACAGTCATCCAATCACACCCATTTATTGAGCCCATACTCCATGCTAGATTTGGGCTGGACCGGGGGGCGGGGGGGTGGTGGAGAATACCCACAGGGACCTGGCTCCCTGCCCTGCCCTGCACACCTTACACAGAGTCTGCCTCCCAGCAAGTGTGGTTTTGTTTAAAATTGTCTCCAGTTGTCCCGTACATCCTGAGGACAAGTTAAAAATGTCACGTATTAACTGAGGCATGTTCAAGGCTCTAAAATGCCTGTCACTGGGGTTATCATGTGCTGATTGTTCTGCTGCGTCCTAACACTAGTCCTCCTTGACTAACGGACACAACAGAAACCTCTATGTCCTGAGAGGAAAGAGAGGGAGCGGATCTGAGAGTCGTGGAGGTTCCCTTCCAAGGGCAATTGATTGGTTCTCAAGCTGGGGTGCACAATGGGATCATCTGGAGGGGGCTCGAAAATGCTGAAGCTAGTGTCTCACCGCCAGAAAATCTGATTTATTAGTCTGGGACGCCAAATGGGGAAGCGTAATAGCTTCCTGGGTGATTCTAATGTATAGCCAAAGCTGACAACCGTTGCTCTAGCTGGTGGAACCAGTGTATGCCAAACCACATTCTAACGTTTGCCTTGCCATCCTGTCCACAAAATAACGTTATGAAAGAACCTGGTTTATCCTTTCTCTCTGGCCTGTTGGTACCTGCCATGATTCTTTTGTAAAGGTAAACACATTCCCCTTTAAGTCTTTGTGACAAAGAATTTCAAAACACTAATCTTACCTTTTGTGAATAATTCACCTTTCATCATTCAACGAGCTGTTAGCTGTGACTGAACATCCTTTATTAATCTGTGTTTCTGAAAGACAGAGCCCACTTCTGATGCGATACAATTGTTTATTTCTTTTGCTTACCTTTCAGATAAAAAGGAGCCCTGAACATCCAGGAGAGTAGTTCATACCAACAAATGCCAAACAGCTTGTCTTGTTATTCCTTTGTTCTAGGATTTCCTTTGGGACACAGGCATTGCCTGAGCATGGGCCCCCCAGAACTGCTGCTAGCTTACCGGGTTCATCCACAAAGCCAGGTAATCAACCCCTCCTCCATGACAGCCTGTTACGAAAACTTCTCTCTCCTCTGAATTGGCTGCCCTGATGAAGAGCCCATTTGAGCCAGAGTTTGGCCTTACTGCTTTCTTCACAGATAAACCACTCTCTTTGTGCCATTCTAGAGTCTTCTTTAAAGATTTATTTATTTATTTATTTATTTATTTATTTGAGAGAGAGAGAGAGAGAGAGAGAGAGATCATAGAGGGAGAGGGAGAAGCACACTCCCCGCTAAGCAGGGAGCCCGATGCGGGGCTCAATCCCAGGACCCTGGGGTCATGACCCGAGCCAAAGGCAGACACTTAACCGACTGAGCCACCCAAGCGCCCCTAGATTCTTCTTAAAAGTTAATGTTGCCTTCCCTGTATTGATGAGATATTATAGGGCCCTCCCCAAGAAATCACTGTGTACTGTGTGGTCAGCTTTCACATCGCCTTCTCCTGGGGGAGAAAATCAGATATATCCACCACTGTTGTCTCGTGAGAAAGGGCACAGCACAAATGTCCAGGTTTGTATCAGGGGCTGGGTCATGGCCACTGCACCTTGGTGGTCTTGTCAGGGAGAGAATGCGGTACAAATGAACTAAGCTCGAAGCAATGTGAGGTAATAGATAACAAAAGTTGATGGCAAATAGTTAATTTGGGAAAGAAAATTATTTCTTTGGCTTCAGGAAGCCAAAATCAGAATCCCCAGTACCTAGGTATTTAAAAAACTGTTATGTTTATCTTTTCTGAATATAAAAGTAATGTATACTTCTTGTATCTGTTAGTATGCATTCAGCTATAAAAATAAAACCCACTTGAGATGGCTTAAACAAAGAAGTAAACGTATTTGCTCACATAGGAGGAAATCCAGAGTTCAGGGGACTTCAACGTTGGTTGATGTAGCAGATCAATGTCAAGTAAGACTCGGTTACTTCAGTTTGCGCTCTGCTGGGAACAATTCAGTACCATCTTAAGTCTGCTTTCCCTCGGGGCCATGGTGTGGTTACTAATAAAACAGGGGCCATGTGTTTCTCCATTTCTGTCTAGAGCTGCTCCTCTAGTCTCGTTTACTACATTGGGGTACATGCTCATTCCTGAACCAGTTACAGAGACTAAGACTAACCTAGCATCCACCAGTCATACCCAGTCAACTGAGGGCCAGCAACTTCTGTGGCGCTTGGGCCAAGTGGGGAGAAACACCGGCGTTCTGTGAAGAAGGGGAAAAAAGGGAACAAGTATAACACATATGAAATTCACTTTGGAGAGCCCTGACCAGGAACCTTAAGTCGGTAAGCAAAAGAAGATAAAATGGACTAATAAAAAAATGCTTGATTGATTTGAAAGAAGGCAGGATAGAAGACAATGGGAACAAAGACTAGATGGGACAAATAGAAAACACATAGCAGGGCGCCTGGGTGGCTCAGATGGTAGGGCGTCTGCCTTCGGCTCGGGTCGTGGTCCTGGGGTCCTGGGATCGAGTCCCGCATCGGGCTCCCTGCTCTTTGGGAGCCTGCTTCTCCCTCTGCTTCTCTCTCTCTCTCTCCCCCCCTCTCTCTCCCTCTGTCTCTCATGAATGAATGGATAAAATCTTTAAAAAAAAAAAAAAGAAAGAAAGAAAAGAAAACACATAGCAAGATGGTAAACTTAGGGGCACCTGGGTGACTCAGTCGTTAAGTGTCTGCCTTCGGCTCAGGTCATGATCCCAGGGTCCTGGGATCGAGCCCCGCATCGGGCTCCCTGCTCGGCGGGAAGCCTGCTTCTCCCTCTCCCACTCCCCCTGCTTGTGTTCCCTCTCTTTGTCTCTCTCTCTGTCAAATAAATAAATAAAATCTTTTTTAAAAAAAAGATGGTAGGGGCGCCCGGGTGGCTCAATCGTTAGGTGTCTGCCTTTGGCTCGGGTCATGATCTTGGGGTCCTGGGATCGAGCCCCACATCGGGCTCCCTGCTCTGCGGGAGGCCTGCTTCTCCCTCTCCCACTCCCCCTGCTCGTGTTCCCTCTCTCGCTGTGTCTCTCTCTGTCAAATAAATAAAATCTTTAAAAATAATAATAAAAATAAAAAAAGATGGTAAACTTAAATTCGACATTAAACGTACAAGGACAAAGCATTCTCAGTTGGTTAAGCAACTGCCTTCGGCTCAGGTCATGATCCTGGAGTCCCGGGATCGAGTCCCACATCGGGCTCCCTGCTCAGCAGGGAGTCTGCTTCTCCCTCTGACCCTCTTCCCTCTCTTGCTCTCTGGCTCTCATTTTCTCTCTCTCAAATAAATAAATAAAATCTTTTTTAAAAAAAAGCATTCCAATTAAAAGACAAAGGTTGAGAGACTGGACTAAGGAAACCAAGAAAGAATCTCCTATTGTTATTTTAAAGAAAAAAATTATTGTTTTATTTTATTTATTTATTTATTTATTTTAAAGAGGGAGAGAGAGGGGTGGGGGAAGGGCAGAGGGAGAGAGAGGGAGAAGCTTAAGCAACCTCCACACCCAAAGCAGAGCCCGATGTGGGGCTCGATCTTACAACCCTGAGATCGTGACCTGAACCAAAATCAAGAGTCAGAGCTTAACCGACCGAGCCACCCATGCGTCCCAAGAAACAAACTTCAAATATAAGGATGCAAATAGATTGAGAGTAGAAAGATGGGAAACGACACCATAAACATTGACCAAATGATGTGGGTGTGGCCACATTAATATTGGCATGCGGAGGGGTGCCTGGGTGGTTCAGTCGTTAAGCGTCTGCCTTCGGCTCAGGTCATGATCTCAGAGTCCTGGGATCGAGCCCTGCGTTGGGCTCCCTGCTCAGCGGGAAGCCTGCTTCTCCCTCTCCTCCCAGCTTGTGCTATCTCTCGCTATCTCTGTCTCTCTCGCTCTCAAATAAATAAAATCTTAAGAAAAAAAATACTGGCATGCAGAATTGCAGGTGCCTAAAATAGCCAAAACTTGAAAAAGGACAGTTAGAAGAGTAAAACGGCCAGATAGCAAGACTTACCATATAAAGCTACAGCAGTTAATACAGGTGTTGACAAAGCAAATAAACCAGTGAAACAGAATAGGGGCTAGAGACAGATCTGTGCCCGTATGTCAACGAATTTTTAAAAAGTTACCACTGCGATTCAGGGGAGAAACGATGTTTTTTTCAACACAGCTTTGTAATCTTTAGAAACTTTGTATGCTGCCGGGTAGTCATGGATAACTGTATTCACATGGAGCTTTGTAACTAGAAAATATAATCGGCCATCCTTCTTTCTTAAAAATAACAGTCTTAGAACTCCCTCTTTTTCTCTTTTGTGCATAAAGGTGAGTAAATAAGATGACTAGTTGATTCATGTTAAAATAAAGTGTTCCAATTTCTTTCAGAAGTTGATTTGTCATTTGGATTCTTGCTTTTGGCTTTATGGTACTTTTTTCACAGCATGTACATTTTATTTTTGTGTAGTTAAGTTCACCAATACCTTTGTGCTCCCAAAACAATATCTCAAATTTTTTTTTAGGATTTTATTTACTTAGGTGAGATAGAGAACACAAGCAGGGGGAAGGGCAGAGGGAGAGGGAAAAGCAGACGCCCCCCTTAGCAGGCAGCCCAACTCAAAGCGGGGCTCAATCCCAGGACCCTGAGATCAGGACCTGAGCCGAAGAAGCTGTTTAACCGACTGAGCCACCCAGGCGCCCCTCAAATCACCTCCCTTTAGAGAAGCAGAAAAGTTCAGGTGCTTTCTTTCCTGGCCTCCACTTGCCAGCCTTCCTCCTCCCAGCCTCCCTGGCAGCTAGAATGCAAGTATGTGATGGAGGTTTAACCAAGCAGATGCTCCCACCCCAGATTTTTGACTTGATAGCTACTGACCCAAAGCATTAAGAGCAGTGATGTCCACAAGAGTGACAGCACTGGCCACAACAATATCCAGGTTCTGGGAGCAGTGGATGCTGCGCGAAATATGACAGCCGTGTCGTCACTGGCAAGATTTTGGCTGTGGTCCTGCGGTTACGTGGTCTCCCTTGTCCCTGGCTTTCCTCCAGCCAGCTTCTCACAACTTCCTGGTATTTCTGTAAACCAGCAGCTTTCCAATCGATTCTCTGTTTAACCAGAGTGGGTTTCTAATGCTAAGAATGTTGATAGTTACAATAAATAAGGAGAATAGCCCTCTCCCGTGCCCGTGTCCCACCTGACCACCTGAGCACCGGGAGTCCTTTATGAAAGCAGGCCCCTTAGTTCAGGTCATGCCTCTCACCCCTCCCTCCCTCCTCCCTCCCCCTCTTTTCTCCCTCTCTTCTCTCCTCACCTCCACCCTCCCTTCCCCTCTTCCCCTCCACCATCCCCTCCTTGCCTCCGCTCCCCCCACCTTCTCCTCTCTTCCCCTTCCTTCCTCCCTTCCTTCTCCACTCCCCTCCTCTTTCTCTCCAGGGCTCAGCTGTGGTTCCAGATTCCGGAAGGCCAGCATTGGGGCAGATATCAGAGACAGTCACCACCCCGTCTCACCATCCCTCACTGCCTCAGCCCCCTCCACAAACCGTCCCTGAGAAGAGCCTCCACTCAATACAATATACAAGCTCCTATAAATAGACCCCCGGGGCCACCATTCTAATAATTCACCCGTCCTATTCAGACAAGTCCGACTGCCAGGCTAGGACACAACTTGTGCCTAGCTTAGAATCCCCTACTCTGGGGCACCTGGGTGGCTCAGTCATTAAGCGTCTGCCTTCAGCTCAGGTCATGATCCCAGGGTCCTGGGATCGAGCCCCACCTCGAGCCCCACCTCGAGCCCCACCTCGAGCCCCACCTCGAGCCCTACATCGGGCTCCCTGCTCGGTAGGGAGCCTGCTTCTCCCTCTCCCTCTGCCTGCCACTGGCCCTGCTTGTGCTCTCTCTCTGTCTCTCTCTGTCAAATAAAAAAAATATTAAAAAAAAAAAAAGAACCCCTAACCATAAGTAATTCATGACTTTGGAAAATAAGTTGTCCTTTTTATGAAAATACCCTTCTAGATTATCTTTAGCAGGACTTAATTATCCCTGCTGAGCCTGATACCCACTTCCTAAAGACTTGGACCTGGCCAATTGCCTTCCTGCCCCCGCCCCCTCCTCCCTGTCTTCCCCAAGTATTCCCGGAGCACCTTCTAGGAATGAGGTTAGATGGGGGAGCCTCGGCGCAGTTCTCCCTCAGAGAAGTTTCACTTCACTCAATTGTGTTCTATAACCCAAAGTAAGTCTCTGCATCAGTGTCACCAAGGCTACTGCCCTTATAGGTGACAGAAGTCTCTTCTCTTTCCATTGCAAAGAAAATACCTTCAGAGCTGAATCATAAAAAAGGTGATACTTCACTTTTTTCCCTAAAATCAGTAAAAGGGCTCTGTCAAACAAGAACCATTTGGCTAGGACCCAGGAGCCAGTCAATAATATCGTCCTTGCTGTCAGCTCATGGCTCAGAGGGTTTCTGGGACTCTGGCTCCTGGGAGGCTTTACCTGGAGGGCAAACGCAGGTAAACTCCCCATGACCATGGTGATGGGGGCAAAATCCTTCAGGACCCCTGGGAACCAAAAGTTATGCACAAGAATGTCTCACAACCACTGACAATCATTTCTGATCATCAGTTTTCCATAAATGTCAATAAGCATATGTTGACATATACATCTATTGACATATACACGTGACATATACACACATATACATAGAGTTTCATTATAAAGGCACATTTTAATAAATTTATTGACATACTTAAACACACAGTCTCCAATTCAAATACGTAGTTAAACTGCTTAAAATTTTTATCCTATAAGTTATAGACTAAGCCATTCACAAAATAATTAAAGCCAGCAGTCTATCTTCATTCCTGCTAAAGATGATTTTCCACAATCATGACCTGAGCAGATTTTCACAGGCCACAGGATCTCAAGGGTCAGATTTTTTGCATCTTCAAGTGCCAGAGTTATGCACTTATAATCCTTCTGTCAGAGATTTAGTTAAGAGCTGGGAAGGATTATTCCAAATTAGGAACTTCAAGAGGATAAGGACAGAGGAATCCACAAGTGTCGACCCTCCAGGAGAGTTCAGAGAAGCCTCTGTCTCCACCTGCTTTGAGTAGACCTAGGTCTCTTCATCACGGAGTCCCCAAAGCACAGGCCCCTCAGCCTCAGGGAGAGCTCATTCTGGAGATGACCAGGGGCCCTGAGGTTTGGCTGCCTAAGTTCTGAGAGGGATTCATGTTCCAGTTGTTGAGGTCCCCACACACCTACCAGGTAAACATGCACCGTGGGAGAAAGTTGAGGTTGTTCCCTTTATCCCAAAGGACCCAACTTGTACACTAAAATTGTGTCCACTTGTGCTCGCTTCGGCAGCACATATACTAAAATTGTGTCCACTCACAGAGTGGGACTTTAACGCCATCACTGGTGGCCTAATGGGAGTCCCATGGGATAACAATCTGTCATTATTTTTAAACCCTAGAAAGAGGCTAAATCCTTCACACTACACAGATTTAGATCCAACCCTTTGATTTTGTTCCAAATTATTGTAAAAGTCAAAGTAATTTAAACTGAAAAGATTTGTTTCTACAACCACAGGCACTTGCAAAACTCTCTAAGTATTTTTTCAGTGATCCTCATCATATATTTGTATAAGGTCTTTCATGGTTACCAGAATGTTTCCCCCCATTGCCCCATTTGTTTCATCATGAAGCCCCTCCGGGTTGAAAGGATGGGTGAGTATATCCACTTGACAGTCAAGGAAACTGACATGCAGGGAGGTGGAAAAACTTATACAACTAGTAAGAAAGGAAAGGAACCAGGCCTCCCAAGCTTGTGCTTTGTACAGCCCAAAATAGAAACACAGTAATACACTTTGGCATTTTCCAGGCTGAAATACAGAGGCACAAAAAACCATTAATCCTCTCTTGTAAGGTCTGCTGTTAGTGTTTTTATTTGAAAGAGAAGATGCTGGGGCACCTGGGTGGCTCAGTCAGTTAAAAGCCTGACTCTTGATTTCGGCTCAGGTCATGATCTTAGGGTGGAACCTGCTTAAGATTCTCTCTCTCTCCCTCTTTCTCTCTGCCCCTTCCCCACAGCGCACACATGCTCTGTCTCTCAAAAAAAAAAAAAAAAAGAAAGAAAAGAAAGAAGATGCTGACCATAAATAATTTTCTATCTATATTTTCCAAAAGTAAAGAGAGAGGGAGAGGGGAAAAGATAGAGATTGGTTGATTATCAGGACTAAATTATGTATGGATATAAGAGCGTTTATTTCTCAACAGGTAGATGGGCGGCCACAGCGTTTATTTCTCAACAGGTAGATGGTGGCGACCTGCAGAGGTGTCACCTACTTTGTGCAATAGTGATACTCCGTCACCACTGGGGTATCAACTAGGATTTCATAAATCAAATTATATTTTAAAGGACCAAAGTCATTATTTGAGGGTCAACTTCAGAAAATTTATGAAAAATGTAAAATTAGTGTCTAATTTTTCTTTTATGTGAATATACCCTGTTTCAACAATTCTAAAGTTGTGCACTTTTTTTCCCCCTCATTTTAACCTCTCTCAAATCAGCAAGCTTCTCTGAAAGCGGGATGCAGTCGATGTGTCATACAATAACTGGCCACCAGGTGGCAGTCATGATGTAGTGTAATGTGAGCTCTTCCATTATTGACCCCCTTCGCATAGGATCCAGAAATCGTCAACCTCAAAAGCATCTTAGATTTGATGAAATACACAATGCCTTGTTTTAAACAAAATATAACTACAGCAAGAGTTGATTTTATGTGGTGGATCAGATAATAACGCCAGGAACTAGGTTCTATTTTAATTCCAGCGTCAGAATTCACCGACAGTGAAGCCTTGAGACAAGAGGCACCACCCTCAACCGCATAAAGGCAGAAGGTCTCTCCCTTCCTCCCTTCCTCCCTCCCTCCCTCCCTCCTTCTCTCTCTCTCTCTCTCTACCCATGACCTGGATGTATGGCCCCAGGTGTGCCTGGTACCCTCCAGGACTTGAGTAATAAACCTTGTGTTTTTTGGTTTGTTTTTTTTTTTAGGTTCCCCCATAGCTGTTGTTGAGGTACAATTTGCAGTCGTACAGAAGCCCCAGGGCAGGTCCAGCTGCAGCACTGGTTGCGGAAATGGCTGTGAGGGTTTGCCACAAGTAGAAGGGGTGCAGGCATTCCTAGCTGATAGTATCATTATCAGTCGGCTGAGACTAACAGAAAACAACTATGTTATAATAACTCATACCATTATTTTATGTGTGTGACCTCATAGTTTGTGGCATAATTAGAAACTTACAAGACGCACTTTGCACTAGAAGAGAATTATTTCCTTCTTTCCACTCCAGCCTTCTGTTCATCTGTCCTCACTGCATATTTTGTAAGCATACAAATCAGTATGATTCAAATATCCCTTAAAAAGACAGCCAATCATCTTCAAAGAGGTTAATAAGACATGACCCCCTTCTGCATGAAAAGGGGGGGAGGGGAAGGTGGTTCAAAAACAACCAAAATGTCAACATGGTTTGAAAGAACCCAGTTAACAGTACAGATAAAAGATGCTACACTTGCGATAAGCTTCATTAACAAAACAATGAAGGCAATTAGAAAAGTTTTAATAAAACATTCTGATGTTGAAAGCTTATCTTTGATGAGTTGGAAAAGCAAAGAAAAATAATCCTGAACCATTTCCCAGTTTAGAAAGATTTTGTTTATCCTTCTTTGTTAGAGTTGGAGCCAACAATTCTGATGGTTTGGATTAGCTCTTAATATTTCTAGCTCTTGGGGTATTCAAATCACTGGTGCATTTTTGGCAATAAGCCGTCTCTCCACAGACAACAGCAACAAGGAAACGAATCTTCTCCACACACAAGTCACAAGATTTCTCTCTCCTTTTACCACTTTGACCAGTGGCCTTTAGTCAGAAATAGGCAAAGGGAAGTCCGTAAGCCCAGGACACCAACACACCAAGGAGATCTGTGTAATACCCTTTGGTCCTCCTCAGTTTCCAGGCTTTCCAATGTGCTCAGCTGTCCACCAAGTTTTCCAGGCTCCGAGCCAACTAACCTTTCCTGTTAAACATCTCAGTCACATTAAAAAACAACAACAACAAAAAACAACAGAACTATGGTATTGAACCTGGGGCCTTGTAGCAATACCAGGGAGAGAGGCAAAGTTAGTGTGGATAAGAGGCTCATGCAGTTTTTACGGCTTGTCAGAGATGAAAAAAGTCTTTTTATCTGGGAAATTATTTTAGTCTTGAAACAAAGCTCATGTGTTCATTTATTCATTCACTTTGTAAATTCATTCACACTACAGTGAAAGTAATCAGTTTCAGAATCAGATGAACCTGGATTCAGTGCCTGACTTTGACAATGCTTTGCCTGAACCTCAGTTTCTTCACCTGTAAAAATTAAAATGATACTCTAGGGGGCGCCTGGGTGGCTCAGTTGGTTGAGCGGCTGCCTCCGGCTCAGGTCTTGATCCTGGAGTCCCAGAATCGAGTCCCGCATCGGGGTCCCTGCTCAGCAGGGAGTCTGCTTCTCCCTCTGACTTTCCCCCCTCTCATGTACTCTCTCTCTCTCTCTCTCAAACAAATAAATAAAATCTTTTAAAAAAATTAAAATAATACTCTATTTGAGGGTTTTTCTAAGGATTTGAAACAATGTATATACAATTACTGGTGCATGATAATTTCTTAATAAATGAGAGCTTTTAATATAATCTATAATTATTACTATTATATTATTATTAATATTATCTCTATCAGGTAACACAAGCCCCCAGTTCAATCCTCCATATTTACCTAAGGATCGTTCTTCTTCTTAGCCAGCTTCTTTAACCTGACCGAGAAAAATTCCCGTTCCTACTAGCTTTTTATTACCTCATTTCAACCATGAGAGATCTCACCCCCTGACAAAGACTTCTTCTTGACCAAACTTCAGTCAGGCTCCTCTGAGCTCTCTTCTTGACTTGACTTTGCCTTTGGCCTACTCCCTTGACCTTGGCCGGCTGAGTCCAGTCTTGCATCCCTTGCCGTTGATAGCTGGGCATGTTGGCCTACTTTAGCAAGGGTCCCCCTACCCTTGATGGCTAATCAAGTTCCTCTTAATAACTTTCCATCCACAGACCCCCTCACTCTGCTCATTAGCTATAAATCCTCAATTATTTTTGCTATAGTTGAAACTGAGTTTCCTCTCCCCTACTGCAATAGTGTCAAATGAAGTCTTCCTTAACGTTTTAACAAGTGTCAGAATAATTTTTCTTTTACACCCTTTATATCCACATATCTATTTCTGATTGAATGGTGGTGTCATTACCCATAAGGACAGAAAATGGAACTTGGTCTCCCATAGAGTAAGGACATGTCACCCAGGGAACGCAGTTGATCCCCTGAAGCCCAGCCACTGCTAATCTACATGCCACATTGGACAAAAACCCATCCTCTGAAACGGAACCACAGGGCTGACCCCACTCAAACCCTTGAAGGAAGTGCAGTTGGCCATCCAGGCCAGACCTCCTCCACAGGTCGAGCCCCTGTCACCCAGAAAAGCTCACTGCTGCTCCTTCACAGTAGTCTCTGTCCCTGGGGCTGCCTGCCCTTGGGGCACCTGGATGGCCCAGTCGGTTGAGCGTCTGAGTCTTGATTTTGGCTCAGGTTATGATCCCAGGGTCCTGGGATCAAGCCCTGTGTCAGACTAGGAGCTCAGTGTGGTGTCTGCTTCTCCCTCGCCCTCAGGCCCTCCCCCTCCTTGTGCACACTCTTTCTCTCTCTCAGACAAATAAAATCTTTATATATAAAAAAGACAACGAAACCACAAAGCCTGTCCTTGTCCTCTGTCAATTAATTCCTCTGATTAAACTCACCCATTTTGTTTCCTTAGTCCCTCAGACTTGCTGACTCAGTCACCGGTGTGACAGACATCCTGTGAGCGGCAAGCTGCCCCGCCTGCCCGGCGCTCCTCTTACAGCCTCGCGGGCCATGGGGTGGGCCTTCTGCGGACTCACAGTTCTGCACGGCTCACACTTCGGCGTTTTCCTGCCGATAGCAACGAGCCGGGGCCCTTGTTAAACACAGATTGCCAGGCAAATCCCCTAGATATTCCAAATCTGGGCTGGAGCCCAGGAATCGGGGTTTTTAAGAAACACGCCAAGGAATTCTTAGATTTAGGGAAGACTGGGAGACGCTGGAATTCTCCTGGTGTCCTGACGGTTTCCTGGAAGGGGACACGGAGGCCCGTCGAAGAGCAAAGGCTCCCCCGGGGGCGCGGACTGCCACGTTAGCAGACCCAAGTCTCGGTTCAGGTTTCCCGCCGTCCGTCTGTCACAGGCCTCTGCTGGAGGAAGCCGGAGGCCAGCGCGCCGGGAGCTGCGGGCGCCATGGTGGCCTGCGGGAGAGTAATGCCGCTCGGCTCGAGGCTTGCTGCAGGCCCGCAGGGCAGCCTCCCTCCCTGGAAACCCGAGAGGAGCAGGCGCGTGGCAGGCAATGACTGCAGCTTCCCTGTGCTCTCTCCGTGGGCCTGTGTCCCTGCCCTACGGACCACGAAGGCCGGCAGCGGCAGGGTCTCCAGTGACCCTGAACTAGAGTCACTTTATCCATCTGGGCCCCAGCGTCTTCATGTGGAAAATAAGGTAACTGGACCAGATTAGGATCTCAAAACTTTTCCCAAGAGAGAGAGTCCCCTGATGGGCCCAGGAGCTAAGAAGGGAGTTAGAGTAAGGGAAGAGTTGGGGCTGATGGTGCAGAAGAAGAAGGGAAGGAAAGGAATCTGTAAGCAGCCCTCGGAGGTGAGCCATCCTGGAGTGGGAAGGGGATGCCGCGCGGAGACAGGACAGCGCCCTCTGCTATAGGTTCCGCCCCCCCCCCCCCCCCCGCCCCGGGGGACTGAAGGAACCCCTTCACGCTCTTGGAAAACGATTGCAGGCCCCAACGCCCACCAGGTGACTCTCATTTTAATTTTTATTAAAATGTTATTTCAGTACGTAGAACCATGAAACAATGTATAAACTCCATGTTTATAGATTACTATATAACTGAAGAAAAAATAGAAATCAACTACCATAAAGGTAATAAAATGCAGATCTGCAAATGAATTTAATGTGATAGGTAAGTGGATGGTAGTAGTGCTCTGAATCATAAAAATGTCAGTTTGGGTTAATGGTAGAAAAATGTTAGCTCAGTTTTTGTTTCCATATTGTGAGTTTGAAAATACAACTCCTGGGAATGCCTGTTTGCATACAAAACAGGAGTGTTAATATGTCCCTTTGTTTGTCGTTCAGGAGAAGCAAAAGTTTCACTTAACGAGCACTCTGTAAGCACGCAATGCAGATGTCACTTGAAAACTCCAAGGTTCTCTCTTCATTTGAAGATACTAGTCTGCCTTCAGTGGACAACTAATCCAGTTATTGCTGTACTCCAGAACAGAACCGTTCTTCAGGGCATACTTCCTACTAAAATTTTTTTAATTTAATAACTAAAAGATGATATTATCAAAAAGACTGAGACCTCAGCGCACATCTACTGGAAACCTGGACATGGATGTTATGGCGCAAGTTACTTTTTAGTCTGTCATGCCTGTATTTTGTGGGTCCTGAGATGACTCAATTCTCCCGCCACGTTTCTGTGTTCAGTCTCCTGCAAAAAAATCTCAGTGATAGAGCATACCATGAAGTCCACTGAATTTTGCTTGGTATAAACTCAAAGAGAGGCACAAATTAAAGCATAAAAACAAAGATTCTGCTGCTATATTCCATTCCTCAGTTGTGATCCTCCAGATAATTCAGATTATGCTTATTATGACTGTTGCAGATTATCATCACAATGAAAACAAAAACTTAGATTTTTTTTTTTTTACAGGATATATTTGCAGATTCTTGGGAAACTGTCCATGAACTCTGAGAAAGGCGAGATAAGAAGAAGTTAAACCCTATTAAGCCCAGCTCCGTCACTAACTAGCTTTCCATGGTTGGACAGGTGTTCACATCTCTGGGATCTGTTTCCTCAACTATGAAATGGTCCTGCAAATCCCATTTACCTCAGCAACTCACTCCGAAGTTGATGAGACAGTGTATACGTAGGTGCTTAAACAATCCTCATGCTGCTTACAGATGGGAAACACGATCACAGTGGCAGGGGCGTGTGGCCGCCGATTTACCTCCAAATGCTTTAAAATGTGCTAGCCAGTCATTCCGGAGTAGCACGGGACGGACATGAGTGGCTCCTGGCCCTCGTGGTCCTCCCTGTCGGCGCCACTCCTGAGCAAGTTAGGGTGGTGGCCATCACTCAGTGGGCTGAAAAGATCCTAAAAACAATTAGGGCCTGTTCGTTGCTCTCTGCTGCTCCCTTCAGTTTGGAAGTTGGTCTTGCACCAGATGGAGTCTGAGCTGCAAATGCGGAAACTGGCAGGATGAAAGGTGGTGGGCACCCCAGCTCAACATTCTAGCCCCTGGGCACCTCCGAATCCCACTGTCTGAGGCTTGTCCTGAGCCGCTGCAGGCCCTCAGGCTTCCAGGCCTCGTGGAAGCCCCTCTGTTCCTCTCTCAGTCTGCACAATTCCTTCTCCCTCCCGCTTGGGTGTTCTGGCTTCGTTAAGATGCGTTTTAGGGCCCAGAGACCCCATAAAGTTTCCTCGTGTCTGCTGACCTGTGGTCAAATGATTTCCAGCTGCACATTAGCCACTGAGGTAATGAAGGCATGCTCTGTTGCTCTAATTCCATTTTAATGATACAGGTCTATGTTAATTCTAATTATATTTTAATAATTAGTTTTTGCATTAGCTTTTGAATACCTTTCAGGACTGTCACACTAAATAAGCAATGACTTCTTAAAAGCAGCTTCCTTTCTTGTTTGCCACTCACAGCCTCATTATCCTTTAGAGTAGAGAAATAATTTCCAGATGAACCACATAGGGTGCACAAGAGAATCCAGTGGGGTCAGAGAAAAAAAATTTTAGAACTTTAGAAAATTAGAATTTAATTTCATCCTTCTTAAATTTCAATTTTGGACAGTGTTTTAGTGGGCAAGTACAGGTGTAGATTTATAAATAAGTATTTACATATTGTGGGGGAATGTTAATTTTATTTCATTTATTTTGTTATTGAAGGGATATACAGTCATAAAAGTTTGGAGATCTCTATTCTAGAGGAGTATTGATCATCTTATTCATCCTAGCTGTGTTCACAATCACCAAGGGAGCTTTTCAAAAATTATTATTTTGCCCCAGACCCATCCTGGACTCAGTGAGCCAATCTTCAGGAATGAAGCATGAAATATGTGAATTTTTTAAAAGTACTCCCTAATGATTTTGATGAAAACCCTCCTGCTAAAAATCACATTGTTCTCCAGACTGGAAACTCACCAACAGCAAACTATATCGATCTATCTTGTTCAGTGTTGCATCTACAGAGTCCAGCACACTGCCTGACATAGGTGTTCATAAATATTTGCTGAAGGAATGAATGATAAATGAACCTCTATCCAGAGACAGCCACGGATAACTCTTCCAGCCTTTGTTTTCATCCTCAATATTTTTATTTAATAGTTTTATGCTTTTGAGAACCCATTATATATAAAACTGAGTAGGTTTTAAATCAATTTTAGTAAATAGATATTTAATATTTAAAGTGACTAAAGTGTTTTAGCATTGTTTAGCATTTAGTATTTTCTATTATAAATTACAGTATGTAAAAAAAACCCTACACATAGCTTTATTCTGTATATCCTATTTTTTTATTTTAATTTTATTTATTTGAGAGAGACAGAGAGAGAGAGCACAAGAGGGGGTAGGGTCAGAGGGAGAAGCAGACTCCCTGCTGAGCAGGGAGCCCGATGCGGGACTCGATCCCGGGACTCCAGGATCATGACCTGAGCCTAAGGCAGTCGCTCAACCAACAGCCACCCAGGCACCCTCTGTATAGCCTATTATATGCATAGGGGAGAGTCCTAGAAGTGGGATTTCTAAGTTAAAGATTAAGGACGTATTAAAGGTTGTAGATACTTGGGAAGGACAAATTAACATTGATCTCAAGAGCTGGAGACTCCTGTTTGAGGAGCAAGGGCTGACAGGATTTTTGTGACGCAGCAGAGAGAATTTTCTGGAGCCTTGTTGTGTGGCCAAAAGACTTGGAGGTCTGATTGAGTTCTAGTCTCTGTTTCTAGCATTTAGTGGCTGCGACACTGAGAGTCTTTAAGCTTAAGTTTCTTCACCAATAAAGTGACTGTTCACAGCTACATGACAGGGCTGTTGATTCTGTTAAACTATTAAGTGTTAGAAAATAATTAATATTTGTAGTTGATATAGTTCCAAAGGACAAAAGCCTTAGAGTCTAGGAGTGGCTCCCAAGAAAAGATGCCATCCCATCTGTCTTCTATTAAAATCTACTGTTTGCCCACAAGGGGGTTTGAATGCTGATTTCCCTAGGGTGGGGGTCCAGAAGTGCCACAACCGCAGACTTGGGCCCCTAAAGAAGGTTCAGAGATATTCAGGAACTTGGGCCAGCAGGCTGCCTCAGAAACACCAAGGGTCTCCATGTCTGGGAAGGTAGGGCTGCTGAACTCAGACAAAAATGATCAGGAGCAGACTGAGCACTCTGTTTTTCTCTTCATAGCATGCCAATAAAACCAGTCAGGCCAGTTCTCGTGGTGCCAAGCCACTCAAGGGAAACAGCTCGCCTCTCCTCCTCAAGGACTGCCAACTCCAGAAACCACCAAGCGACAGCCTTTGGAATGTCTGGTTGGAACCCAAGACCAAAGTCTGCATGTCATCTTGGGTATATGGCTCTTGTTCTCAAGCTTTGGTGTGGGTAAGAATAACCCGAGAAGCTCAAACATATGTAGACCCCCTGCCCCACTCACTAGACACTGGGATTCTGCAGGTCTTGGTGTGGGGGCAGGAATCTGCATTTCCTTCAGTGATTCTGATATAGATAGTTTGAAAACCAGGTTTTGGAAAACATTGGCATAGTACAAATAGAACTTGGCAGGGAAAGAGAAGATCTGGGTTTGAGGTGACATCATTCTACTTATACCAGCATAAACCTCAGAAGCTATTTCACCTCACTGGCTCTGTTTCTTCATTTTATTTATTTTTTATGTATTTCTTTTTGTTGTTATATTAGTTTAGTTTATAGTTTAGTTTTGTGTTATACTAGTTTATTTGGTTATATTAGGTGTATGTTGTAGTGATTTAACAATTCCATACATCACTCAGTGCCCACCTGTTTCTTCATCTTAAATCTTCATTTGCACAACTGGGAGAGCAAAACTCACTTGTCAGAGGCTGGTCAAACTTACTTGTCAGAAGATCAGATTAGAGACTGTAGACATCAAAAGCACCACTATAACTCAAAGCATAGATTTAAGGTCCTATCATTTTGGCTACCCTCTTTCACCCTAAGGTAACGATGGACAACACCTAGCTAGTTAACAAGGCCCTCAACACAAGTCTCTGCCCTGAGATGCAGACTTGTTTTTTGTGCTTGTGTTCTGCTGGAACCGGGCAGTGCTGGCCTCCCATCAGGCAATGTCTCCAGATTTTCTGCATGGCATTCCTTGTGCTCAGAGTTATGGCTGCTGTGACCGGTCTTGGGATCAGTTTTGGGATACCAGTAAAACCTGCAAGTATGTGTGTCCCCTACGTGGCAGATCTGCCAATAATTCCCTCAACAAACAATATATTGATTCCCCATATATTTCCAAAATGGAAGAGTCTCCTGAGATGGGTGATTTGGGGTGAGTCTACTGACAACAGGCAATTGGCATGTGGTATGTACCAACCATTGCTCTGAACATTAAATATATCTCATCTTTATTTCATTCTTTTCAGCCGTCTTGAGAGGTGGCTGTTATCACCATTCTGAAGAGAGACGCAGGGAGTCTTGCCCACGATCATATAGCTGGTAAAACCATAAGTCAAGGTTCCAGTCCAGGTCTGCCCAACTCTGAAGTTTACACAGAACATCGACTCTACCTTCAAGGAGTTTGTGTTGTAATTAGGGAGACTAGGGAAATGGTGAACAATATAGAAGAGTGTATAATTTAGTATTAAATTAGGTGGATGGGGTGTTAAATATCATTAGTGATTTGAGAGAAGTAAGCCACAATCACAATGCCAAGCACCTTGTGGATTAAGGGAATACAAACTGTGGTGTTAATCTGCCTCTTACTTATAAACCTAGTTCCAGCTACAAAACATTCAAGATGCAAAATGCACTTTCACAAAGCCTTCCTCAACTCTACACCTAAATCTAAAGTGAAATTTCCAGCTTGTTTACCACTCCACACACCAAACCAGAATTTTCAGGAGATACATTATTTTAGGTGTAGATATATTTAAGATTTAGGTATTATCAATCTGCTCTTTACATCTTAACTTCAAAATTTTATAATTCAAAAAATTTTTTTAAATACCATCACATTATTCTGACAAACTCCCACTCATTTCTGAGGGAGTAGATCCATTGCATTTAAACAATGATGCCAATTTAACTCAATGTCCTCTTGAAGATGTTGTAGCAAGCTTTCTTGGTTCCCATTTCTAGCTAAGAAAACAGTGGAGGGGGCTACATAGAACCAGGCTGAGGCAAACTCAAGCCAGAGCCCAGCCTTGTTGACTTCTTCTCAGTCACCTTTAATTCCTTCTCAGACAAGAGTGAGTCCACACTTGTTTGCCCAAATGCCAGTTGTATTGTGAGAAATGGAAACTAAGTAAAGCCTAGAGAGTTTGGGAGGATGGAAGAGGAAAAAGAAAGAAAAGGAGGAGAAGAAATAATGGGGGAAAGAACAATGGAAAGAAGCAGAAGAGGAAGGAGGAAACAGGTTATTGTATTATTAAAGCTTGATGTTCATGGTCATGGATGCATATGCCTACATGCAGTACTTGTCTTACAAATCTTCCAGATTTGCCATATGGACAATGTAAAACAGCTTCACAGCAACTTGGCCTCTTGTGTGAAGATCTCACAACTCGCTTGCCACCCTCCCCTGCTTTGTAACAGCAGACTGGACTGTGGTCATGGCGAAGATGAATCTGCTACCTGCTGGGGTGAGGTGGTCAGATAACCAAAATTAAAGAAGTCACCAGCAACTAATAACTAAAATCCAGAATTATACTTAAAACGTTATCATGCAGGAATGTTTTCTATTAGAAATAATGCCTCTATATAATATGGGCCAAATGCTCAGCAAAACTTGATATTCAAGGGTCCCAACCAGAAGACTGGACATACATGGACAAGGTGTGTCACAAAGATCGTCAGATGAATCAAGTAAAACTGAAAATACAAGTAATTGCTGTTTTTTTATGGCGATTTATAAATCCAATTTGCCAGATATTATTTATGTGATGAAAATAACTGATGTTTTATATTTATCCAAAATAATATTTTAAGGGGAAAAATGCCTCTCTTTGCATAATTCCATGATTGTGGATGTTCCTACTCTTTACATATATGGTAACTGATGGCGTTTTTGTTTTGCCATAATTTTTTTTTTATTGAAGTATACTTGACACACAATGTTACATTAGTTTCTCGTGTATAACATGATTCAGTGACTCTGTATGTTACACTGTGCTCACCACAAGTGTAGCTCCCATCTGTCCCCATACAAGGCTGTTACAATATCATTGACTGTACTCCCTATGCTGTGCCTTTCATCCCCATGACTTCTTCATTCCGTAACTAGAAGCCTGTACCTCCCGCTCTCCTGCACCCAACCCCCTAATCCCCCCTCTCCTCTGGCAACCATCAGTTTGTTCTCTGTATTTATGGATCTGTTTCTGCTTTTTGTTTGTTTATTCATTTGTTTTATTTTTTAGGTTCCACATATAAGTGAAACCATATGGTATTTGTTTTTCTCTGACTTATTTCACTTAGCATAATACCCTCTAGGTCCATCCATGTTGTTACAATGGCAAGATTTCATTCTTTTTTGTGGCTGATATCCCATTGTGTATATATACTGCATCTTCTTTATCCATTCATATGTCTATGGACATGGGCTGCTTCCATACCTTGGCTATTGTAAATAATGCTGCAACAAATAAAAGGGTGTATATATCTTTCTTGAATTAGTGTTTTTGTTTTCTTTGGGTAAATATCCAGTAGTGGAATTACTGGATTGCGTGGTATTTCTTTTTTTAATTTTTTTGAGGAACCTCCATACTGTTTTCCACAGTGTGTGCACTAATATACACTTCCACCAACAATGCACAAGAGTTCTGTTTTTCTCCACGTCTTTCCCAATAGTTGTTATTTCTTGTCTTTTTGATACTAGCCATTCCAACAGGTGTAAGGTGATATTGTGGGTTTGATTTGCATTTTCTTGATGATTAGTGATATTGAACATCTTTTCATGTGTCTGTTGGCCATCTGTATGTCTTCTTTGGGAAAATGTCTCTCACATCCTCTGCCTATTTTTTATTTTTTATTTTTTTTTAAAGATTTTATTTATTTATTTGAGAGAGAGAATGAGATAGAGAGAGAGAGAGCATGAGAGGGGGGAGGGTCCGAGGGAGAAGCTGACTCACCGCTGAGCAGGGAGCCCGATGTGGGACTCGATCCCGGGACTCCAGGATCATGACCTGAGCCGAAGGCAGTCGCTTAACCAACTGAGCCACCCAGGCGCCCCCTCTGCCTATTTTTTAATTGGATATTAACTTCTTATTGGATATGTCATTTGCTAGTATCTTCTTCCATTCATTAGGTTGCCTTTTTGTTTTATTGATGGTTTCCTTCATTGTGTAAAAGCTTTTCATTTTGGTGTAATTCCAATAGTTTATTTTTGCTTTTGTTTCCCTTGCCTCAGAAGACATATCTAGAAAAATGTTTCTATGCCCCATGTCAAAGAAATTACTGCCCATGTTTTCTTCTAGAAGTCTCATGGTTTCAGGTCTCACATTTGATGGTCTCTAATCTATTTTGAGTTTATTCTTTGTATGATGTAAAAACAAAGTGGTCTATTTTCATTCTTTTGCATGTAGCTGTCTGGTTTTCCCAGCACCATGTGATGAGGAGACTGTCTTCTCTCCATCGTATATTCTTGCCTCCTTTGTTGTAGATTGACCATATGAGTGTGAGTTTGTTTGTGGGCTCTCTATTCTGTTCCATTGATCTATGTGTCTATTTTTGTGTCAGTACCATATTGTTTTGATTACTACAGCTTTGTAGTATATCTTGAAATCAAATTTTGATGCTTCCAGCTTTGTTCTTCTTTCTCAAAATTGCTTTGGCTTAATTGAAGTTTTGGGTTTTTTTTTTTAAAGATATTTATTTATTTATTTATTTTGAGAGAGAGAGAGAGACAGAGAGAGAGTGAGAGTGCAGCTGGAGCGACAGGGGCTGATGGAGAGAGACAATCTCAATCAGACTCCCCACTGAGAGCAGACCCTGAAGCAGGGCTTGACCTGGGGCTTGATCTCACCACCCTGAGATCATGACCTGAGCCAAAATCAAGAGTCAGGTACTTAAAACTGATTGAACCACCCAGGTGCCCTGCTTAATTGATGTTTTTTTTTTAAGATTTATTTATTCATTAAGAGAGAGAGAGAGCATGTGCATGAGCAGGGGGAGGGGCAGAGGGAGAGGGAGAAGCAGACTCCCCACCGAGGGGAGATACCATGTGGGTCTCGATCCTAAGACCCTGAGATCACGATCGGAGCCAAACCCAAGAATCGGATGCCTGACTGAGGCACCCAGATGCCCGTAATTGACGTTTTAATGAGTTCTTGGAGTAGATACCCTTACATTTCAACTACATAAATTAATTTATACTTAGAAACCTTCCTAAGGATATTTACATTTGGGATTAAGCAATCCTATCATTTCCAGTAGTTTGCATATTTAAAGTAGGTGAGTTCTCTAGCTAAGAAGCAAATACAGTCAGATTTGCAGTTTAACAAAGGAAATAATCTTGGAGGGCAACTCTTGTCTGATACCAGATTTCTTTGGAAATTTTGGTAAAGATCAAAAAAAGTCTTTTGAACACTTTGTCTCTCAAAGATTTTTTTACTTAACCTTTGCTCCTTCTCCACCACTCTCCTCTCGGCCTCCCACAGTGCTCCCTATGGTAGTTTAGCACTGCAGCAAGCACCATCACTTTATAATCTGGCAAGGGTGGATTATTCTAAAATCATGGTGGTAGATACGATTCTAATACTTCATGGCCCCAGTCACTACGTGAAAGACTTATCAGAAATATTGTACACTTGGGGCGCCTGGGTGGCTCAGTTGTTAAGCGTCTGCCTTCGGCTCAGGTCATGATCCCAGGGTCCTGGGATCAAGCCCCGCATCGGGTTCCCTGCTTGGCGGGAAGCCTGCTTCTCCCTCTCCCACTCCCCCTGCTTGTGTTCCGTCTCTCGCTCTGTCTGTCAAAAAAATAAAATCTTTAAAAAAAATATTGTACACTTAATGGACCATTTCCTGCCTTTTGTCTGGTCATTATGGAAGGTAGAAAGAGAAAAGCTTCCTAGGAGTTGCATGTTACTTAACGATGCATTGACAACAAAAGGCTAAAAGCATAAACAGATCCTTGTCTTCTTGCTAACTGACAATTAGCAAATACTAATTCTCTTCCCTGCTTATTGAACATGCAAACTCATATGGACCCTCCCTTATTTATGTAGTGTGTCAGTATGTTTATTTTCAGACTGATGGAGAGAGGTAGTACTCTTCTTGGCTTTTCAAAGTACAAATTCTTTCACTCAAACATGTAGAATCTTTAATAGACATCTGCAATTTTCCACTTGGACAGCTTTCACTAATATTTTTAAGATCCAAAGGGCTATTTCTTTTCCAGTAGCATCTTTTCCAGTCCACCTTGACATTTTAAGTTAGGTTTTAAAAATAAACAGCATTGTCTAGTTTTACAGTGCTCAAAGTGTTCAGGCTGGAGATGTGATACTGTTTTCTTTGCCGACTGGGCCTGCATTCCCAGAACTCGCTGCAGAAATGGCATTCAAGACTGTGTTGATTGGAATGATGAAAATTTATGTGACTAGAAGACTTTTCTAATCACTGTTTTGGAAAAGCTAAAAACTGTTATTAGTTACCATAAGACTTCGCTCCAAAAAAAAAAAAATTAACATATGTATCTTATTGGGGAGAGAGGAGCCTCCTGAAGCATGAATTCAGTGTTATGGAATGGAGAAAAGTCCGATTAGTAGAAACCAGACCCAACCTTTGGGGACCTTCAGGGACCTTCAGCCCATTTCTAAGTGTTTCCAAATTTTAGAATGTAGTTTCCTGTCCTGTGTACCACAGGGTTATTATGGGGGACACATGTGTACTTTAGTTCAATTATTCCAACAAGTAAAAGGTATTAATCCTAAGAGTTCTCAGATCAAAATTTGATGTCTATCTCTTCATTAGCATAGCCCTGGTTCAGAATCAGCTGAAAGCTAGTTTGGCCCAGGGCTAGTCTTAAAAGTAGTGGACAACAGCCAGCATGTAGTGACAACATCCAAAAGATCAACCAGATGAGAATCATCTGCCCTTCTAGTCTGCCAGGGCTTGACATTCTTTCTAGTAGTGCCTGAGGTCAAAAGATCAGACCTGGGTTTGAATCTCATACTGCCACACAAGCTTTGTTGACCTGAGACTCACCTCTTGAAGATGGTTTCCTTGTTTGTACAACATGGCTCTTCGGGGGAGAGGGGAATTTTTATAACCAATGAGATTATATAAAACGAGTGGTACAGAGCTTAACATATAATAGCCAGAGGGATTGTGGGCGATTAAAGAAAAATTGTAAGGATATGGTGGGTTGTAGTATTGTTCAAAAGTATTTGCTGTCCTGCTCTGAGGGAGTATTAGATTTCCTCAGTCCTCATAGCCATCAGACTTGACTATGTACGTGACTTTTTCTGGCTGATGAAATTTGATTAATGATGTGCATCAATTCCCAAGTGCGCAGAGCCAGCTGGTTGTTTGCCCTCTTTTCCCTGTCCTGAAACTAGCAATGTTCCGATTAGATGCTACCCTTGGAGTAAAGTGGATCCCAGCCACAGGCAAACCACAAACATCAAGTGTGTCAAACAAATCTTTGTAGCAACTAAAATTTTAAGTCATTTGCATCTGTAGCATAACCCTGCTTATCACGATACTGAAGGTATTAAAAGAAAAACCTTATTAATCTATGGCCACTAACACAACAGACCATTTAAAAAAATGAAACAAAAAAACTTTTCTCAAGGTTGTTGGAGAAAAATCTCTGGATTCAGGCGAACAGAATTAGCTAGCTTCTAAAAGAAGTAAGATGCCCTGTGTAGGACAGTCTTGGAAATCTATTGTACTTCTCTAGTCCCATTCCCATACAGATCTTGGGCAAAAACCTGGGAGGATATTCAGAGTGGCATTCTTCACATGCCCAAGTCAGCCTGTCACTTTCACCCCAGAATCTTGGGATGAGTTGAGGAAATCTTTAACTTAAAATCTCATCTCCTCAAAGCATGGTCAGTGGACCTGCAATATCAGAATCACCTGGGACCTTATCAGAAATGCAAACCCGCAGGCCCCACTCCAGGCCTTCCCAATCTTCTGCCTTCCTTTAGCCATTCCACTTAGTTGGTTACATACTAGTGACCTTTGTGACTAACAGCTTTAAAAGCCAGCAAATGACCCACCTTCTTCTCACTCTGCCAGGAAGCAGAGTGTTTCAGGAAGAGGTTGCCAGTCTGGGGGCTAGAGTGATTATGTAGCAGAGCCCAACAAGACCCACAATAGTCTGGAAACATGTACTTTTCCTTTGTAATTTTGTAAACCATTGAGACTGTGAAGTCTGTTACTGTAGCAGTGTACTTTATCAAGACTGATAAACATCCTTTGAAAACAATACAATGTTAAGATGTGCAAATACTATTTATACAAGTATTTCATTTTTGGTAGCTTACTTACAGTGACTTTAGATAAAGCTGCATAGTACCCTCAGACAGTACTTGCAAATTGTTATATAAATTTAAAATGAATTCTTATGGCTACAAGTAGAAACTAAGACAATTTTCTCATTTGCCTCGATGCAGATGACACATTTATTTTAATTGCCATTTGTAAATTTTTACTTCAACATGATTGCTAAGTTTTTTTTTTAAGTAGCCTTATATCTGGGATGATGAAACTGTTCAGTATCCTGATTGGGGTGCAGGGATAAATATGTGTGTTAAATTTCTTACAACTGTATACACGTCAACTTTAGGATTTTTTTAAGAGAAAAAGTAGCCCTCCAACACTTTAAATTTAAGATGAGGTAACATTCCTAATGCAAACACTAGCTTTTCTCAGGTGTCTTACAGAATATCTTACAAGGAAGAGAGTTAAGAGATTACTTCCACTTTTTTTAGGTAACCTTGAGTTACAACTAGAAAATGGAGCTACAAATCCCTACTTCATAGACTGAGGATTAAATGAGAGAAAATTAAGTGCAATATGTTAAAGGCACTTAGTATATACTTACAACATAGACAATATTAAGAGAAAAAAAACCTCTTGCTCACCCACTAAGCAATATTCCATTCTTTATAATTTATACCCATTACATAAATTACTGAAGCCCTGAGGACTGCTGGAGAAAAGTTTAAAACATGAGAACTTGATACCACCTTTGTTATATTATACGGCCATTTAAAATCTTCAATCAAATTTCATCAATTACCAGCTATATTACATGCCATGATTAGCTTTCTATAAACAACTTTGCTTTCTGTGTACAAATCAATGTCAATGAAATAAAAAATAAAACCATATCCTAGGCAAAGAACTTTATTAACCTTGTTTCAAACTTTATTCCCAGGCTTCTTCAGCTTAAATAGCTGCAAAGAATGAATTGTGTATAAGCAAAAACTGAAAAGAGCTGCAGTGTCCAAGGGGCTTGGGCTTAAAAATATTAGAGATCTAGATTTTATCAGATCCATGAACAAAATTTTAAAAAGCAGTCATAATATAAAATAGCAGCTCCCAGTAACTTCTTCAAGTTTTATGTTCTTCAGAAGTTGACTCAATTCAGTTTGCTTCATTCTTAGAAGCTTCATCAAAATTCTCCACAAGATCTAGAAAAAAAGACAAACTTTGAAAAAACCCCAAATCTACAAATCATCAGATTCTAAAGAGATTAAAAATGCTCTCAAAATATATCCTACAGTTAAAATCAAGATACACGTTTAAATACTTTATTTCCAATGAGACTACTACCCATGTGGCACATTTTCAAGTGTACATTTTGGCATGTAATTAAAACAAGGGAAGGAGGAAAATTCATTAATCTGATGACATAAATACTATGCTTAAAAAATATGTACGTGCCCTCCCTAGTGCCATTTCACCCCAAGTATTAAAATTAAGCAATATTAATGTATTAGTAAACATAGGCGTCAGAACCAAAGAACACCATCACAAACAATATGAAGTTTTCCTGGATTCCAAAAGGACACCTGCCTATGCAAAGTGAAAATATTTCAGTCCAGTGATTCTCCTGCTCAATAAACATGTTTTGCAACAAAATTATCAAGTAACAGCTAACAGAAAAATCCCTCCTGATTGCCAAGAGTTTTTCTTATTTTAGAATGGTTATACCATATCCCAAGATGCCTGAACTTCTCCATGCCTTCTCATCAATTTATTAATCCCTAACAAGGAAATGGGTCATTAGTGGTCTACCAGTTATTCTATTTATGTGACAACATACATGCTTGCTCAGTATTTGAAGTTTCCAATCAGAAAAAGCCCAGTCTGCAAACATAACTCCTAGTTATAGTAACACTGCATTATTTTTTTTCATTCTAAGCGAGGTTCATGTCTTCCTTTCCTGTCCTTTACCTTATTACCAATTCCCCCAAGGGAGGCTTTCCTACAGTATAAAGATTTGTTATTCTTCCTTCTAAGATTCTCTACGTTGGCCATAAGTGAAGGTTCCTACCCGGAACTTCATCATCATCCTCCTCTCCGGTAGCAAGTGGTGCTTTTCCATCCACAGCTGTGAAAGGGAAATGTAGAGGTTACACGTTTGTTACGTCTTTAATAAACATTAACCAAAAGAACAGATGAAAGGTCAAGTGTTGTTACAACTTACATTCATATGACAACAGTGACATGAGATTTCATCCCTAAGTACTAATAACATGGTAGCCCAATGTCTACAAATGAACTACAATCCTGTGCACAGCCAACAAAACAAATCCCATCCCCATCTTTTCAATCCCTCTGGCCCATCACAGGCCCTGAGGTGGAAAAAAAACAATAGAGTGACCTCAGGGTAGAGGTAAACCCATACACCAAATTATGGGAAGATTTCTTTTGGGAGGCAAAAATTAAGAGACTGTTTTCTAAAATAACGTTGTTTTGTGCATGGTTTATGGGAGGTGTTTAACAAACCTTTACTGAAATGAAAATGATCAAAAAATTAAGTGCCTTTGATTGGTGGTAAGAAAGTGAACTACACTTGGAGTTGAGACCTCACAGTACTAGTCCTATCAGATTTTCAGTATTTCCAAAACCTACTTTAGCTCTGAAGGCCTAAGACTTTCTAGAATAAGATCTTATGCCTCTCACTGTGAAACACACACACACACACACACACACACACTAGGAAAAACCCCCAAAACTGTATGTATATAAAATGTCAAAGCAGAAAGAATGAATGCCTAGAAAAACATGGATGACTAAATGGACCATATAATAAGTTTGTCTTTCTTCTACATTGCCATTCTTCAAAATTTTAATCAGAGGACCACAGCATAAAGTAACTGTCTCTTAATGCACTTACTCAACTACAAGATTTTCTGCCCTGAACAAAATCCTTGTATAATTAAAAACACCTGAATAATGCCAGGCCAATTCTTAAACATTACTGGTAATACCACTTGTAAATACGACTGAAAAAATTTGACAATTTATAACGTATTTTAATTCTAAACTTTCAGTTATCAAAAAAGCCCCAAATTAACATTATCATTTCCAGCTGATAAAGGTAAAAATTTTAAATCACTGGTCCAAAGCAAGATAGAAAACAAATATTCCACTAAATCAAGTATAATGATCACAGTATACTAGTTAACTTACTAAACACACTAAGAACACCTGGTTAAAGGTCACTGTAAAAATTGGCACTTTTTAGAGGAAAACTGCCATTTCTAAATTTAAAGATATTCGTATCTACTTGAGATCTTAGAAATTTCCTGATAAATCAGTAACCCTGGGCAAAACCACTACAAAAAACTCACATTGTTTGGGCAGAGCTTCAGCCAGTCTTCTTAAACTAGTCAGACTGTCTGCACCAAGTTGGTTTAAGATACTGGGTAGCATTTCTGTCAGCTGCTTTGTCTCAGCATGGCCTGTAATGGTGAAAGTGTTCGCTGCCAGTGATGCCTGAACTTTGGGGTTGTTAAAATGGATCACTGTTCCTTGGTTTGTGAACATATTCACCTACAAAGAAAAAAAAGGTAATTAGCAACACCCACCAAAATTCTTTAAAAATCAAACATTCTATTAAGGAAAAGCCCAAGGCTGGCTAACTAATCCACTATTTCACTGTGAAGCACAAATGATATTTTGCCTGGAATGGAAAGTGCAATCTAATCTCTTTCAGACTTAGCACTCCCTAATATTCACTAGTGGAATAGAAATCTGTTTTAGAGGGATATGAAATTCTCTGTTGGGAGAAAAATAAGTAAATAAAAAATGATGCATGCCCACTGAAGCTTTTTCCAACCAAAACTTGTTTTATAAAGAAATAAAATTTGACACTTACTTCTTCAATACCAGAGATATTGTTTACCCCTAACTTCTTTAAGGAGAACTGAAGTTTTTTATCATCTGCTGTAGCCGTTCTATGAACCACCTTCTTCTTTCGGCGAGCAGTTCCCTAGAGTGAGGAGAAAAGAAAACACACACATATATATACCATAACAACTGACATTTTCAAACGGAAAGTTTCTAATCCCTTTCTGACCTTTGTATCTGTTTAAGAAAATTACCATAAGCACAAACTTTTAGGCAGCAAGTAGGAAATGATGGAAGCAGAAAGAGATTAACAAAGGAATTGTCTATAAATCCTTAATAACTTCTAAGCTTCTGATTGTCATATATAAAAGAATCTCTTCAAAGTCCTTTTTTTTTTAGATTATCTGCTCTAGAAGTGATCAAAGAGGTGGCATGTATCAACCTAAATTAACCCTCATTTAAAAGTTCCATGTCCAGAACTATTAACCTTTTGTTTTTAATTAATGAAAAATCAACAGCCATTAATATTCACAGGCAAGACAGTGAGTGTATGGACACACTCAAATGAGTCTATATAGACTTTTATAATACCTAAGAATAAAATCTTGGAAGTTCTTACCTTAACTCACAAGGCCTCTACATGATCTGCCCCAACCCTACTATGCTGTTCTTGACCACCTCTATCACACACACACATTCTCATCTTTAGCCAAATAAACCTCCTCACAGTTCCTTCAACAGGCCAAAAAGAGCCTTTGCACATACTATTCCTTTCTTCCCCTACCATCTGCACTGGTTCCCTCCCTTACTACAGATCTCTATTCCTATGTCACCGTTATCAATGGCCTTTCCCAACCACCCTATGTAAAAAAGCAACTCCTACAGTCATCATCTATCTATTCAAGTTTATTTATTTTTTTCATAACAATCATAAATGTATCTTATTGTTTGTCTCCCCTCACTAGAATGTAACCTCAAGAGCTTCCATTCTGTTTACTGCTATGAACAGTATTGAGAACAGTATCTGGCTCACTGAAGGTACTCAGTAACTTGAATGAATACAAGCTTCAAGAAAACTTGTGGCCTCTTGTATGTATATACCAAGTACAGATATACCCCTTCTCAAATATATCCCATAAACTTTCAAAACTAGGCAAATGTGAGGGCGCCTGGGTGGCTCAGTTGGTTAGGCGACTGCCTTCAGCTCAGGTCATGATCCTGGAGTCCAGGGATCGAGTCCTGCATCGGGCTCCCTGCTCAGCAGGGAGTCTGCTTCTCCCTCTGACCTTCCCCCCGCTCATGTGCTCTCTCTCTTTCTCTCTCTCAAATAAATAAAATCTTAAAAAAGAAAAAACAAAAAAAACTAGGCAAATGTGACTCATTTTCTGCTTAACACTCTTTAGTAACACTCTCAAGAACTTCTATGTACAGATTAAGCCCTTTACATGATACATAAGGCTCTTTATCTACTTCATTATACCCCAACCTACACACCAATTCCTATTTGTCCTTTAAAACCCTATTCAAAGCATTACCTCTTTTGTGTCTTCCCTAAACTCTGCAAAAAACTGCCAAGCAAAATCATTCCCATCTCTATATTTCAAAAATGCTTCTACTGCACTATGTATATTACACTATGAAAACAGATTAAAAAAAAAATCTCCCCTACTAGTGTTAAAGTCCCCTTAGCGACCATAAATTTCTTAAATTTCATATTCTCAGGCCTGAGCACAGTTAATCTTAAGTAAATGATAGCTGAACTGAATAACATATCAAAAGCTACAAAAAATACTGGCTACCAACTCCCCAAAAAACCTTTAAGAATAAAAATCACTTTGATGTGGACATATAGTCTGGTTTTCAAAGAATTCTAAAAGACATTCTAAATGATTACTATAAGATTCTAAAAACAAAACTGACACACCTTCTATAAGTTCTATACAATTCACATCTATAGAGTTCAATTTTTACTGATACAATTTATATCAATGCTCTGATCAGATACTGAATAAAAGCACTTTTATACTACTTACCTGAAAGCACCTAACACAGATTTCTCTAAGGCAAAACTCACTCACTAAATTTCATTCCATAATAAAGTTTTTTAAAAATGAAATTATTTCCTTATTACGATGACATTAGTATTTCCTATATTAACTAAAGTTCAATCCTACATCAGCCTTAAAAATCTAAAAAACCTAGGCTTTCCTTGCCTAGAAATTTGTTTCTAATAGCTAAAGACTAATGATGAGAATAACAAAAGAAAGCACAGAAGCACGTTATTCAAAGTATTTCTTGTGAAACCGGTACTAAATGATAGTTAAAAACACCAATATAAGAACATCGAAACACTGACCACAAAGGATAATGAGTTTTTCTGGGACCTGAAGGCCACACCTAGCTTTTAACAATTGCTAAGAACAAGAAACACCTACTATCTGTTAATGAGCAGGTGCAGATCCTGAAGACTACTAGCTTCAGGAAAGAAAAAAGGATCACGATATATTCATTGTTGACAAAGTCCAGTAATTTAACAGATGCACATCTCATTATTTAAGCCTCCATGCAACTTTTGGCTACTTCACAGAAGATTCTACTTGAAGGCAAATGCTTAAAATTGGGAAAAACTAATAGGTAATAAACTTGTCCTAGGGAAGCTTTACAAGTTTTACCAAGTAAAGACATGCTCTGTTCCCACAGGCTACCACACCTTGTTAAATACTAGGAATGTGCTAACACAATGCAAAATATAAAGTAGACCTGTCTAGAGCGGACTTCTGATTTAAATAACTTACTCAGAAAACAATCTAAAACTTCCAAGTTCAAAAAAGAGTACTCTTGAAGATCAGTATCCAGCAGGAAAAAAAAACCAATTAGCCAAAAACCTAAAAACCTACGATCATTCTCATTCTCTCAGTTTTAGCTTATTAACAAAGTCAAATTGAAAGATATCTGTTTAAGTAACATTTTCAAATCCATAGTCACTGCTCTTAAATTCTGTGATGTACCGCTAACATAGGTATCTTCCAAACAGCCTAGAAAATATACAACTACTCTGAATTGCATTTAAGAAAGCATTACAGAAAGGTCTTAACTTACGAAACACACAAACTTCTAAGTATTAAGTACAACAATTACCCAGAACCTTACATTACATTATAAACTACAGTTCAAAAGACAGGTGGAACTCAAGTTCAGAGTCAGCATAGTTATTAAAAAAAAAAAAAAAAAGTAAAGCACTGAATGTATACAACTTAGGCCAAACAAGTTAGGAGTATGATGTCCACAATGATTACCTAACCAAAATGGCACATTTTCTTACTACTTAAACCAGGAAACACTTTTGTTCTACTAAAACACTGTAACACTGAAAACATATTTACACAGAAGTAATGTTTATTAAGTTCTCTTTTCATCTACTCACTTTTTTCTTTTAATTTACAACGTGCATGTCCCACTGATACACTCTATTGTACATCATTTAACCCCGCCTCCTCCCCCCACCCCCGCTTTGCTAGCTCTATGAAATGCCCTCTAGAGACAGTGACAAGCCAACAATACAAGAAAAGCAAATCCAAAAACCAAAAAACCACCCCCAACCTTTAAGCTTCCAAAAGCCCAAAAAACTATTAAAACTTACTTTCCCACCAATGCGCACTTGTGCTTGCAGCTTGGCGAGTTTCTCCTGGTTCATGATAGTTTCTTTCATCTAGGAAAACAGGAAACCCTCAGCGAGGAAAGGTCTGGTTCACTCTAGCATTCCACGCTCGTTATTTCCCAAGACACCAGCAAAGATAAAAATATTCTAAACAGGCCGAGGCCTGAATCCCCAATCCACCCCGCAAAGCTCCCAATTTCAGTTTTGAGGGAGCGTAAAAAATACCCATCTTCCTACCCCTCCTCCACAACTGCCTCCCCCCGCCCTTACAGGCCCGAGAAAAGGGCTCTAACCCACGCATGGTCAGCACCCCCCACCCCCGGCCCTGGCCCGGCCTCGGCCTAGCCAGGGCCTGCCCGGCCCGGCCACTCTCCGCAAGCCTCGCGGTACCTGAGGCTCCTGTCCTCGGGTTCCGCCGCGAGGTGGAGGAAGAGACGGCGTCGCCTCGCCCCCAGGGCAGCCGCCCCTGGCTCGACCTCGCCCCCGAGAGTCAGCCTGAGTGGGTGCGCCTGTCCGTCGCATCGCCTTCCTCTCCTCAGCCCTGTCCCTCCCTGTCTCGCTCCTTCCGGGCACTTCCCGCCCCCGTTCCCGTCCTCCTCCCACGCCGGCGTCCAAAGCCTTTTTGTACCTTGTTGGAGCGGAAATGGGACCGCGCGGGGGAATAGGGTTGGCGCTCAGGGGGTCTCGGGCGGACCAGCTGAGATTAGGTGCACACACGCGGGGACGCAAGATGGCAGCTAAAGGGAGGCCGGAAGTGATGCAACGCTGCTTCCTGCAAAAGTCAGGAAACGGATTTTGTCGCGAGCTCAGTGCTTCGCTGCGCACGCGCGGCCTAAGGCCGCCGCGTTTATGACTGTCGCGCAAGCACAATTTTCATCGAGCGCGGGCCCGTTTGGGACCTCACGAGGGACTGTGCTGGCGGCACTGCGTGTAGTCCTGTGAAAGACCCTAGAGGAGTCCGAAAGAACGGTTCTTTGCAGTTAGGGTTGAGTAAGTCGACCCTGAACCCCAAATTCTTTACCCTCGGAAGAAAGGGCAATTTACGTTTGCGGAAACGCTTCGGCGCTCAGCGTGCGCTCATCTTTACTCGCTCTCCCTCGCTGTTTGGTGTAGATAGGAGCAATCATCTGAATGTTTTAGAATTTCCTCTCCGGTCCGAATCAGCCTTTACCAAGACATTTTGTCAAAACTTTGCTGAAGTAAACTAATTTTACCTTCCAGGATGAGGTGGTTTGGTGGGTTGCAGGACCGTGGTTCACAATTTCTGGCGAGCACGTTCAGAATCCCAGAGGCCCACTTCTTAAAAGGGGTTCAGTCCGACTAGGGCTGGAACCCGGTAATCTGAATTTCAGCAAGAATAGCAGGTACCACCGCAGACCCCTGTACTTAATTACCTTCTCTTGTTTCTTTAACAGACAAAAAACTGACTCCTTGCTATAAGTTGGCACGAATTTTACAATTTGTGATTCACAGTAGAACAAACTTTGTTCCTTAATTCGGTAATGCAATCAAAGGAGAGTCTGTGCCTGGTGTGTTTAGAGAGGCTAAATTTTCTAAATGGTAGGGCAAGCTTTAAGACAAGCTTTAAATCAATGCTATCTGGTCAGCCTTTTTGTGGTCATAGCTATGAAAAGCCTTTGCAGATTCAAAAATGAGTCCAAAATCTCGAGAAAATACAATTTATATAGCAAGGAAACGTGTAGGTGCAGATTTCTCTCCAGTTAAGATTAATCTTTGTTTTTGAATACTTTTCACGTGTAAATTTGTTAAAATGTGATGTCTAAGAAAATAGTGAGGGACAGCTGTATTACTTTTTAGGGTAATTGTAGCAGTTGATATTTTCTTAAACGATGTTGCTCCTCTTAAATATGAGTCAAATTTAGTACAGAAAAAGATGAACTATTATGCTACTGTAAAGGTCAAAATGACTGCCAACATTCAGTGCTATAGAAATACTACAAAATACATAGAAATACTCCCCTTTTTGACAGTATGTCTTTGTTCAGGAACACATTTCCCCTCCTTCCATGTTATACTGAGGGCTTTTGAAACTTTCTAGTCTTAAAATGTTTTTTGATCATTTACATAAACAGCACTCTTCCACCTACCTGCCACCTGACTGACCTTTTATATGCCTGTTTTCAGGAAATATCCCAGGTTATTTTTTATTTTCCTTGGTTCGCACTTTTCTGTCTTGTTCTAATTTTTAAGACTTGCATTATGTTGAAAATCATGACAGGTGCCCTAATAGTAAGAAAAGAAAATTTTGATTTTTGACTTCTGCTATATTTTGTGAATGGTTAGGAAATTCACATTCTGGGGGCGCCTGGATGGCTCAGTCGGTTAAGTGGCTGCTTTCTTCTCCCGTTATGATCTCTATCCTGGGAATCAGCTCCTTGCTCAGCGGGGAGTCTCCTCCCTCTCCCTCTGCCTGTCGCTCCCCCTGTTGTGCTCTCTCTGTCAAATAAATAAATAAAATCTTTTTAAAAAAGGAAATTCAGTTTCTGCTAATTTTTACATACCAGTCTTTTAAAAAACTAATTGAAGGGATTTTTTTTGAACTCCAAAAAAAGTTACTAAGTTGCTATCTTAGCTCAGTGATGACAAAAGTGTAATTTATAATATCTATGGCAAATAAGAATTACCAGCTTCCACACTTAACTGCTTGGCTTGAACAAGCCCAAGGATTTAACATGACCTCTGTGTGAGTAGGCAAGAAAGGGGAAATCTGTCTCCTTGGTTTATAGTTTATGGTCTAATCAAAGTCCATGAATTGTTTTCACCTCTCAGTTGGACTTGCGTTGGCTTCAGTGTAAACTAAAATATGTACTTGATATAATGTTTATGAAGAGCTCATTTTGACCCAAAGATGGTATTGGAAATCACTGAGGATAAATGTTCACATGGTTTTAGTTGATTTGTAATCTGGCCCTTAACTGTCAGCCACAATAGACCTTTTGTTTATTTGTTTCTAAACCTCCTTGAACTTCTAATACCCCTACCTTTGTCAAGTTAGTGCCTACAACTCAGGTAGCTTTTAGTTTAAATGTCTCAGAAAAGCCATTTCTGACACCCTCAATTCCATTAAGTTACATCCATCATTGTTATTTTTAGTTGTGGTACTTTATTAAATGCAAAATGATAGCTTGATAATTTTGTTGAGTTGATGGAGAATTGAACTAGGAGTCTTTTGGGGGGGGAGATTTTATTTATTTGACAGAGACACCACAAGAGAGGGAACACAAGCAGGGGAAGTAGAAGAGGGAGAAGTAGGCTTCCCGCGGAGCAGGGAGCCTGATGAGGGGCTCCGTGCGGGGCTCGATTCCAGGACCCTGGGATCATGACCTGAGCCAAAGGCAGACGCTTAACGGCTGAGCCACCCAGGTGCCCCTGAACTAGGAGTCTTAATAACAGTTTCTACTAGGTTGATGTTGAATGTTGGCTTTTTGACAGTTGGATCCTCACAGAATTTTTATGAGGTAGGTTCTTCCCATGTTACTTCTTGTGTTACTGGCCATCTAAAGCATAGAGAGTTAAGCTGTGAAGATTGACACTACCTCATCTACCCTCCATCTATTCTACCATCCCTATATATTTGAATCTATAAATTTTGCCTTTCTTCCTGTTACACACAGAAGAAATAGTCCCTCTACTTGTACTTTTCTGTATCTCATTCAGGACCTTGATTCTTCTGTTACAGCCCTCCTGTATCTGTTTTCCCCTTTCAACTAGGTCATTCTAGCAGTACACTAAGCCTCAGTATCAGGTATCTCAAAAGAGAAGAAAACGAAAAACTTTTTCTGACTTCTGTTCCCATCCAGCCACTACTTAATTTTTGTGTTTCCTTTTATAGTAAAATCTCTGCAAAGAATTGTCTAAACCTCCATCTTGACAAATCCAAAAGGTAAATTCTTAGTTCTCTTTTAGCCTTTAGGTGGCATTTGACACACTTGGCCCCTTCCACATTTTTGAAATATTTTCTTCTCTAGGCTCCAAGAACATCTCACTTCCTGGTTTCCTGGCAACCCAGTCTACTTTGCTTTATCTTATTTGTCTGACTTCTAAATATTAGAGTTGCCTACATTTTAGTCCTATATTCTTTTCTACCTATACTTTTCCTAAGTGTTTTCATCCAGTCCCGTGGCTTTAAATGTCATCTTTATTTTGATGAGTCCCAAAATTATAATGCCAACCCTAACTTTTTCAATACCGGACTGAATATCCTTCTTACATTATTGTGGAAAACTTGAAGTGCACAGGAGCACAAATAGTATAATGAACCTCCATAGACCCACTACATAGCATCGACAGTTATTAAATTAATACATAGGTACTCAGCTTTTTTTTCATTCAATCTTGAGAATTTTATTTCAGAAAACTTATATAAGGTCATTCTGGAAGAAAGACACAGAAAGTTGAGTGCTGGGGAATGGAGGAAGAGGAGCAGACAAGGTTTTTTGGTCTGTTTTGTTGAGAACCCTGGTAGAGAAGCAGTTGTATGAAGATGGGGAAAGAAAAGTGTGCTAAAGTATGCTTAAAAGGGGAAGATTAACTGACGTCACAGGGATTATCCAAAGCATCTTATTTTTTTAAAGCTTATTTATTTTTCATAGTAATCTCCATACCCAACGTGAGGCTCAAACTCAAGACCCTGAGACCCAGGGATCAAGAGTTGCATGCTCCTCTGACTGAGCCAGCCAGGTGCCCCAAAAGCATCTTTTAAAATCTCAGTCACCTGGGTGGCTCAGTCGTTAAGCGTCTGCCTTCGGCTCAGGTCGTGATCCCAGAGTCCTGGGATCGAGTCCTGCATCAGGCTCCCTGCTCGACGGGGAGCCTGCTTCTCCCTCTGACCCTCCCCCCCTCTCAGGTACTCTCTCTCTCTCATTCTCGCTCTCTCAAATAAATAAATAAATCTTTAAAAAAATAAAATAAAAAAATAAATAAAATCTCAGTTACCTAATGTACTCTGTATTTCTGAGACCAGAGTGGAATCAAGAAGGTTAACAACTTTTTTATAATTAAAAAAAAAAAGCTTTAAATGTTTAATTGGTGGGGAAAAAACCCACTGCAAATAAGTTGCTCTTAGAATATACATTGTCTGCAGTCAGGGATGATAAATGGATAGGAAGATCCTGGAGTGTCATGAAAGCAAACCATGGAAGTCTATATTACCCAAATTTTGCTGATCATCTATTTAGCGTGCAGTTTATTATCTTAACCACACTAAAATATATTTTGTTTTTTGTTTTTTGTTTTTGGACTCGATCCCACGACTCCAGGATCACGACCTGAGCCGAAGGCAGTCGCCCAACCAACTGAGCCACCCAGGAGCCCCACACTAAAATATTTTTAAGGGCTTTCATAGCTATGTAATCCTCCCCAATCCTATTGTCTTCATAAAGTCTTTCAAATTGCTTAAGATAATAACATTTACAGAGGCCAATTTTCTTTCATATTATCTTGCCGTGACTGCTATTCTTTATTGAAATTCAGTTTTTCTGTGTTTATATGCTGAGAGTTCACTATGTGCCTTCTTGTAAACAGGATAAATCAAAGCAAGAATTGTATCTTACACTATAGTAGAAGCAAGTGCTGCAATGACAGTGGGTCAATATGGCTGATGGAGTTTGTTGCTCTAGGTTCAGTATTTTTGTATTAAAACTGATAGGGCAACAAGAGGCAGAGGACTGACAAACTGGTAAACTTTAGTTCTTTAGTGCGTTTGTGGAGTTTTATAAGGATAGGAGAGGTCTTGGCATATAAAGAACAGGAATATGAAGAACTTCCAGGAAACTAAATCAGATCCTGCAGAAAAATGTATATACTGGTTTATTTGTATGTCTTTTAAGTGACTGGAAAATACTCTCAAGATAGTAATATAAATTTGATGTCCTTTTTAATATTTGGTAACTTTACCAACACCCAACAGCCTTGTTTGCTTTTCTTGGGAGTCTGAACTTGTATTCTTGGTTTAGAGAATAAGGAAGTTGTAGGAACAAGGAAGGTGATGTAGGAGATTGATACTGTGTACATTTCATATCATTTTGGAGCTGCAAAGATGAATTACAGGTCCAAGTGTTTCAAACTTTGGTTTGAGAAGAGGAAATTGAGAGCCAGAGGAAAATTAAAGCTCTAAAGGTATGTCCTGGGGGTGCCTGGGTGGCTTGGTGGGTTAAGCGTCAGACTCTGGGTTTTGGCTCAGGTCCTGATCTCAGCGTTCTGGGATCGAGCCCTGCATGGGACTCTGTACTCAGTGCAGAGGCAGAGTCTGCTTAAAGATTGTCTATCCTTCTTCTGCCCCTCAGCCCGTGTGTGCACTCTTGTGCACTCTCCCTTTCTCTCAAATAAATAAATCTGAAAAAAAAAAAAAGTTTAAAGTTATGTCCTAGAATGGGTGGGGCTAATGCAAATTTAGCAAGTAAAAATAAATCATTCAACAATTTGAAGCAGCCTTTCTTGTCAGGCAGAGAATGCCAGCAGAGCTTAAATTTTTCTAGTAGATTTTTAAAAATTATCCTTAAAAGTTAGCTGCTATAACAAAGCACTGTACCAAGTTTATAGAGACAAAGGGTCCAGCCCAACGTCCTCTTTCTACTTATAAGCTAAGCAACCTCCAGCAAGACTCTATCTCACAGGGTCCTTAATTCAACCTGATTTTTTTAAATAAAAAAAGTGGTTTTGCCCTTTCTATTTTAGGTTACATTTAATTACCTTTAAAGATGTATTGTGCAGTTTATCGGGGGAAATTTTTTTAAAGCTTTTATTTGCTCAAAGAAAATAATGTGGCTGCAGAAACCAAATCTATAGACATTTTAAAATTTATGGGATAACTTGGTGACTACCAAATTGTAACTGACTCATTTTCTTGTTTCAGTATTTTATCTTTTCCCTAAGCTCAAATCTAGTGCTAGCCAGGACCATTACACACCTCCAGGGGTATTTCATTCCATTGGCTGATGGGCTGTCTTAAAGTCTACATCCTTTAGATTTACTGTCAGGACACTCAGTGTTCATTTGTCAGATACATTACACTGCTTGTGTATTACTTTTTATTTTTTGTTCTTTTAAACAAAATAAGTTGTCAGGGTAGAAAATAATTTAAAAGACCAACATATAATTAGTAACTTCATTTGGTTAATAAAATTGTCCAGATTTCAAACCTGGAGGGCATTTCATTTTGTATATTCCTGTGTCATTTGTCACTGATATAAAAGATTGAAAAAAAATCCAGAAATAATTATTTCATTGTTTGCATTTGGGTGATAGACTCAATATTCTTCTTCTTCTTCTTCTTCTTTTTTTTTTTTTTTAAGATTTACTTATTTGGGGGCACCCGGGTGGCTCAGATGGTTGGGCATCTGCCTTCAGCTCAGATCATGATCTCCAGGTCCTGGGATCAGGACCCATTTCAGGCTCCTGGCTCAGTGGGGAGTCTGCTTCTCCCACTCTCCCTGCTTGTGCTCTTTCTCTCTCACTCTCAAATGAATAAATAAAATATTTTTTTAAAAAGAGATTTATTTGACAGAGAAAGAACAAGCAGACGGAGTGACAGGCAGAGACAGAGGGAGAGGGAGAAGCACGCTCCCCACTGAGCAGAGAGCCCGACATGAGGCTTGATCCCAGGACCCCAGGATCACAACCCCAGCTGAAGGTAGACACTTAACCAACTGAGCCACCTAGGCCCCCCTAGATTCAATATTCTTTTTTTCCTAAGACTTTTAATTTTTTTATTACTCAAAACTTCATTTTTTTAATTAGCTTTCTGACTCTGCTTGTGCCTTCAACACTTTCACAGCAATTTTCTGCTCCTCGACAAGGAAAGCATGCTTGATCGTGTCACGACCACACTTAGCACACAAGGAACCACCAGAGGCCCTGCTGACGTGTTTTTTCGTTTTAGACAACCTCATAAGAACTTTAGGTCTCACAGCACGAACTCCTTGAAGTCGGCCTGGGCACACGCCACATGCAGATTTTGGTGCTTTCCCAACATTCTTGGTATAAAGGTAAATGATTCTATTACCAGGGGTTTTAGGACAGCCTGGTTTTGTTAGAGGCTGTTCCTGGAAGAGCTAGACTCAGTATTCTTTTTTTTTTTTTTAATTTATTTTTTATTTTTAAAATTTTTTTTTATTTTTTTAAAGATTTTTATTTATTTATTTATTGAGAGATAAATAAGAGAGAGAATGATAGAGAGCATGAGAGGGAGGAGGGTCAGAGGGAGAAGCAGACTCCCTGCTGAGCAGGGAGCCCGATGCGGGACTCGATCCTGGGACTCCAGGATCATGACCTGAGCTGGAGGCAGGTCAGTTAACCAACTGAGCCACCCAGGCGCCCTAGACTCAGTATTCTTAATATATGGTAGGACGATTACCTTTTTTTCATTTTTAAAGTTGACATATTTGAGACTTCTATTTCATGTACGTGTTAGGTTTTGTTAAATTATTTTAAAATTTTGTTGAGATAGTGTAGATTAATGTGGGAAGATTTTATATCTTTACTAATTGTATGAGTCTGCATTCGGTTGCAGTAAATAGATCTGGCTGTTTTAAGGGTATAGGGATTTAATATAAGGAATTGGTGCTTAGAAAATTACTTAATGGGCTGCAAGAGTGGGCTTTACCCTAGGCCATCAGAAGTGAGTCCCAGGATAATAAGCAAAACTAGACTGTTATGGGAGCTGCTACTGCCCATCAAGATGGAGAAACAAGACCCCTCGATTAGAATTATCGATGTTAAGAATAGGCTACTGTAGGGGTGCCTGGGTGGCTCAGTTGGTTAAGTGTCCCACTCTTGATTTTGTCTCAGGTCATGATCTTGGGGTTCTGAGATCGAGCCCCACGCTGGGCTGTGCGTTCAGTAAAGAATCTGCTTGATGATTCTGTCTTCCTCTCCCTTTGCCCCTCCTCCCACTGGTGTTCTCTCTCTGTGTCTCAAATAAATAAATAAATCTTTCAAAAAAAAAAAGAGTAGACTACTGTAGCTACAATGTAGGAATTAAGAAGATACTGTATTACTCAGCACCCACAAAGCCAATGACTATGCTCTTCAAAGCTGCTGCAGAAAATACTACTACATTCACCCCCATGCTTGCCAGCCAAAAAACAAAGCAGCAGTGAAAAGGCTTTGGCTTTCCACACCAAATCTTACTTTAATGTACCTAATTGGCAGAAATAATTTACCTCTAGAACACTAACTGCAAGGGTATCTGGGAAATGTAATTTAAAAAAATCTTTTTTAAGATTTTATTTATTTATTTTTGGGGGGAGGGGGTGGAAGGGAAGGAAGAGGGGCAAGCGGACTCTGTGCTGAGCACCAAGTGACCAGCTGGATCTCACAACCCTAGTTCTGACCTGAAGATCTGACCTAAGCCAAAATCAAGATTCGGCTGCTCAACTGACTGAGCCACCCAGGCACCCCGGGAAATGTAGTTTTTTAACTTTTCAAGATTTATACTACAGAGAAGTAAGCTTAAAAAAAGTTTGAATGGATGCTGAGTACCAATCCACCTTATCCAGGAACATAGTGCAACTATTTCAAATATTTTATGTATTTTATTATATATACGTGTATAGATATATATATTTTTTAAAGATTTTAGTTTTAAGCGATCTCTACACCCAACGTGGGGCTCGAACTTAAAACCCCAAGATCAACGGTCCCATGCTCTACTGACTGAACTAGCCAGGAACCTGTATTTTATGTATTTTAATAGAGAAAAACTTTCTGAAGATCTTGCACATGCTTTGTTAGCTGGATGCCCAGATATAGAGTTTTTTTTTTTTTAATTTTTATTACATGTAGTTGGTATACAATATTTATAGTCTATTTTTAATCTCTTTTATTTAGATATTGCAAGTATCTTTTCCTGGTATGTCAAATTTGTCTGTACTACCTTTGTTGAATAGAAAAACATTAATTTTTAACCACAGGTGGTCCGGCCATCAATTTACAGAAACTTGAAAGACAGAAAAACATGTTAAGTTATTCCACAGAGTACAGTGGCACCTGGCTGGCTCAGTTTGTTGGGCATCTGGCTCTTGGTTTCTGCTCAGTTCATGATCTCATGGGTCATGAGATGGAGGGCCTTAGCAGGAAGTCGGCTTGGGGATTATCTCCCTCTGCCCCTCCCTGCCTAAAATAAATAAATAAATATTTTTTTTAAAAAGTTAAAAAATTATTCCACATAATACATTCAACAAAATTCAGATTATGGGAAATGACAGGACAGTTAATATGATACTTCAACCAATAAATTTCTGGAAAAAGGGAAGAATAAAAGAGAAAGGGGACTCTAGGTAAAAAGATGCCTAAGAAACACATTACAAAAAAAAAAAAACAAAGGAAAACAGGCAAAACTACAGTGCATAGGGATGTGTGCTTAGGTGATAACACTGAAAAGGAAGTATTTATAAACATCAGGATAATAGTTATTCTTGGGAGTAGAAAGGAGGTTGTAATTGGAAGGAGCACATGGGCCGTTGCTAGGATGGTGAGCAAGGGTCTATCTTGTGATTTTTGCAGTTTTCTGTATTTGCTACACTTAACAATGAAAGTTTTTTTAAAAAGCAACACAGAACAATAAAATATATAATACAAAAATATATGTGTACAATTTAAGGTCATATTTCAACATTAGAGAGGTGTACTATAATTGGAAATAACTATTTGGTCTTTGTCCCAGTTTTCTGGACCATAGCTCCTAAAACCCTTGAAGTGGTAGGAGTGTCTTTTGTATGCTAATGAGATGACTGGTGTGCTGGGGACCACTAGAAAAGCTTCAGGATGGGGCATATTGCCAAAAGACCAAGGCATGATTAGAAGGTTGAGGACTGGAACTTTCAGTTCCACCCCTAAATTTCCAGGGAGTGGAGAAGGCCTAGAAATTGAGTTCAATCACCAGTGGCCAATAATTTAATCAGTAATGCCTAAGTAATGAAACCTACATAACAGAGCTGGAGAGCTTCCAGGTTGGTGATTATATCAAGGTGCTGGGAGGGTAACACAGCCAAAAGAGGGCTTACACGTGACAAAAAATACCCCTTTCTCCATGTTAGGCCCTATGCATCTCTTTGGGGGTTTCTGAGTATCTTCATAATATACTGGCAAACATGTATTTTCCTGAGTTCTGTGAGCCACTCCAAGATACTAAACCTGAGGAAGGGTCATGGGAACTCCCAATTTATAGCCAGTTGGTAAGGGTGGCCTAGGATTTGGGATTGCCATCTGAAGTGGGGACAGTCTTATGGGATTGTGCTCCTTTCACTGGTGGTGGGATCTAATGCCAACTCCAGGTAGATAGGGTGTTCATTGAATTGAATTATTAAACACCTAGTTGGTATCTGGAGAATTGGTTGTTGGAAAAAAACCACTGAAGTGTGTACCTTTGTGGGGAGGAAAATGGGAATGAAGATCAGGGAAGAAGGAAAAAGGAGAGGGCCTTGCATGGACTGAAGGTATAACTGTTCTCTCTAGGTATAAATTAAAAATAGGTAAAAAAATTGGTAATTAGGTAATAAAATTAAATTGTAAATATTCTGCAAAGCATTAGAGTACTCCGCAATGAAGCAAAGCATATAGAAGATGGTACCTTTAAAAGAAAAGAAAAATACGAATGTGTTTGTTATTTTTGCAAAAAAGTAAACACTGGAATAAGAAATCAGAGACTTAGAACAGAAACACCTGTATGGTGTGAAATAAAATGGAGAAGTAGAGGCGATAGGAATGGAAGCAAGACTTCTCAGAGTCTACCTTTTCAGTTAGTTTTGACTTTTGAACCTTTTGTGTATTGGAAAATGTCATCAGAGTAAAAAGAAAAAGGTGAACCCTAAAATTGAAAACAAACAACCTACCTATATCAAATTGTGAAAATAGCCATATAGACAAAAGACCTATTTCAAATTATTTTTGAACACCTATGCAGACTGTCCAATCTTAATGGAATATATTTAAAGGAAAAAAGAACTGGAAAAAATGTAAACCTCACGCATTGTTAGTTGTAACATTGGTATTGTAAATTAGAAAATATTTCCTATGTATTATAGGATAAAGCAGTGAGCAAATACTTTAATGCCTATAGAAGCTGAGAATTTTGGTTAAGAAAAAAGATAAAATGTTGTTATTTAATGTTATAGTTAGTACTTTTTTCTGTTTAAGAAATTTGTATTCAGCCCATGAAGATATTCTCTGTTGTTTATCACAGTTTTCACTTTCACATTTAACTCTGTGATCCAGCTCTAATTTTTGGCTGTGATGTCAGGCAGAGGTCAAAGTGTTTTTGTTTTGGTTTGGTTTTGTTTTTGTTCTTTCTCACATGGATTCTAGAAAGACCCTTGATAAAAGAACAGAAAGGAAAGTTTTGAAATGGAGTCTGACCTTAGCTCAGCAAGAACATGTGGTTGAGGTCACTCTGCAAAAAGATTTTTTAATGTAAGTTAGAAATATAAAATAGATCATTACATCTACAAGGTTTTACTAAACTTCGTAAAGTATATAAGTGGTAGGTGGGGCATCCATAATTTCCCAGATCCTCTACTGTTGAAGGGTTTTATTTTCATTCATTTGCAAAAATAACATCTTTTTATATTTTTATTATTTTTTTAAGATTTTATTTTTAAGTAATCTCTACACCCAATGTGGAGTTTGAACTTACAACCCTGAGATCAAGAGTTGCATGCTCTACTGACTGAGCCACCCAGGCGCCCCAAAATAACATCTCTCTCTCTTTTTTTTAAGATGTTATTTATTTATTTGAGAGAGAGAGAGAGCTAGAGAGAGAGAGAGAGCACGAGTCGGGGAGGAGGGGCAGAAGGAGAAGGAAAAGCAGACTCCCCGATGAGTAGGGAGACTCAGGGCTCGATCCCAGGACCCGAAGGCAGATGCTTAACCGGCTCAGCCGCCCAGGCGCCCCGCAAAATAACATCTTTAAATCAAAATCTAAACTTAGCACCAAGGTCTAGGCTCTAGCATCTGCTTTCCTAATTAGTCTTTATTGAGTAGTACCTTTGGAATAATAACTTTTTTTTTTTTGCCTCAACTTTTTTGTATCTCAGGGTTTTTTTTGTTTTGTTTTGTTTTTAGTTATTTTATTGTTATTTTTTTATTTGAGTGTAGTTGACACACCATGTTACATTAGTTTCAGGTGTAAAACTTAGTGATTTGACAAGTTTGTACACTATGCTATGTTTACCACAACTGTAGCCACCATCTGTCCCGTTACATCACTATTACAGTATCACTAACTATATTCCTTATGCTCTGCCTTTTATTCCCGTGACTTACTCATGCTAGACCTGAAGGCCTGTAGCTCTCTCTCCCCTTCACCCATTTTGCCCAACCCCCCGCCCACCTTGCCCTCTGACAGTCATCATTTTGTTCTCTGTATTTAAAGTTCTGATTCTGTTTTTTTTAATTTGTTTGTTTGTTTGTTTATTCATTTTTTTAAGATTTTATTTTTATTTATGAGAGGGAGCAGAGGGAGTGGGACAAGCAGACTCTGCTGAGCGGGAGCCTCACACGGGGCTCAATTTCATGACCCCGAGATCATGACCTGAGCCGAAACCGAGTTGGATGCCCATCTGACTGAACCACCCAGGTGCCCCTGTATATTCTCTTTCTTAAAGATTCCATTTATGAGGGAAATCACATGGTATTTGTATTTTTACTTCACTTTATATCATATCCTCTAGATCCATCCATGTTGTCTCAAATGGCACAATTTCATCTTTTTTATGGCTGTGTAATATTCCATTATGTATATGTGGTGTGCATATATATATGCACATTTTCCTTATCCATTTGTCTATTAATGGACACTTAGGTTACTTCCATGTCTTGGCTATTATAAATTATACAACAATAAACATAGGGGTGCATATATCTTTTCAAGTCAGTGTTTTTGTTTTCCCTGGGTAAATACCCAATAGTGGAATTATTGGATCATATGGTAGTTCTATTTTTAATTTTCTGAGGAACCTCCATACTGTTTTCCACAGTGGCTGCACCAGTTTGCACTCCGACCAGCAGTGCACAAGGGTCCTTTTTCTCCACATCCTCACCAACACTTGTTCTTTCTTGTCTTTTTTATTTTTGCCATTCTGACTGGTATGAAGTGATATTGTGATTTTGATTTGCATTTCCCTGATGATGAGTGATGTTCCCATCTTTTCATGTGTCTGTTGGCCATCTGTATATCTTCTTTGGGAAAGTGTCTACTCAGGTCCTCTGCCCATCTTTTAATTGGATTGTTTGTTTTTTTGATGTTCACTTGTATAAGTTCTTTATTTTGGATATAACCCTTTATAGGATATGTCATTTGCAAATATCTTCTCCCATTCAGTATAGGTTGTCTTTTTGTTTTATTGATGATTTCCCTTGCAGTGTGAAAGGTTTTGTGTGTGTGTGTGTGTGTGTGTGTGTGTGTGTGTGTGTAGTCCCATAGTTTATTTTTGCTTTTGTTTCCCTTGCCTCAGGAGACATATCTAGAAAAGTGTTGATATGGCTGATGTCAGAGTAATTACTGGCTATGTTTTCTTCTAAGATTTTTCATAGTTTCAAGTCTCATGATTAGGTCTTTAATCTGTTTTGAGCTTGATTTGGGTATGGTATTAGAAAGTAGACCAGTTTCATTCTTTTACATATGGCTGTCCAGTTTTTCCAGCACCATTTATTAAAAAGACTGTTTTTCCCCATTGTATATTCTTGCCTCCTTTATTATAGATTGGACCATATAATTGTAGGTTTATTTCTGGGGTCTCTATTCTGTTCCAATAGTATATATTTTTTGCTATAAAATACAAAGCAGGTGGTAAACAGTAATATTTCTCAGTCTCCTGTAGTTTTACAGAATTGAAAATTTAAATGTTATCCTCCCTCATTATTTTCTTTTAGTATACAGTCTATTTTGAGCTCAGATCTGCTGAACACATGAAGAGAATGACATTTGCATTAAATGTTAAATTGTAACTGTTATTTGTTCCTTTAAGTATTGCAGCTAATTTTTAGATGTTGTCCTTCACTCCTCATTCAAACAAATGAGGAGTAGGTGGTTGTATATACTGATTGTACTGACTAAAACAGAGCCATGGCTTCATATTTCCATTAGAAATAGACTCTTAAGGGGCACCTGAGTGGCTCAGTTGGTTGAACGGCCAATTCTTGATTTCGGCTCAGATCATGATCTTGGGGTCCTGGGATGGAGCCCCGCGTCAGCTCTGTGCTCATTAGGGAGGCTGCTTCTGGATTCTCTCTCTCTCTGCCTCTTCCCCTGCTTGCTCTCTCTCTCTCTCTCTCTCTAAAATAAGTAAATAAATCTTTAAAAAAAAGCCTTTTTATACACACTATAAAGACAGAATTGAGTGTTCACTTTGTCAGTACTTACATTAAAATTGGAACAATGCGCCCCTCACAGCCCCGGTGCAGCAGCTCTTTCTGCCCACAGGTCCTGTCCTCATGCTTTACTAAACCCCCATTCTGCACCCCCCCCAAAAAAATTGGAACAACACAGAGAAGATTAGCACGGTCCCTGCATAAGGATGGCATGCAAATTTGTGAAGTGTTCCATATTAAAAAAAAAAATTAAGACTGAATTGGAACACTTCACAAACTATGGCAAATTATTCCAGTTTTATTTCCACTTTAGTTCTTGGACAAATAGATTACCCACTGTGAACCTGTTCACTCACCTGTGAAAGTCCTCAAACTTTATTGTGAGTCACCGTCCCCTAGGGAGTTAAAAAAAAAAATGCAGATAGAGTCCCAGGCTCACTGAAGTAGGCTGGGGCAGGGGCCTAGGCCTCTATTTTTATCATTTTCCCAGAAATTTGACAACTGTTGTTTTAGTATGCTTCTCTGGATTGATGGATCATTCATACATTTTATTCATTTATGCATGTATATAGAAATAAACATATACTAACTAGGAATTGTCAGACAGTGCTGAGATCATGGAGATGGCAGACCCAGCCCTGCCCTAAAAAAGTTCTCCGTTTAGTGAAGAGGCAGACAAACTGTTTTTTTTTTTTAAATATTTTATTTATTTATTTGACAGAGAGAGAGCGAGAACAAGCAGGGGGAGCAGCAGAGGGAGAGGGAGAAGCAGGCTCTCTGCCATGCAGGGAGCCCGATGTCGGGCTCTATCCCAGAACTCCGGAACCATAACCCGAGGCGAAGGCAGATGCTCAACTGACTGAGCCACCCAGGTGTCCCCCAAAGCCATTCCTAATGGACTTGTCTATTCATTAAGTCAGTGGAGAGTTCTGAAATGGGTGAGGTTAATCCCTTTAAGGGCCTTCAGCCCCATTTAGCTGATAGCTATAGCTTAGGTTTGAACCAAATGTCTAGTTTAGGAATATAAAGCATGACAATTCTATAGACTTTTAGGTAATATTCCATGCAAAAGTTTTATAAGAAATTTGGAATATAACAAAGTTACTGTTCTCTGATAATAGGTACCAAAAATATGTACCAATAAAAATCAAAATAAAAAGGAGCACTTGTCTGGATCAGTTGGTAGAGCGTGAGACTCTTGATGTCGGGGTTGTAAGTTCAAGCCCCATGTGGATGTAGAGATTACTTAAATATAAAATCTTTTTTTAAATTTTTTAAAAGATTTTGTTTATTTAATTGACAGAGAGAGAGCGAGCATGAGCGGGAACACAAGCAGGGGGAGTGGGAGAGGGAGAAGCAGGCTTCCCGCTGAGCAGGGAGCCCAATGCGGGACTCGATCCCGGGACTCCAGGATCATGACCTGAGCCGAAGGCAGTCGCCTAACCAACTGAGCCACCCAGGAGCCCTGTACACCCACAGAATTAAAGAAGCCATCTTTTATTGCTTCCAAATTTCTTTCTTTCTTTCCTTCCTTCCTTCCCTCCCTCCCTTCCTTCCTTCCTGAGAAAGCACTGGGAATAGAGTTGTTGAAAATCAAAAAATCATTAAATTTCAAATTATTGAGGAATTCTTAGGCGGAATACTGAACAACTTTAGTTGCTAGTGAATGTACTACTTAGAACTTTTAAAGTTCCAAAATATATTATCCAGTATACTATAGTTCAATTTTTAAGAGTTTATATCGACATGTTTTATAATAAAATTACCAAAATCAGTTTCACCTTCTGTTTATCTGTCATAAATTAACAATAGACATTTTTCATGGAGGTCAGTAGAATTTCATAAATATAGATTCATGTTTGTTGCCTTTCAGTGTGTAATAAAGGTACATACTTGATAAGTGAGCTGATGATAGAACGTTACATAATTTATATATATATATTTACATATAGGACAAACATTTGGGGGTGTCCACAAAAGAAATAAAACACATTCTTTCAAGTAAACAATAATTCACAATTTAAACAAGAAATTAAAAGTGGCACCAAAAATACCACTATAAGATTTGTGTCTCAGATTCAAAACCATACCCAGAAGAATTGTAACAGTCTCCCAGAGAGTGGAGTTCTGAGTAGGGGTAGGTGATGGGGTTAAGGCCTCAAATGGGAAAAGTGGACTTGGTTGGGGAACCAAAGAGAGGTTCCTGGACTCTGGACAGAGGGTCATGGAATTAGTGAACTGGGCAATGCTGATTTATGAAGTAAAAACCCTTCTGGTTGCTGGTAACAGAGAGAGAACTCCATTTGGCTTAAGTCACAAAAGACACAAAGAACTCGAGGGGTCTGATACCTTCAGGTATGGCTGGATCTAGGTTCTCGGTGCTATCACTGAATACTGCCTCTCTCCTTTGGTTGTCTGGCTCTGCTTTCTGTTAGGTTGGTTTTATTGTCTGGTAGACTTGCCCCAGGTTATGGCAAAGAGAGCCTTTAGCAGCTCCAGGCTTACAGCCTGGCAAATGTAACTCCTGCAGAATAGGATCTCTTCTCAGTTGCAACAAAAGTCCCAGGATTGACTGTGATGGATCGGACTTACGTGACATGTCCACTACTGGACAAACCTGGGTCATCTACCACCACCCCTGGAGCTATGGAATGGGATCCTGCCCCCAAAAGAAAAGGATGAGTCTCTCACTAGAAGATATACCACCACCTAGGGTAGAAAAAAAAGCAAGGAAGGAGACATGAGGACAAGAACAGAATATGAATAAACCCATTCTTATTTCAAATTTTGGCAGAGATTCATCCTGGCAAACCAACAGCAAAATGTTTTCATGACAGAAAGCTTAGATGACTTTAGTTCAGGGCTTCTCAACTTTAAAAAATTGTCATTCAAAAAAAAGTGTCATTCCCCCAAAGAGCCTTTTTTAGACATGTTTTTGCCTAATCACCTGCCTGTGAGATTTTAATGCCACAGATGTACTGTGTATGTTTATTTACTATATGTACATCTGTGCTCTATACATGAGAGTAAGTATAAAGCTTACTCTTTATCTAATGCAGGGTTAAGAACAAAATAAAATTTTAAGTTGAAATTTTAGTTAACTTGAAAATCAGGGGCACCTGGCTGGCTCAGTCAGTAGAGCATGTGACTCTTGTGGGGTTGTGAGTTTGAGCCCCATGTTGGGTATAGAGATCAAAGCTATTAACATTTAACTTTATAACTGTATTTGCCAAATAACTTTTAATACAGATCATTTACTTAGAAACTGTAATGTACCAAATATATACATATTAGCAATTTTAGAAGTATATAATAATAGCAATGTAATCAATATAAAAATCATTCAAAATGGTTACTTTTTCAGCAAAAGAGAAACAATGGAAGAAAATTAAATCTCCTAAGTATTAACTTTTAACTTTTGTGTGATATGAGAAAATGGCTTTTAAATGCTAGATATTTTTTTTTAAGATTTTATTTATTCATCTGACAGAGAGAGAGAGAGAGAGACAGCAAGAGAGGGAACACAAGCAGGGGGAATGGGAGAGGGAGAAGCAGGCTTCCCGCCAAGTAAGGAGCCCCATGGGGGGCTCGATCCCAGGACCCCAGGATCATGACCCAAGGTGAAGGCAGATGCTTAATGACTGAGCCACCCAGGCCCCCCTAAATGCTAGATACTTACTCAGATATTGTGACACTTCTTTTCAGCACCTGACATAATAATGATGGGTTAACTTTTTTTTTTTTTAACTTGAGAGAGAGAGAGTTGGGGAGGCAGGGATAGGGGCAGAGGGAAAAGGGAGAGAGAAAACCTCCAGCCAACTCTCTGCTGAGTGTGGAGCCTGAAGCAGGGCTCAATCTCACAACCCAGAAATCATGACCTGAGCCAAAATCAAGAGTCAGACGCTTAACTGACAGCCACCCAGGCGCCCCTAGGTTGACTAACTTTTATAGAATTAAATAGTAAGATACAAGCCGTTTGTATTTACTCTCAAAGCTCCAGTCACACAGTAGCACTGAGGATGGAACATGGACAACATCCTCAAGGCAGCCAATGGCAGGCCACAGCACAGCAGGCTGCTGCGCGCAATATTGAGCAATCAACTCAAAAACAGTCTTCAAATCACAGCCACCTCTTCACCATAGTGTGTAGTACCGATCTAGCATCCGTTTGGGTATCTTCCGTGTTAGTGCCAGTGTTGCTCATTTGATGCCCAAGAACGCTCAACAAGAGAAATCAAATACTAAGGAATAAGATTTTGTTGAGTAGGGTGGAACTTTGAAGGGCCTGAAACCATGGTAAGTCCATTCTTCGCACATGGCCCCCTCTAAGAATGAAGCTTTGCCCCCTAGACAGCACTATCACTCCCATGGATATGCTAACAGGTGGCCTAAAGAGCAAATTTCACCCCCCTCACATTGAGGTGAACTCTGTCTTCCAGTGAAGTTTACTTATTGGTTCTAATGTTTCCATTCCAGACAGATCTTTCATCTTTCATATAACAGATCTTTCATATAACAGATCCTCAAATATTTGATAACTGAAATTTTACTCCCTCTATACTGAATGGCTTCTCAAAGCTTTTCCTTTCTGAGGCTAAACTTAACCATAGGATCCTTGAACTAGCTTTCATTTGATTCATTTGATTCAGTTCCCCTACTGCATTAGACATTCTTTAGGGACAGGCCCTGTCTTGTCTCCTTGGCCTGTTTGAATCCATTCCAATTTGTTAAGATTAGGTGTGTATCTGAACAGAGTACCTGAGCCAGAGTCGAAGGCTATTTTCTTCCTCTGTTTTGGACAGTATTCATCTATTAGCGTAGTCACCAGACCAGCCTGAATAGCTTGCTGATGCCTATCCAGTAATAAACTGAAATCTCTAAGTCTTTCTTCATATGTCCTGCTAATAGGTTGGATTCTTCCTCCATCCATTTCTAGTTTTCTGAGACCTAGGTGTGATTTTCATTCACACCTGCTACATTTTATTCTCTTGGACTCTTCCAATTTTTCCATCATGTTGAGACATTTGAAGATGCTGATTCATTTTTCCTGTTCATTCATTCATTCATTCATCCCATCCATTCATTCATTACTTATACTTGCTTTTCTAAGGATATTTTCATAAAAGTGAGAACCAAAACAAAAAGTTCATATGAAGTAAAAAGAAGAAGAAAATGTTCCAGTCCCTAGAGTTAATATGAGTGCTGAGACTGAGCACATGAAGTTTACATCTAAGCTTTGTCCTAAAAGGAGATTGCATTCCTCCTTCATGCATCTCCTGTTGAGGGTGAGAATGGATGTGAAAGGGCCATCTCAGGAGTTCTTATATAATGACTTTTACAAAATAAATTATACTTGGCACTTGAGATCTAATCACATACTTGTGTCAGTGTACATTGGAAATTATAGATGTTATTGGAGTAACAATCTTGTAGAAATGTAAAATATGGTTCTTTTCAAGCCCATAATGAAGTATTTTATCATTTTGGCCATATTAACATATGTCAACAATGTGACATCAAACACTGAGTCAATCAACAGTATAATTTTGGGGGGAAAAATTTGCTAGTAATACTCTATAATGAAGGCAAAAGAGTGTTTCGGACTTGAATTAGTTGGATGTTTAGCCCAATCCTTTACTCAGAGAGAATAGACCTGGCTTATGAGAGTTAATTCATACCATTTGGAGGTTGAAACAGTTATAAAGCTGCTTTGGAATGTCTGAAATTGTACCTAAGAGACCTGTTTTTGACAGATGTGTTCATGTAGTCCAGTCAATTGGCATATGGAATTTTTTTATGTACAAGCTATGCAAAAATTTCAACATGTAACATTTATTAGTGCTTCCACTGACATGGAGAGACAGATGGTATACACATTACTTGCAGAAGCAGGCTTTGCAGTGGCCTTACAAGTCTGACTTTGCTCAGTTACCTAGGTCACCTAAATCCCCTCCCCCCGCCCCTCACCTGCCCAACACACACACATGCATGAGAGGCCAAACCCTCCCCCTCTGACCCTGGAATTTGCTATAGGAATTCTCTCACAATTGCTTGACTTGAAATTTCCCTTCTTTCCTTCCCCTTCCTTGGCCCAGATCCCCACCTCCTCTGTCTTTTCACTCCCTCCAGCTGGTCCAGGGTGAGGTCTGGAGGCTGAGGTAGGAAAGAACACACCCCCACAGCTGTTCTCAGCCCCCACCCATCCCTAATGTTAGTCTTGGCAGCATCCAGCCCGTTTCCCCCACATTAACCCCAAAGTCCTCCTCTCTTTAAGTCTCAGCTGCAGTAATGAAATGCCCAGTTGTGAGAGCTGCAGATTAATCTTCTGTCTCAGTTATTCTTTTTTTTTTTTTTTTAGAGAGGGAGAGATAGGAAGAGAGGTGGGGGAGGGGCGGAGGGAGAGGAAGAGAGAATCTCAAGCAGGCTCCACACATAGCTCAGAGTCTGACATGCAGCTTGATCTCACATCATGAGATCATGACCTGAGCTGAAATCAAGAGTTGGATGCTTAACCAACTGAGCCACCCAGGCACACCACACCACCTTTTTTTAAAGTAAGTACTATGTGGGCCTTGAACTCGGGACCTCAGGATCAAGAATCACATGCTCTACTGACTGAGCCAGCCGGTTTAAGGAAAAACTGGGGGTGGAGGAAATGTCTTTCTTTCTTTGTAGTATCTACATGAAATAGCACAAAAGGGGAACTCTCAGGAAGAGATTCTCTCTCTCTCTCTCTCTCTCTCTCTCTGCCCTGCCCCCTAGTCACACACACTCTCTTATGTGCTCTCTCTCAAATAAATAAATCTTAAAAAAAAAAGATAAAAGTCCTTAGTAAATAAAGATTCTTTCATATCAATAAGAACCACTCCCAAAAAGAGGTTGGGTAAAGAAAATGAAAGGGCAATTCACCAAGGAATATTTTTTGAATAGGTGTTCAACCTCAACAGCAATTAAGGACATGCCATTTAAAATGAGATTTTTATTTTTCCTATATTCATGATGAAAACTTTAAAAGAATATGGTGCTCAATACTGGCCAGGCTGTGGGGAAGCAGGCACTCTCCTGTGTTGAACGGATTGTTCACACACAGGTAGAAATGAGGATGGAGTGTGACAGAAGGGGATGGAATAGTCAGCGGTGGAGAGCACAGCACCGGAAGAGGCTGGGTGCAGTATTAGTCCCACCTGGCCTCGCTGGAGAGCTGTTGAAAGTCCTTGTTGGGATAGGAAGGTGGACAGCAGGAGAGCAAGGGAGAAACAGATCCAAGAAGGTACTAGGAAAGAGTGATTTCTGGTGCCATTACAATTACATTTCCCTTCATGAATTCTTTTTTGGTCACGCTTTTGATTTGTACAGAGCATCCCAAGAATCAACTCATTAACCAGCACAGATTTATACTTTTAAAAAAATTGTATTTTTTTTTTTTTTAGATTTTATTTATTTGACCGAGAGAGAGAGACAGCGAGAGAGGGAACACAAGCAGGGCGAGTTGGAAAGGGAGTAGCAGGCTTCCCGCTGAGCAGGGAGCCAGATGCGGGGCTGGATCCCAGGACCCTGGGATCATGACCTGAGCCGAAGGCAGATGCTTAACGACGGAGCCACCCAGGCATCCCAAAAAGATTGTATGTATTTTTGACATTTTTATCAGGACGTGTAATATAGCGGTAGAAACAAGCTAGGACTGACATTTAAGTGTGGTGCAGGTAGCAAAGGCACCCCCTTTGGGCAGGGTGGGGTAACAGAGAGAGCTCCAATCTCTGTTTACTAGCTGTGGGGTTTCAGGAGCACCATTCAGTCTCTCTGAATTTGTTTCCTCTAGGTTTGTATTTCTGTAAGTGGGAATACTACTACTTAACTTTACAATGTTGTTGGGATCAAGTAAAATCATGTATGTGAAGTCCTGAGAATTGGTATGTGCTAAATAAAAGTAGGTTCCCTTCCTTGTTGAGAATAGCTGCCAAGGGGTTGCTTAGTTGACGGGTGTCACCGCACATTTCTTACACGGTCCGGGTCCATCCCAGGCAGGCCGTGAGGCCTCCCACTGCCTGGGGGTCTTGATGACAAAAAAAGAGCTGCTTCCTATTTTGTCATTGCTCAGGCCGAGAGGAAGGCTGTGACTTCTGGTAAAATACTGCCTGGCTGAGCAGGCTGAGTAGGCTCATGTGTTGTGGCTTGCATAAAACTCAGATTATGTGACCCCATCTGGTGAGGAAATGGAGAGCAGAAGGCAGGCCAACGGGAGCCCCAGAGAGCCTCCGGAAGTTGCTTTAATCAGATTGGAGTGGCAGCCATCTACTAAATGCAGATGGGTCTCCAAGTTTGGGGGTTACCCGTGGCCAGCATACCAAGGACACAAAATCACATGGTAAGGCTGAACAGAAAGGTCAGGGACAGAAGGCCATGACCAGCAGGGGCACGGTGGAAGGGTGACGGTTCCATCTCATGCTGAGACACATGGCATTAAGTCAGGGGGCTTCTGGCACAGCTGCTGCCATCGTTACTGTTGTCTTTTGACAGGTAGTATGGTGTGTCAAAAAAATAGATGATTGACATCAGAAATGGAAGATCAAGATCTTAATTTCCCCACTGCTACCTTCCTGGTTAGTGGTGCTTAAACCTTCAAATGCCTCAAAATCACCTGGTGGGCTTGCCGAGACCCAGATTCAAGAGCCCCACCCTCAGGATTTCTGGTGTAGGCCCCGAGAATGTGCATTTCTTTTTTTTTTTTTTAAGATTTTTATTTATTTGACAGCACACCAGCAGGGAGAGCAGCAGGCAGAGGGAGAGGGAGAAGCAGGCTCCCTGCAGAGCAGGGAGCCCGATATGGGACTTGATCCCAGGACCCTGGGATCATGACCTGAGCTGAAGGCTGACGCTTAACCGACAAGCCACCCAGGCGCCCGAGAATATGCATTTCTAACAAACTCCCAGGTCCTGCTGTTGTTGCAGGTCCAGGTGGGCCCTGAGAAGTGCCACCCAAGGTAATTTTTTATTTTTTATTTTTTTAAAGATTTTTAATCTATTTATTTGACAGAGAGAGACACAGCGAGAGAGGGAACACAAGCAGGGGGAGTGGGAGAGGGAGAAGCAGGCTTCCCACTGAGCAGGGAGCCCGATGCGGGGCTCGATTCCAGGACCCTGGGATCACGACCTGAGCTGAAGGCAGACGCTTAACGACTGAGCCACCCAGGTGCCCCCCCAAGGTAATTTTTTAGAGATGGTATGGCCCTGTTGCTAGGGGATCCACCCTGAAGATGAATTTGTTCCCCTGCACCCACCCCTACTCGGATCAGTCTTCTCTAGTTTCAAAAAAATAAAAATCATTATCTCAATTTCCTTTGTTTAAAACAAGAGATTTGAGGGTGCCTGAGCGGCTCAGTCTGTTAAGTGTCTGACTCTTGGTTTCGGCTTGGGTCGTGATCTTTTGGGTTGTGGGATCAAGCCCCAAGTAGGGCTCTGTGCTCAGCGCAGAGTGAGCTTGAGATTCTCTCCCTCCCCCAACTCGCGTGTGCTCGAGCTCTCTCTTTCCAATAAATGATTCTTTTAAAAAAAACCAAGGGATTTATCAACTGCAACAAAAATGACAGTTTATAAAAGGGGTACATTGAAATTCAGATTAGTAATCCCCCACACTGGTTGAACTTTAGAAAAATCTGGAAAACTGGACAGGAGGGGAAGGGGGGAAGGAAGGGATACGAGAATGAGGGCAGCCCGCCCAGGCCTCACACCCAGATACTCTGATTTAATTGGTTCAGGGTAATGTCCTGGCAGGAACCTGGTCTAAAATCTCCCCATACGACTTCAATTTGCACCCTGGTCTGAGAACTGCTGGTTCTCAAATTTGCCTACACACTGGGAGCACTTGGAAAGTTTAAAACAATACTGATACTTCTGTCCCATTTTCAAAGATTATGATTTCTAATGGGAGGCAGCTTGGGCAGCCAGAGCTTTTATATCTCCTCAGGTGATTTTACGATGTCTCATATGCAGATCCATCTATTCTAGATTCAACAAGTCAGGTTGACAGCTTGGTCCCCCTCTCCGGACACTCTCTACCACAGTGGTTCTCAAAGTGCGGTCCCTGGACCAGCATCAGCATCACCTGGGAACTTTTTAGAAATGCAGTGTTCAGGCCATGCCTCAGACCCACGGAATCGGTAATTGAGTTCTAACAAGCAGCAATGCGTGTTGCAACAAGCCCCTGACCCCAGTTACTCGGATGCGCCGTTGAGTCAGAGAACCCCTGCTGTATCATCCTGCCTGTTACCTGAGAGTTCTGCTTGCCATCCTCCCAGAGAGCAGCCAGCGTAAGAAGCAAAGACTTCTATCCTCTCACTATTGGGCAATACCAAATCGCCAGTTTCTGGATGAGCAATGCCAAACTTCTTGGTGTGACTGAGTTTTTATATAATCTGTGAAGCTTTTGTTGGCTGGAAACTGATGGCATTTAAATGGGAGGGTCAGTAATGGGCTGCAGCTGCAATCTTGGTCAAAATGACAAGCAAAGAAGAGGTAACAAACAGAAGGCAGGCAACGTAAAGCAAACGTCGATCCCTGTTGTCTGTCTATTTCATGTCAAGGGCATGAAATACGAGGGGAAAGGAGGGAGCAAAGGCATCTGAGCCAGGAGAAACCAGGAGGGCCCTGGTTTGGGAATTTTTTCTTTGAGACAGCCCTTCAAGTTTGTTGGCACAGCAGGTGAAGTCCGTTTTCTTCTTTATAGGACCCTGCTTTCTTGCTGTGGGAAGAAACCTGTGTTAATACTGAAAGAAAATATCTTTGATCATGTCAGAGCCAGGCGAGTAACAAACATACAGCAGCCTGACTGAACACGGCAAAATCAAGCAGTTTGTACAAAGGAGACTTCACCTGCTTGACAAAGGACTCCTTTGCTGACTCCCATAAACCACTTCATTCAGATTCAGCTCAGCCCAGGCTTAGATGCTAAGAATACTAAGGTGGAAACAGCACAGAACCTGCCTTCAAGTAGCTCATACTCTAGCAGGGGAGAGAGGTGAGCAAGTATATTTCTACACTGTGTGCTAATTGCTATGGGAACACAGTGCAGTCAGAATACAGAGGAGAGAAGCATTAATCCTGGATGGGGGTGGAGGTGAGGTAGTCAGGGAAGGCTTTATGGTAGTAGACACCAGAGCTGGATTTTGGAGGGAAAATAGGTTGTTTGGCAGTCACAGTGGGTGGAGGGATTTCAGCCTGGGCAGGGCCTGAGGTGGAGGGAAGCAACATATTGAGTTGTTGTTTTTTTTTTTTAAGATTTTTATTTATTTGAGATATGGGGGAGGGGTAAAGGGGAAGGGAGAGAAACCCAAGCAGACTACACTAAGCATAGAGCCTGAGTGGGGGCAGGGGAAGAGGGGAGAGCTCAATCTCATGGCCCTGAGATCATGGCCAGAGCCAAAACCAAGAGTCAGACCCTTAACCGACTGAGCCACCCAGGCGCCCCTTGAGTATTGTTGATAGGTAAATCATGAGGTGGGGAGTGGCAAGGTATTCGACTGTAGAGTCGAGCAGGGCTGATGACTTTTTAGGCTAAGCTTGAGGAACTTGAATTTGATCACGCTGATCTGTAGTTGGCAGACCTAGCTGATGACCAGAATTACCTGGGGAGCTTGGAGAGATTCTAATTCAGTAGGTCTAGGTGGGCCCTGTGATGTGTGCTGCCCAAGTGGGCAGGAAGAGAGAGGCTGACCAGGTAAAGCAAAGTGGCAAGAGTGGACAATACTGGAAAAGCAATTTGAAGATTAGCCCAGTGGCTTATGGAATAATGTCTACCCACTTTTTTTTCTTTACGATTTTATTTATTTATTTGAGACAGAGACAGAGCATAGGCAAGGGGAGGGGCAGAGGGAGAGGGAGAAGCAGACTCCCCACTGAGCAGGGATTCCGATCTGGGGCTCAGTCCCAGAATCCCAGGATCCTGACCTGAGCCGGAGGCAGAGGCTTTACTGACTGAGCCAACCAGGTGCCCCGGTGTCTACCCACTTTTAAAAGGAATGTTTAAGTTTTTGAGACTGGCTTTTGTGCAATCCTTATTCAGTGGTTGTTGTTGGAGAACGTTTGCTGATGTGCATTGGGCCAATAAGAGTGTTACCCTTGCTGAGGCGCCTGGCTGGCTCAGTCAGTAGAGCATGCAACTCTTGATCTTGGGGTTCTGAGTTCAAGCCCCATGTTGGGTGTAGAGATTACTTAAAAATGAAAAAATCTTAAAAAAAAGAATGTTACCAATGCCAATATGGGTTTGGCAGGAGCCCCACCTAATTTTTTGTGCTGTAAGTCATCTCAAATCTCAAATAGTAATAATAATAGCAACAAATGAGGCATGATAAGATTTATTTTTTTAAAAGATTTTTTTTGTTTATTTGACAGAGAGAGACACAGCGAGAGAGGGAACACAAGCAGGGGGAGTGGGAGAGGGAGAAGCAGGCCTCCTGCCGAGCAGAGAGCCCAATGCGGGGCTTGATCCCAGGACCCTGACATCATGACCCAAGCCAAAGGCAGACGCTTAACAACTGAGCCACCCAGGTGCCCCATAAGATTTATTGTTATAGCAGGTACTTAATAATATGTTTTTCCTAAAACTTGATAAAAATAAGTGTTTAAATTTACTTTGCCTACAAAATAAAATTAATATACACAAATTCCTCTGAGTGAAGACAAGATTGGTCAAGGATGAACTAAAAGCACTAATAGTGAGTGTCTACTACAAATAAGCAAATCAGCAAAGGAGCTTAAAGTAGAGTAAATCCTTGGGCCAGAAATAATAATTTGCTGGAAATTCTGTTGGGAAGCACCAGCTTTTGAAGCACACCCTTTTATTGTCTTGGAAAAGTCAGCCATAGAGTTTCCAGGTGTCTTGTTTGGAACCAACACTTAGTATTTGAGCTCTCTGACCACCATAAAAATATGATACATGTGAAAATAGTTTTCCACCAAAATTATATGTTTTATTATGTGGTGAGCTGACTTACCTGAAATGAATAACATAAGCTATTGTAGAGTCTAATCATTAAACATTTTATATCATGATGTAGTAGATTATATTTTCCAAAGACGGTAGCAATAATATCCCCCCCACACACACTGTCTATGTGGTGACTTTGACATTCTGCCCATTGAGAGTTGGGGGTCTATGTTCTTATTATGAATTAAATTATGTCTCCCTTAAAATTCAAATGTTGAGGATCTAATCTCTAGCACTTCAGAATGTGACCATATTTAGAGACAGAGTCCTTACAGAGGTCATCAATTTAAAGTCACTAGGGTCGGCCCTAATCCAGTATGACTTGTGTCACAAAAGGGGGGAACTTTGGGCACAGAAGCTCACAAAAAGGGATAGCGATGTGATGAGATGCAGGAAGAAGACGGCCATCTACAAACCAAGGAGAGAGGCCTAGAACAGATCCTTCCCTCTCAACCCTGAGAAAGAACCAGCCCTGCTGATACCTGGTGGACATCTAGCTTCCAGAACTATGAGACAATACATTTCTGTTGTTTAAACTACCCAGTCTGGGAGTGCCTGGGTGGCTCAGTCGTTAAGCGCCTGCCTTTGGCTCAGGTCATGATCCCAGGGTCCTGGGATCGAGCCCCGCATCGGGCTCCCTGCTCGGCGGGAAGCCTGCTTTTCCCTCTCCCACTCCCCCTGCTTGTGTTCCCTCTCTCACTGTATCTCTCTCTGTCAAATAAATAAAAAATAAATAAAATAAGTTAAACTACCCAGTCTGTGGTACTTTGCTATGGCAGCCCTAACAAAGGAATACAGTTTCCTCTCCTTGAATCTGGGGGACTTGTGACTACTATGGAAATGATATTATGTAACTTCCTAGGTTAGGTGATAGAAGGCAATAAAGCTTCCATTAGTTCTCCTGGAAGACTGGCCAGCCATGCCATGACAAGCTCAGGCCATTGAAAAGGTCACAGGTTGGTGTTCTAACTGACCAGCCCAGCTGACAGCTAGCATCAACCAGGAAACATGTAAATGTATTTTACATATTTGTAAGGTGTAAATAAATGCACTTCCAAATGCTACATATTCCCAGCCCTGGGTCACCCCAGCCTTCAAATTTTTCTGAGTCCCTAGATATTTAGTGCAGAGACCTTGCAACCCCACTATGCCCCTTGTGAATTTCTGACTCACAGAGGTCACAAGCATAATAAAATGTTGTTTTAAGCCAATGAGTTTTGAGATAATTTGTTACATAGTACCTGGTAACATGGCTTTAAAATTATCTTTGTTCACTAATTTTTACCTTCTATGGCTGGTATTTTTATTGAAACTTTCAGGTACCTTTGATTCTAAATGATGGTCACCACTTCTCTTGGCTCTTCATGACATTAGGCTCAGATGTTAGGGACAGTAGGTGACCCTGCCTTAAGTCAATTTAACAGACCACCAATGAATGGATTTCCGACAAACTGAACAGGACAGACAACAGTGGCTTAGGGGTGAGGGTAGGAATTTCAGAACAACTTCTGAGATGAGTAAGAGTGCTAGCAAGGTTAGTACAGTTTGCCTGGACAGAGAGGGAATCTTGGAACCCCAAAAGGCAATACTTTCCTCATCTGGGGCACAGAATCCAGGAAAAAAATAAAGCAAAAGTGCCAACCTATCAGGGGGCAGAAAGTATTGGCTGTTCCAGAAGAACGAATTGGAATGCAGATTGTGGCAGCATCTGAAATCTCAATGAAACTAGGCAGCGCTGCCTACAAGGTAAGTGTCTGAATGCCTCATAATCAGGGTCCAGAAAGAAGACATGGGCCAATCTGCGCTGAGGAGCTATGTTCATCAGGCTCAAGGTATCAAACCTCAGGAAAATGCAGGTTGTAAATCTCCCCAATTATTTCCTAGCTTGCTCTTCTTTTTAGATTTTTGCTTTGCCTTTCATTGTGTTTGGATAGAATTCATTTTGAGCAATTCTAAATTTTGTCAGGGATTGGGAGAATTAAAAAGCAAACAAACAGCTTTACTGAGGAATAATGGATATCTAATACAATGCACATACTTAAAGTGTACAGCTTGATAAATCTGGACATATGTATATAACTATCACCTTGATCAAGACAGGGGACAAATCCATCACTCCCAAAAGTTTCATGGCCCTTTTAAATCCCTGCCTGTGTCCTTTCATGCCCTGCTAAGGGCTGGGAGCGTTTTAATCCATACACTTCAGCCTTGCTTGGGAGGCATATTGTCCCTAGTGGTACTGGCCACTGGCTTGCTGAAGAAGTCTCCTGGATACAAAGAAAAGTGGAAAGTCACAAGTTCTGTACAATGGTGTGTGTGTGTGTGTGTGTGTGTGTGTGTGTGTGTGTGTGTGTGTGCATGCACGCGCCTGTGCATGCATTATAAGCCCATTTTTTACTACCCTGGAAAGACCTCATGAGGTTGTGGTTCTGTTACCTGAGAACTTTTTTTTTTTTTTAAGATTTTATTTATTTGATAGTGCAAGCACAAGCAGGGGAAGGGGCAGGCAGAGGGAGAAGCAAACTCCCCGCTGAGCAAGGAGCCCAACTCAGGGCTCGATTCCAGGACCCTGGGATCATAACCTGAGCCAAAGGCAGCCGCTTAAGCAGCTGAGCCACCCAGGTGTCCCTACCTTCTTGAGTATAGTTTCTCTTTCAAGCACAGGCTTGTCCACACTGAGAGGCATTGTGCAGGAGATGAGAGCGATGAATTCCCAGCTAACTACTGCTATTGAGAAGTGAGAAGGAACTGGGGCACCTGAGTGGCTCAGTTGGTTAAGCAACTGCCTTGGGCTCAGGTCATGATCCCAAGCTCCTGGGATCGAGTCCCGCATCAGGCTCCCTGCTCAGTGGGGAGTCTGCTTCTCCCTCTCCCGCTGCTGCTCCCTCTGCTTGTGTTCTCCTGCTCTTTCTCTGTCAAATAAATAAATAAGATCTTTAAAAAAAAAAAAAGTGAGAAGGAACCACCTCGAACCTGTTAGAAAGACTACTATGAAAACAAAACAAAACAGAAAGTAACAAGTGTTGGCGAGCATGTGGAAAAATTGGAACCCTCATGCGCTGTTGGCAGGAATATAAAATGGTGAATCCACTGTGGAACACAGTATAGCAGTTCCTTAAAAAATTAAACACAGATTTACCATATAATCCCACAATTCCACCTCAGAGTATATTCCCCAAAGAGTTGAAAGCAGAGACTCAAAGATTTATCCGTACACCCACATTCATAGCAGCATTATTCACAATAGTCAAAAAGTGGAAGCAACCCAAGTGTCCATCCACAGATGAGTGGATAAACAAAATGCGGTCTATACATACAATGGGATATTATTCAGCCTTAAAAAGGAAGGAAATTCTGACACATCCTACAACATGGATGAATCTTGAAGATATGTTGAGTGAAAAAAGCCAGACACAAAAGGACGAATATTGTATAATTCCATTTAATATGAGCTATTTAGAGTAGTCAAATACATAGAGGCAGTAGAACATGGTTACCAGGCGCTGGGGGAGGGAGAATGGGAAGTATTGTTTAATGGGTATGGAGTCTCAGTTTTGCAAGACAGAGAGTTCTGTGGGTGGCTGGTGGCAATGGTGACACAATGTGAATGCACTTAATGGCACTGAACTGCACTCTTGAAATTGGTTAGGATGGTAAATTTTATGTTTATGTGTATTTTACCATAATTTTTTATTTAAAAATGAGAGAAAAGAGAAAATTCCACGTGGAATTTTTGGCCTGATGAGAAGGTTATGGTGAACTTTGCTTTGTATTTTTGTCATTTTTCTTTTATTTTAAAACTAATACATGTAACAGGGGACTTCAGCCATGTTGGTAATATTTAAAAAAAATTTTTTTTTTAAATTTCTAAGCAAACTCTACATCCAACGTGGGGCTGAAACACACAACCCCACAATCCAGAGTCGTAGGCTTTACCGACTGAGCTAGCCAGGCCCCCTTAATATTGGTAATGTTTTCTTTCTTAAATCAAGCAGTGGATAATTAGGTATTTTGTATTTTAAAAAAGTATATCTTTTCTTCTATCTAAAATACTTCATACTAAAATATTTAGAAATTGAAAACGTCTATTCAACAAACATTTTGGGGGTGCTTTCTCTGTGCCTGGCTCTGTTGTATCATTGGGATACAGCTATAAACAAAACTGATACAATCCCTGCCTTCACAGAGCTCACATTCCCAGGGAGGGATTGTTTGGAGGAAGCACTTTTTTTTTTTTTTAAAGATTTTCTTTAATTTTTTGACAGAGAGAGACACAGCGAGAGAGGGAACACAAGCAGGGGGAGCGGGAGAGGGAGAAGCAGGCTTCCCACTGAGCAGGGAGCCTGATGTAGGGATCGATCCCAGGACCCTGGGATCATGACCTGAGCCGAAGGCAGATGCTTAACGACTGAGCCACCCAGGCACCTCGAGGAAGGACTTTTTACATAAAGGATTATTTCTTTGGGATGGATCCCTAGAAGTGGAATCACAGGGCAAACAACACTACAAACATTTGGAGGATTCTACTGCATCCTGCCAAATGCCCTCCAAGCCCATGAGGAAGCCTCAGCAGTGCCCATTTCCTCATTCCTTGCCAGCCTTATGTAATTTTTTTGCCCATTTTGGGGAAAAATAGTATCTGCCTAATTTGAGTTTCTTTAATTACTAGCAGTTAAAGTAATTATAAACAAGATGAAACAGTTTTCAAATGTTTTTCTATCTTCTAAAAAAATTAATTCGTAAGGACAATTTTTAATTTTATTAACTCTCGGGGCGCCTGGGTGGCTCAGTTGGTTAAGCGACTGCCTTCGGCTCAGGTCATGATCCCGGAGTCCCGGGATCGAGTCCCGCATCGGGCTCCCAGCTCAGCGGGGAGCCTGCTTCTCCCTCTGACCCTCTCCCCTCTCATGCTGTTTCTCTCTCAAATAAATAAATAAATAAATAATCTTAAAAATTTTTTATTAACTCTCTGCTGGTCATATTTGTTACATTTATTTTCCCCAACTGGTCTTTTCCCTTTGCCTCTGCTTATATATTTGTACACAATTTTTATGTAGCAAAATCTATCCACTTTTTTCCTTACAATCCATTCCATTCTCTGATATCAAAAGTCTTTGCTCATTCCACGATCCAATAAATAACTCCTGTATTTTCCTTCTTTAAAAATGATTTCAACATTTGTATTGACTTTCAGCTAAAATATGGCAGTTGGGGGATGTGGGAGGTATCCTTGCCCTCCTTTCCCTGCTTCTAAAGAACCACTGGTTTTATTTACCTAGAATTTCCTTCGGTATATGGGCTAAATGTCTAACTTTTCCCCCCCACTCCAGAAAAGTTAATCAAGCTGTCCTATACCATTTACTGAATGAGTCCTTTATTTTCCCTCAAATGGTACCACATTTGAGTTGTATACTAAGCCCATATTCACAGTTTGTGGCTTGTTTGTGGACATTACAGTTTATACCATCACTTTACTCTCATGTGAGATCTCTGTTATTTGGATTATTGCAGCTACTTAGTAATATTGGGTAAGATAATCTCCAATGCTCAACCACTCTTCTTTTCCAAAACTTCCTTGGTTACTTTCACTCATTTTTTCTGTGATATAGTCTGAATGACGTTTTAAAAAGCCATGATAATTTTTTTATTAAAACTACATTAAACTCATAGATGTAGCTAAGAGAAGTTAACATCTTTAAAATAGTCATATTTCCACCTAATTACAGGTTTTTTTTTTAAAGCAGAGCCATGATTTATCTGTACTTGTTTCATACCAGCAAAGCCTTGCTAAACACAGCATGCCAGGGAACGTGTTAAACACTGTGTGTGGATATGAAGATAGCTACTCTATGTCCTCCAACAGAGGTCACTCGCCCAAGTCAGAACGTGATGATGCAACAGAAGATGCAGAAGAGATGAATTTAAAAGGTACAATTTGGAAAAAAGGTACAATTTGGCATATTTTGGCCTGTCTACATCCATGAAATTGTCACTACAGTCAAGATAGTGAGCATATTCATCACTCCCAAATTTTCCTTGTGTCCCTGGGTAATCTCCACTTCCATTTCCCCACCATCTCTAGGCAACCACTGATACACTTTATGTCATTCTATATTTGTTGGCATTTTTTACAATTTTATATACATGGAGTCATACAGAATATATTCATTTTTGGCTGCTTTCACTTGTCATAATGATTTTGAGGTGCATCCACACTGTTGCATGCATGTATCCTTAGTTCATTCCTTTTTGTTGCTGAGTAGTATTCCACTGTATAGATATGCCACAGTTTGTTTTTTCATTTACCTGTTGATGGACATTCCAGTTTTTGGCTCTTGCTGGTAAAGCTGCTGTGAACATTCATATACAAGTCCTTGAATAGCTGTATACTTTTGTTTCTCTAGGGTACATAGCTAGAAGATACTGAGATACTGCCAAATTGTTTTTCAAAGTAGTTGTACCATTTTACCTTCTCACCAAAAGATGCTAAGGAAATTCAGTGACTATCCTGTCAACAGTGCTGGGACAATTGGATATACATATGTAAAAAAAATAAAAAATAAGCCTCTAACTGCATGCCATATAAAGCCATTTACTTAAAATGGATCACTGACCTAGATAAATGTAAAGCCTAAAACTGTAAAGCTCTGAGGAGAAACTACTTTAAAATACTGAGATTGGGTAAGGTTCCACCGAGAATGTGGCATTTGAGCCAGGCCATGTAGCAAGTAGGACTGGAAGGACTGGGCAGCAAACTGGACATTATGAAGTGAGGAGGGAGTACATGGTAACCTGACATCTTGCCCAGTTCTCGCTGGCAGAATGGCAAGATGACCAACGTAGAAGTGATCAGGCTTACAGAAGGAATGGTGGGTTCCAGAGTCAGAAAAAAACATTTGAGTTCCTAGCCCAGAGTTTGGTAGACATGTCCAGCAGACATGACCCTGGAGTGCATGAAAAAATGAGGAGGGAGATAGGAATTTTCAAATTACTTGGATAATTAACAGATAATGCTATAAGGGTAGATGATCTCAACAAGGCATAGAATACAGAATGAGGTAGAGCTGGAGACACAATCTTGGGGCTCGATCCCAGAACCCTGAGATCATGATGTGTGCTGAAGGCAGACACTTAACTGACTGAGCCACCCAGGTGCCCTGATACAGGATATTCTTACTAGAGCAATAAGAGGAATCCTTTACAGGATTTAAGGATTTGAGTTCCAATAGGTCACTGCTCTGCTCAACACCTTGCAATATCTCCTTGTTTCATTTAGAGTAAAAATACAAGTCCTAATAATGCTACCTATACAGTCACCTCCTCCCATCCCACAGCCCTTTGATCTCATCTCCTATTCTAGGACTCTGTTCCTTTCTCCCCTTGCTTACTCCACTAGACTGCTCTGGCCTACTTGACACTCCTTAAATTTGACTATGCATGTTCCTGCGTCAGGGCCTTTGCCCTAATTGTTCCTTCTGCTTGGAATTCTCCTCCCCGAAATATCCAACTGTATCATTATTCCAGTCTTCGTTCACTATTTAAAACTGTAAACTACCTGTCCCTTTCCACATGATACCCATCACTCCCAACCCTTTTACCCCTCTTCTATTTTCCCCCCACAGCATCTGTTACCTTGTAGCATACTATAGAAGTAATTAACTAATGTATTCATTTTTATTTTTTTAAAGATATTATTTATTTATTTATTTGACATACAGATAGAGAGCACAAGTAGGCAGAGCAGCAGGCAGAGGGAGAGGGAGAAGAAGGCTCCCCGCCGACCGGGGAGCCCGATGTAGGGCTCAATCCCAGGACCCTGGGACCATGACCCGAGCTGAAGGCAGCTGCACAACTGACTGAGCCACCCAGGCGCCCCAAATGTATTCATTTTTAAAATATTTATTTATTTATTTTTGAGAGAGAGCGAGCATGCAGGGGGAAGGGTAGAGGGTGAGAGAGACAAGCAGACTTCCCACTGAGCAGGGAGCCCCATGAGGGGCTCCATATCAGGATCCTGAGATCATGACCTGAGCCGAAATCAAGAGTTAACTGACTGAGCCACCAGGTGCCCCCTGTTTTGCTTATTTCTTGTGTTTTGTCTCTCTCCTGCTCAATATATAAAACTTGAACTAGAATTTTTCCTGTTCCAGCTGCTTTTGGGAGACTCCCTCAAATTGATATTGAAACTCAATCCATTCTTCAGCTGTATCCATTCCGCTATTTATTCCATCTGCTTGTCCTTTATTTCATCTATTGCATTCTCCATGCGTAATGCTTCCCCTGGGGTTTTTTGAAAAGCATTTATTTTTCTTGCTTGATCTTACTAATAAGTTCCCGTTTCTACTTAATATATTTATCATGCTTATTTAAAATTCTTAGTGTCGGGGCACCTGGGGGGCTCAGTCGGTTAAGTGTCTGCCTTCAGCTCAGGTCATCATGATCCCAGGGTCCTGGGATCAAGCGCCACATCAGGCTCCCTGCTCAGCGGGTAGTCTGCTTCTCCCTCTGCCCCTCCCCCAGATCATTCTCTCTCTCTCTCAGAAAAATAAATAAGTCTTTTAAAAAATTAAAATTGTCAGTGTCCGTTCCAATAATTATGCTTCATATGATATAAACTGTTCAGTTTGTAGTCTTTTACACTAATTGTGCTCCTCAGGTGTCACAACTTAGCAATTTGGAAATTGCACCATGTGAATAATTAGGAAAACAGAAAAGTACAATAGAAATAACAAAATATAAACCACCCACAATCCCACTGCCCAGAAATAACCAACTGACCTTTTTTACTGTGTTACCTTCCAGTCATGCTATTTACATGTACAGTATATTAAAAAATTGTTAAAATACTATGTGTAATTTTCTATCTGGATTTTTCATTTACATTAGTCTTAAGATTTTTTCAAGTTATTAAAATTATTCACAGACCTAATGTTTTTATTGAAGTATAATTAATACACAGTGTTTTATTCGTTTCAGGTGTATAATATAATGATTCAGCAACCCTACACATTATTCGGTGCTCATCAGGGTAAGTGTACTTGGCCTTTCGTGCAGTAGCATCCTCCCCATGAAATCATGCCCCTCTCCAAGGACCTCCTCCACTCATCCCCAGAAGAGAAGGAGAGGAAGCACAAAGAACAACACCTGGTGCGTAGCCCCATTTCCTATTTCATGGATGTGAAATGCCCAGGATGCTATAAAATCACCACTGTCTTTAGCCATGCACAAACAGTAGTTTTGCGTGTTGGTTGCTCCACAATCTGTTGCCAGTCTACAGAAGGAAAAGGGTGCTCCTTCAGATGGACGCAGTGCTACACGCACCCAGAATCAAGAGGAGTAGGAAACCATCCCAATAAACACATTTTTAAAAGATTTTATTTTTAAGTCTGTTCTGAGGGTGGGGCTTGAACTCACAATCCCAAAATCAAGAGTCACATGTTCTACCAACTGAGGCAGCCTGGTACCCCCCCCCAAATATTCTGGATTAAAAAAAGAAAGGATAAGTGTACTCTTATACCCTTTATCTATTGCACCCATTCTCCCACCCACTCCCCCTTTGGCAACCACCAGTTTATTCTCTGTATTTTTGAATCTGTTTTTTGGTTTTTCTTCTTTGGTCATTTGTTTTGTTTCTTAAATTCTACATATAAGAGAAATCATACGGTATTTATCTTTCTCTGACTGACTTATTTCACTGAACATTATGCACTCTAAGTCCATCCATGTTGTTACAAATGGCAAGGTTTCATTCTTTTTTATGGTTGAATAATATTCCATTGTACATATATACCATGTCTTCTTCATCCATTGATCAATGGATAAGACAGGTGGATTGCTTCCATATCTTGGCTATTGTAAATAATGCTGCAGTAGACATAGGGATGCATCTCTCTTTTTGAATTAGTGTCTTCATTTTCTTTGAGTAAATACCTGGTAGTGGAATTACTGGATAATATAGTGTTTCTATTTTTAATGTTTTGAGGAACTTCTACACTGTTTTCCACAGCGGCTGCAATAATTTGCTTTCCCACCAATAGTGCACAAGGGTTCCTTTTTCTCCACATTCTCACCAATCCTTGTTGTTTCTTGTCTTTTTTATTCTAGCCATTCTGGCAGGTTTAAGGTGATATCTCATTCTGCATTTGATTTGCATTTCCCCGATGATGAATGATGTTCAGCATCTTTTCATGTGTCTGTTGGCCATCTCTGTGTCTTCTTTGCGAAAATGTCTATCCAGGTCCTCTAACCATTTTTTAACTGGATTGCATTTGTTTTTGTTTTGTTTTGGTGTTGAGTTGTATGAGTTCTTTATATTTTTTGAATATTAACCTCTTATTGGATATATCATTTGCAAATGTTTTCTCCCATTCAGTAGATTGCTTTTTTGTTTTATTGATGGTTTCCCCCACTGTGCAAAGCTTTTTATTTTTGTGTAGTCTCAATAGTTTAATTTTGCTTTTGTTTCTTTTCCCTGTGGAGACATATCTAGAAAAATGTTTCTATGGCTAATGTCAAAGAAATTACTGCCCATGTTTCCTTCTGTGAGTCTCATGGGTTCAGGTCTCACAATTGATGGTCTCTAATCCATTCTGAGTTTATTCTGTGTATGGTGTAAGAAGGTGGTCTAGTTTCATTCTTTTGCATGTTGCTGTTCAGTTTTCCCAGCACCATGTGTTGTGGAGAATGTCTTCCCTATTGTATATTCTTGGCCTTTTGTCTTAGATTGATTAATCATATAAGGATGAGTTTAATTCTGGTTTCTCTATTCTGTTCTGTTGATCTGTGTGTCTGTTTTTGTGCCAGTACCATACTGTTTTGATTACCACAGCTTTGTAGTATATCTTGAAACCTGGGATTGTGATACTTCTAGTTTTGTTCTTCTTTTTCAAGATTGCTTTGGCTATTCAGGGTCTTCTGTGGTTCCCTACAAATTTTAGTATTATTTGTCCTATTTCTGTGAAAAATGTTGTTGGCATTTTGATAGGGATTGCATTAAATCTGTAGATGGCTTTGGGTGGTATGGATAGTTTAACAATATCGGTTCTTCTAATTCATGAGGATGGGATAGCTTTCTGTTTGTGTCATCTCCAATTTCTTTCATCAGTGTTTTATGGGTTTTGGAGTATAGGTCTTTCACTTCCTTGGTTAAGTTTATTCCCAGGTATTTTATTATTTTTGGAACAATTGTAAATGGTTTTTTTCCCCGTACTTTCTCTTTCTGCTGCTTCATTATTAGTGTATACAAATGCAACAGATTTCTGTATATTAATTTTGTATCCTGTGACTTTACTGAATTAATTTATTAGTTCTGGTAGTTTTTTGGTAGTCTTTAGGGTTTTCTCTATATAATATCATGTTATCTGCAAAGAGTGAAAATTTTAATTCTTCCTTATTAATTTAGATGCCTTTTATTTCTTTCTCTTATCTGATCGCTATGGCTAGGATTTCCAGTCACAGAGCTAATTTTTAATGATTGCAAATGATTCCATTTTAGAGATATAAAGTAACACGTTTAATTCTTGGGCATTTAGAATGTTTCCAATTTTTTTCCCATTAAAATATCACTGCAACATTTTTTTGTACATAAATCTTTTTTCACATTTCTGGTTATTTTCTTAGGATGCAATCCTAGAATGATTGATTCAAAGAGAATGGACACTTAAGATCCAGTTGCCAAATTGTTTGCAAGAAGGTTTGTATCACTTTACACTTACACAGGAAGTGTATGATTGAGTTCCTTCCATTACATCCATTATGTTCACAAACTTTACTAATTTGATAGAAGAAAGTGGCATTTCACCTTTTTCAAATTTGCATGTCTTTTATTACCAGTAATCACTCATTAATTTTATTTATTCTTCTGTAAATTTTGGGTTCAGGCCCATTCTCAGTTTTTTCTGCTCTAGAAGGCTAGTCAACCAAAGCTTTCTAGCAAAGCAATTTGTTCACACATTCCTCTACTGGAAAATACTGAGACTGCCTTCCACACAGGGCCCGATGTTTATATCCCATTTCAACTAACCTCCCAGATGTCCCCACCAGATTGGTGCCAGATCGTGGTGTCAGGTGAAGGTTGCCCTTGAGGGTGGACATCTTGATGTTTTGCTGTGTTTGCATATGTAGAGCAGAGGGGTGATAGTTCAGTCTTGGTTTAAGCCTGGACAGCAAGCAACAGAGTGTAAATGTGTACACGTGTGCATGTGTGTGTGATGGATAAGGTTGGTCACTGTATACTTTTTTTTGGTCACTGTATACATTTTAAACACAAAAAAATTGCAATTAATGACAAGGCTTTCTCACGGTCTTATAAAGGATCCTTTATATTTTCAATATGTCTGGATAGCTGCACCCCTAAAATCACTTTAGAGAGCCCCATTCTTCCCAAGCAGAGAGATTTCTCTTCACAGACAGCCTGTGGGTGAACTACTATATATATATATACTCTTTCTAGATATGGTAATAATATTTTTTTCAATTCTTGTGTTAGAATTAAAAATAATAAGTCTATTTCCAAGAAATTAACTTACTAAACAATGTAAATAAACACTAGAAGATTACAGAACTACAAGCATGTACTCCTGAGATGGAGTGCTGAAGGTGGTTCCTAAATGGAGGAGTTCTCTTTGGAAGGGAGATGTGTGTATTTTGCAGTTAAATTCCTGAGAAATATATTTTTTTGAACTTGTTAAAAAGATTTTATTTATTTTTTGACAGAGAGAGAGATAGCGAGAGCAGGAACACAAGCAGGGGGAGTGGGAGAGGGAGAAGCAGGCTTCCTGCGGAGAAGGGAGCCCGATGTGGGGCTCGATCCCAGGACCCTGGGATCATGACCTGAGCCAAAGGCAGACACTTAATGACTGAGCCACCCAGGCACCCTAGTTTTTGAACTTCTGATTTGGGGGTACAAAATTTAAACATGCGCCACTGCAGACCACTGAGATCAGAGCTAAATAAATCTCTGTGTTGGTGTGTGTTGGGGCAGGAGGGCGAGTCCAGGTTAACTGTGGTAATGAGAATTCTTGAGTCAGTGTAAATAATTTCACTGTTATAAAACACAGATTTAGACCTTTGCTGACATTCTGAATTCTTGAGGATTTCTGAATCCTGCTCAGAGGCCATGAAATGCTTGTTTAAGGAGGTGTTGCGCAAGCATAGGCTACTTAGTAAGACCCAGAAGGCCACTAAAATATCTTCTTCATGAAAGAAACTCAACTCCCAACTACACTGTCTAAAGACCCACAATTTGAAACTGGATTATGACATTTTATCTACAGAATTCCCAGGTTAAAATGTACCTACTCTTGGGAGAGGTACCAACTACTCTCAGCCAGTAATACCTTGCCTTGAACTTATTTTCAGACCACTTAACTGGCCCTGGAGAAGCAGATTTAGGGGGTGGAAAGAGCCCGGTCCATGGAGTCCTGTGTTGGGAGAGGCTGCTGGAACTGGGACATGACGACAGAAAGCTCCACTCTGCCCCCACGGCCTCTATAACACACGACAGCAACTATGCAAGCCTGTTTCCTCAGCCATCATATGGGGGTACCCATTTCACTGCTTGTTGTGACCTTGACATTAGCTCAGTGGCATGTGTGAACCAACCCTCATGGCAGGAATATTAAACCACTAGAGAATGCTGACGTGGAGGGACCTGGACAGCCAGAGAAATATTTTAAGGTCATCTCAGGCCTCCGAGGATTTAGGACAGGTAAGGCAGAAAAGAGATATAAAACTATGTGTGTGTATGTGTGTGTGTGTGTGTGTGTGTGTAAAATGTTCACAATTTTGGAACTAATTCTGGTGGAGTCTTAACTCCTATTTTTTTAAAATTGAAGATAATGTGCAGAGTGTGAGTCTGGAAGTCTCAAAATTGTGAGCAAGTTGAGGTTAAAAATCCAGAAGGGTGCAGGAAAACAATGGCTGTGACTTCACTAATATGTGTGCTCTCTTAAGACAATGGGGTTCCTTTGAGGATTTCGGGGGTGAAAAAAGTGTAGGGAAATGACCAACGTTTATTGAGTGCCTACTGCATACAGAGTATTACAAAGAGCTAGGTGCGTGGAAGTTCAGAAAGGAACAGAAAAAGAGCAAACACCCCCAGTGGATGTCCACTGGTGGATGAATGGATACACAAAATGTGGTCTATACATAGAAAAGAATATTATTCAGCCTTAAAAAGGAACGAAGTTCTGATACATGCTATAATATGGATGAACCTTGAAGACACTATAAGTGAAATAAGCCAGTCACAAAGGACAAATGTTGTATTATTCTACTTTTATGAGGTAGCCAGAATAGTCAAATTCATAAAGATGGGAAGTGAAATAGTGGTTGCCAGGGGCTGGGGAATGGATGGGGGTAGGAATGGAATTATTGTTTAATGGGTACAGAGTTTCAGTTTGGGATGAAGGAAAAGTTCTGGATATGGATAATATGTTGCATCAATGTGAACATACTTAATGTCTCTGAACTGTACACTTTGGTAAATTTTTACTACTGTATTATATTACTGATATGATATTTGTATGTATATTCATGTTATACATTACTTAATTACATATAAGGCTCTAACTGAGCCTATTCTCAAGAAAAAAATTAAAAGGTAAAAATAAAGTGGTAAATTTTGTGCTATGTGTATTTTAACACACACTGAAAAACAAACAAAAAACAAGGACTGGAGCCCCCTTTGGCCTCTAGACATTTGAGTTTACAAAAAGGGAAGATGCATATAGCCGCAAGGAAGGGCAGCTGCAGGGTGAAAGACTGGTTCTGAAGCTAGTCAAGGACCCCGAGGCACCACTCAGTTTTGAGTGGGGGAATCAGAAAGCACTTACCACTGGGCATAACAATTATCTACCTGGCTTTCCCAAGAGACTATGAGCACCTCACTGGGCACAAAGTAGTATCTCAGCACAGGCTTGTGGGATACTTGGAGAAGGGACGCAGCCCCAGGTGTCCCTACAAGTTTGGAAACGTTGGTATTCACATTCATGGGTAAACTCCTGGGATGCTCTGGGGCCAAGAGAGGCGTCCAAGTTCCCAACCCGGGAGTTTAATCCCCCAGGTGTCTGCCAGCCTTCACCCATCGAAGGAGGTCCCTGGATCTTACGGAGCTCTCAATCAGGGGGCCGAATGCAAGGGGCCAAGGCGGCGCCTTCCGAGGCTTCCGCCGCTTCCTCGATTTCTGCGGCTACACAATCCCAATAACCCTCCAGGGGCTGCTGGAGCACCCAAACCGTCCAAGAGAAAACATGAGAAACCTGCGGCCCAAAGAAATACCTCTGCTCCTGCTCAGTCGCCCCAGAGAAGTGGGGACTCAAGAAACGTAAAGCTCTGCTGCCGGACGCCCAGTGGGAGGGAAGTCCGGGAGTCCGCTGGCCACACTTGCTTCTCCAGCTCCGCATCCAGACTTGAGCCGGGGCCAGCAGGGCGCCGTGCCGCCGCCAGGGGGCAGCCCTCCCCCACGTGGGCACCACCTGGCCAGGCAGGCGCCGGGCGTTGTCCGCGTCCACGCGAGCGGAGCACACGGGAGGTCGATCGCCGCGTGGTCCCCAGCCCGCCCCACAGAATAGTTTCTCATCCCCCGTGCTAGCTTGAGTGGGTGGCGGTGGATATTTCCCAGCCGCGGCTGAGAACTGGGAACGCGTTTGGAAGGGAGGCTCGGAGGTGGGGCACGAGGGGAGCAAGAGGGGGACACGCGGGAAATGAAACACTTGGGTTTCCGCGCTCCGGAAATTTCACGAGCGCGGAGCTAAAGGTCGCATACGGATGTGTAGCTTAACTAAAGCAAACAAAGCAAGTGACGTGCCCCAATGTGGGGCTTTAGAAAAGCTCACCCAATTCTCTGTGAACACTGTCCCTGCAGCGCTCCTCCTGGCTTGATCTTCCGCTCTGACCTTCACTAAATCCTAACACTTACCCCTGAGTGGCCAGAAGATAATTTGCCACGTTTTTCAAACGTTTCCAGGGAAGACCCCTTGAACCCTCTGGGGAGGGAGCTTTGGACAAAGTTACAAAAACGGAACGCCAAGTCAATCTCTTTGCCCTCCTTGGCCAGACAAGTTCAGGGTGATGGAATGATGGCTGTAACTGATCATCTAAAGTAACTAATGGTCTGCGAACAAATTCTTCCTCTCCGTTTTATCTTCAAATACTTCGCCACACACCAGTCCTCAGTCTAGTGAAAATCATGGTGTTTATTTAGCTATCGACTGAGTACTTATAAAACTTCAACTTCCAAATGTAAAAGTGAACTCCTTGGTAAGGACTCCTGGCTAGATCAACAAAGCAATGTAATGCCTGATTAATAGTGCTGATTAATGTTGGCTCAGGTTAAGGCTGAGCCCATTACAATAATTAAATGGTTCAGCCATTTTTCAGATGAGAATCAATGAAAAATAATTTATTTAGAACTTTGAGGCGTTCTCATAGATCTTTCAGAGATCTGTGATGGACTTTATGGGTCATTTGTAAGTGTAACTGGGGGGTAGCTGTCCTCAGCAACAAAAACTCGATTTTGAAAGAATTCTTAGGTTGGGGGGCAGTTTATTTTTGAGACTCTGATTGACAAGGGGAGTAAGACATTTGAAAACGTGAAAAACTTGGTGGATAAAAAGACGTACACAAAGGCAGCTGATGATTGTTCCTACAGAAAGCCATTGATTTTTGATAGTTTTTGTTAAGTGGTCATTTTATTTTTTTATTTTATTTTATTTTTAAAGTGGTCATTTTAAACAGAAAGCTAAAATTTCGAGGCTGGTCCCCACTTTGAAATAGAAGCATTTGGGGAGATGCAAAAATCCAAAAGGAATGGCTATGTGAGTGTGAATTCCACAAGCTATTAGGGTTTTTACACTAGCCACAATAATTTGAGTTGACGACAAAGATAGGAATATTTAAAATAGCGTATTTGAGTTATTTCTACTACCTTGTCACCTGAAAAGGAAAATTGGGCTGAACAGAACTCAAATCTTATTTTACAATATTATTTCGTTTCTTTCCACCAGTAGCTATTGGAAATATTTAGATTTTCCAAAAACATTTTTAAAAGCTGGTTTGAAAGTTTTAATTAATATAGTTCCTATTATTAAGCCTGAGTAGAGGTATGTGTATATGTTGTAGTTACTTAAGCGTTTTGAGATTACTGTGAAGTGTTGATTAGAATGTTCCTCTTACTAAGAACTAGAGAGTCTCTTAACCCATTAAGGAAGAACTTTCTGAGTTGTTTCTAGGTGCATTTTGTGTGTGTGTGTTTGGGTTTTCACTAACATTTTCTATTTTTCTGTATTCCATGATTACTTTCTTTATTCCCATGAAATTTGTCAGATCCTCTCATTAGAGTGGCTTAGTTTAGCTGTCAAGTTTCTAGGGCATTCAATTGCGGGTAAGTGACTAAAACGCCAGCCTAACCGCATTTTTATTAACAGATGGCGGAAAACAAACGTCTCTGGAGAAGAACCGAAGGGGACAGGTTAAAAGGTCAGTAAACAATTATTATTGTGCTTAAACTGGGGGTTTCTCAACAGATTTGATGGGGAGCCGCTGGCCCAGTCTGAGGGAGACGGGACAACCCAACGTATCTCAGAGCCATTCCTCAGGGACCACCTCGGACGATTGGGGGAGGGGAGTTACTTCCGGGCTGGACGGCTCCTACGGGCCATCGAGTGGTCAAACTGTCGCGTCACGAGAGTGCTTCTGAGGTTAGGGCTGAGGGCTAACTGAAGAGAAGGAGCCTGGGAATTCTACCTCTTGCATCGGCCCTAGGTCCAGACCACCGCGGGCCAGCGCGTAATTCAGGTCTCAACCCCTTTGACAAGGAGTGGTGGGGTCCTCTCTCCTCGGCCTCCCCCCCACCATCTTCTCAGTTGCTGCTCCCTCCTCCGGGTAAACTTTCTCTCCGGAGCAGGGCTGATTTCCTAGGCATTCTATCCCTTCCCTCGGTAGCGCTCTGACGTGCACACCATGTGACAGGCCTCCTACTATAAGCCGAGGAAAGGTCCGCCCTCTCCTGGACTCAGCCCTCGCCTCGCCGAGCTCGGTCCCTAGACTCTCACCCGTCCCGCACCTTCCCGGGCGCCCGGCACTCTGACTGGCCCGCTCGGGGTCTCGCCACCCCCTCCTCACTGACCCCGGCGCGGGCCGCTCGGAAAGGGGAAGGTCAAGTCCCCCGCCCGGGACCGGTGCGCGCGGAGCCGAGGGAGCGCAGAGACCGTGCGGCTCTGGCGGCAGCGTAGGAGTTACAAAGTCGCGGCGCGAGCCTCCGCAGCCGCCGGGCAGTCCCCGGGCAGCCCCCGGCCCAGCTCGAACAGCGGCGGCGCCCCCAGCGTGGCGCCCCCGTGCCGGGCCCGCCGCCCGGGACCCGGGCTGGGGAGCGGCGGGAGCCCGGAGCCCGGCGCCCCTATGCGACGCCTCGCCGCCGCCGCCGCCGCGCCACAGCTATGACCCTGAGCACGGAGATGTCCGATGCCTCCGGCCTCGCGGAGGAGACAGACATCGACGTGGTAGGGGAGGGCGAGGACGAAGACGACGAAGAAGAGGAGGACGACGACGAGGGCAGCGGTGGCGTGTCCCGCCTGGCGGTGCCCGCGCAGCGGCGGCGGCGGCGGCGCTCCTACGCCGGGGAGGACGAGCTAGAGGACCTGGAGGAGGAGGAGGAGGAGGAGGACGATGACATCCTGCTAGCCCCGCGGTCAGGGGCCTCCCCGGCGCCCCCGGGCCCAGCCCCAGCGGCTGGGGCCGGGGCGGCTGGGGGCGGCGGCGCGGGCGCGGGCGGCGGCGGCGGCGCGACCGCCGGCGGCGGCGCCAAGAACCCCCTGGTGAAGCCGCCCTACTCGTACATCGCGCTCATCACCATGGCCATCCTGCAGAGCCCCAAGAAGCGGCTGACGCTGAGCGAGATCTGCGAGTTCATCAGCGGCCGCTTCCCCTACTACCGGGAGAAGTTCCCCGCCTGGCAGAACAGCATCCGCCACAACCTCTCGCTCAACGACTGCTTCGTTAAGATTCCCCGCGAGCCCGGCAACCCCGGCAAAGGCAACTACTGGACGCTGGATCCCGAGTCCGCCGACATGTTCGACAACGGCAGCTTCCTGCGCCGGAGGAAGCGCTTCAAGCGGCAGCCGCTGCTCCCGCCCAACGCCGCCGCCGCCGCCGCCGAGTCGCTGCTGCTGCGCGGCGCAGGGGCCGCGGCGGGCTCGGGCGACCCGGCGGCCGCCGCCGCGCTCTTCCCCCCCGCGCCTCCGCCACCCCCGCACGCCTACGGCTACGGCCCTTACGGCTGCGGCTACGGCCTGCAGCTGCCGCCCTACGCGCCGCCCTCGGCCCTATTCGCCGCCGCCGCGGCCGCCGCGGCCGCCGCCGCCTTCCACCCGCACTCGCCCCCGCCGCCGCCGCCGCCGCCGCCGCCGCCCCCGCCGCCGCACGGCGCGGCCGCCGAGCTGGCCCGGACCGCCTTCGGCTACCGGCCGCACCCACTCGGCGCCGCCCTGCCCGCCCCACTGCAGGCCTCGGCTGCCAAGGCGGGCGGCCCGGGAGCCTCGGCGCTGGCGCGCTCGCCCTTCTCCATCGAGAGCATCATTGGGGGCAGCCTGGGCCCGGCCGCCGCCGCCGCCGCCGCCGCGCAAGCCGCCGTTGCCGTGCAGGCCTCGCCCTCACCCTCTCCGGTGACGCCGTCCGCGCCCGCGCCCGGATCCGCCGGCGGCGGCGGCGGCGGCGGCTGCGCGGTTCAGGCGGCCGTGGGCCCGGCTGCCGCGCTCACCCGCTCGCTCGTGGCCGCCGCGGCCGCCGCCGCCTCCTCGGTCTCCTCGTCGGCCGCCCTGGGGACTCTGCACCAAGGGACTGCCCTGTCCAGTGTCGAGAACTTTACTGCTAGGATTTCAAATTGTTAATAACGCTATGTTAGCGCGCTTGGGAGAGAAGGTAGGAATCCCGGCTCCTTTTTTTTTTTTTTTTTTTTTATCTTGGTGGTTTGGTATTTTGTTCGTTCCTCCCGGCGCGGCCCCTCCCGACCTCGCGCCCCCATTTTCGCCGCTTGGGATTCTCAGACCAGACTGTGTTGGGCAGCAGCTGAGGCGCGGTTTTCGGCTCTGCGGGTCCCTCTATTTATGCAAAGTCGCCCTATACTGCAGCACCCCCCCCCCCCGACCCGGGGTGGGGAGGAAGAGGGTGCTGGTGGGTGCCCTCCCTTGTGTAAGCGCAAGGGGCTTCCTTGACTTGTGGGAAATTAAAAAAACAAAAATCTAAGCCTTTTTGAGGTCTAGAGATTCTCAGGTCCAGGCGTAAAAGTATCAATAATGTTCAAAAGAATGATACACAAATAGTAAAGGTCCTGAAGAGTGCCAGCGGAGAAGCAATAGTTTTTACTTGAGGACACTCGTCTGGTATACTTTTTCATGAAAAGGAAAAATAATTAACATGTTTACACAAGGAAAAAAGTAAAATTTACCATTTCTTATTTTAACCTGTGTTTTGTATCATAATAGATATGCGGAATTTTTATTTTGTACTTACTACGTATTCTTTACAAGGAGTATTGTAAATTTTACTGGCAATTATTATTGTACTATTCTAATGTAAGATTTTTACACTTTTTCAGAAATAAAATGCTTAATTTTCAAAGAAAATCCACCAAAAAATTGGCTTCAGTCGTCCCCTTCTTATTTTCTTTTCTGTTAAAAAAAATTTTCTATGGGAGCTAAGTAGGAACCCAATATAGAATAGAACATTTTATTTTCAAAGAGAATTTAACAAAAGCATCATGCCATGATTTTTCATTTAAACTTTCTAGGTCAAAACCATTGCAAGAAATCAGAAAATACTTTTAAATGATTACAATAGAAGAAGTTACTTTAGTGTTCATTTTCAAATCTCATTCTATTCCGTTTTGAAGAACATTGAGGCTATTAAAATTAACGCCACAGTTACCCTCAGATAATTTTATAGAACTTTTAATTTTGTTTTTGAGTTTCCCACCTCATTTGATTTCCACTTGCTTTTGAGCACAATATTGTATATATCTATAAAAAGTCTGCAATACATTATATCTTAATGAAAGCAGCACAAGCAAATAGGCAATTTTTAGTTTAAAAAATTTAATAGATATGATCAACACTCAAGTGGCTTTGAAGTCCTGAATAATATTTACATATATAAAGAAAACTTTATTTGAAAGCTCTAGTATTTAAAGCTACTGTTTTCTTGACAGAAGAGATTCCAGGAATTACATAAAGAAATTTTTATTCTAAAAGGCAAACAGTGAAATTCTAATTTAAATGAGTAACTTAGGGTATGTAAGAGAAATCTTCAATTTTAGGGTAGCACACACTTTAAGAATAAAAATGAAAATGTATCGGGTGTTTATTGAAGTAATGATACAATTTTTGTGATTTGGATATATTTTTTCAACTTTTGAGTGTTTTCATTAACTACTTGTTGCAGGCAATTTCTAGTTCTTTAAAAAAATGTGAGACTCTAGTTTTGATAGATGTTATCGTGGGCTCCAAATAAAACCAAAGCATATGTAATATGTAATTTAAATGCTTAGTATCAGTGAGTTGCAGAGGAGGTTAAATACGTTTATTAAATTCTTTTTCAAAAATCTAGACAGGTATGTACCTGAAGATCTGCACAACTAAACATATCAGGTTAACGAAGACTGAATTTTAGGCCAGTATTTTTGCAGTGACATTCACCCTTGATGCCCTATCCTCATGTCCCTTTTTAGGGAGGAAAAAAAATGGACTCTCACAGCCTCAAAATTAAGTTCTGGGTTTTTTCCTATCAAACATTTGGAGGCGATTAAATAAGAGCTTAAACATACACTCAAAGTTTACCACTAAATATAGAGATACAGATTGAAATACTGTTAGACCAAGATCTTATATGCAAAAGTTATTTTTACCCTAGCACGACTAAGAGAGGAGACATTGGAACGGAGAACGTCCGGATGCCCAAGCAGCCTCCGGGGTGGAGAGGCGTTAGCACGCGGAACCCAAACAGCACAGGCCCTGCAGGCGTGCCTCGCAGCCTTCTGTAAGTCACAGATCTGAAACTTAGAGCTGAAAGTCATTATGAGGAGAGAGTGAAAGAACAAGGCCGTGGGTATTATTATTTTTGCATGATGCTTGGATGTCCTGAAACCAGGTAATCCCAGCTAATCCTCTCTGTTCACATTCCCGTATCCGTAAAAAAGTGCCAGGATGGGCTCTACCCCCCAAGTTGTCAGTGCTTTTAAGAGAATGGTAAGAAGGCACTGTGCAATCCAGCGCTGGGCTCATTTGGGGTCTGGAGGAGGGCTTCCGAATCACCCGCGCCGGCTTGAGAGACCGCAAGCGCTCTGTGAGACCCTGAGTCGGAAGCCCAACTCGCCTGCTCACTCTCCAGTTTTGCCTCCTTCACCCTCCGGGCTCTGGGTTCCACCGGAGGTGTTGCGGGCTCAGCGGCGGGTGGACAAGATAGTGGGGAGCGAAGGCTGCGGGGCAGGCAGGGAGTGAGCGGTAGCCTGGGACCGGGCGACCAGGAGCGCAGAGCTCGCCCAGTCAGACTGCGTGGGCGAGCAGGTGCCAGAACAAAGGCCCCAGGGCTGCCCAGCTACCGCGGCCTTTGATGGGCAAGGACGTCTCCTCCCGGGGCTCCTCATTCGCATGCAAATCCAGCTCTGGTCCTCTTTTCTTTGAAGGCAAACAGAAGGATGTTTGTGTGTTTGTAAGGACGAAGCTTGCTTGAACAAGCCTTCCTCAATAGGCTGGGTCTCGAAAAATAAACCAGTTGGACAAACATTGGCCACCAGCTCTCCTCCTCCCAACTACAAAGTGTGGATTTGCTACAACTCATTAACCCGACGCTTTTCTCCCCTTGGTCTTGTTTCTCTGCTCATCAAACGCCCCCGTAGAGCCTGGAGACAAATGACCGAAGTGCAGTCGGGAGGGAATTGCAGTTAATAGGGAGAGGGATATATTGGGGCTAATGGTTCAGGCAGCTCCGGGAGAAGGACCACACAAAAAGGAGCCTCCCCATTCAGGGCTCTGTTGTGCTGCTGAGATTTACTCTGCAGCTAGATTTAGCCAAATGTTATCTATTGCGGGGGTAATGAAGCCCTTATGGATTGAATTGCTCCTTGTACCACACATGGTGTCATGACCTTAGATTGTTTCTTGGTTGATTTCTTTTTTCTCTGTTGGGTAATTATTTTATTTCTTTAAAATAAGAAGCTAGCGCTTCTGCTCAAAAATGTGTTTCCTCCCCATCCCCATCCTGTGCCTTTATTTAAAGAGCCACTTCCCTTCCTCTTAAAAAAAAAGAGAAAAAGAAAAAAAGAAACTGGGGAGGAGAAGGGGAAAATTGTGAGAACCTTTCCCATTTTCTCTCCTTGAGCCACCTATATGTTTGCATATTTCTCCTTTCCTGTCCCCCTACTCAGTGGCCCTTTCCTGCCCAAATTTTCTGCTGGTGGAACTGGAATTTGGGGGTGTATTTACTACCAAAATGCTTACAGTGAATGTAGTAAGCATCCATCTGGGGAAAAAGCTTCTGCCTTTCAGGTTTTTTTTTTTTTTTTTTTTTTTAAGCCTACCAAATTTCTTCCTGTAGCCTATCCTCTGAGAGAACTGGGGGAGGTGTTTTTTTCTGATTGAAGGTGATTATTTTGATGGAATACCAGCCTGTGTCATTTATTAAGGGCTGTCTGAGGCCAGTGGTTGTGCTTGTTTTGTTTTGTTTTTCTCTCTCTGGCCCTGGTGGCTCTGATTTCCTTGCTTGACCGAGGACCAAGCTAGGAGCAGCTAATGGTGTTATTACAACTGCTAGAGATGGGTAGGGGTCTGATCTTACTGCCCAAAGCCAGGAATTAAGGACTCTAGTTTTGGTTTAAAAATTCTCTGCTGGCTACACATTTTGCTCACACCTATTTTTATCACTGACTGAGAAAAGTCATTTGGGGATAACATTAAGGTCAGATCCGCATCAAACTCAATCTAAATCAGAAATGTGCCCAGCAATCCCTCCAGTATCTCTGGGCTCCTCCAGGGGGATAACCATGGGACACACTGGAGTGCCAGGGGTCCCCTTCCCTCTTTAGAGCTGAGCCAGACAAGGACAGGCCTGAGAAGCAGAGGACAAGTGAAGTGGGCCCAGCATTGTCAGCATCCATTCCTTTCTCTACTGGTTTCCTGGTGTTACAGCTGGGTCACATGTAGACACACACAGGCATGCACGCAAGCTCATTGCCCATCAGCTGCCGCTTGCCTCTCTTCTGCCCTATGATTTTGTAATTAGGCATATGCTTTTTGTTGGTAAATGTGTTTGATGTCACGGCCAGTGAAATGTGGAGTGTTTTAAGGCCACGAATGTAAATGTGTAAATATGTTTAGTGTAAAATCTGGCCCTTCGACTTTAGCAATAAATACCCTGCCAATTTGGATACGATTACATTTGACAGAAAGATGGAGAATCTGATCATGACCAGCTGCTCTTGGCTCCTTGGGACTCTTACTTTCCCAAACGAATTCACTTTTCAGATAATTTCTTTGCATGTCACATCTCTCTAATCACATCTTTCCCTTGATGTGAACAGCTTGGGCTCCCTTTTATTGTTGACCGCTCTGGCACGCAGGAAACTTCCTGGTTCATTCCTCCTGCTCCTTTACCAGGAAAATACTATTCAGTAACAAGCAGAAACACACATAGAAAATAACTGATTGTTATCATCAGTCCCCCTTTTTGAGTCCTGAGCCTCCAGGGGGAATAAGAAACGAGATAAAGACTATGAGTTTCTGGCCCACATTTATAATTTCCTTGTCTTTATCATCATCATCATCATCATCATCGTCATCATCCTGACTTTAGAAACTGTTTTGAGCTAGTCTAACTTTTAAAAGTAAACATTTTAGGAAATATACATACAGATAAATACACAAAATCTCAATTGCTTTTCACAAGGTGAACACACCCTTGTTAACAGCATCAGTTATCAGAATCACTTATCTGTCCATTCCATTCACTACCCTTAGCACACACCAACTTTTAAAAAGGATTTTCACTAATATTTCTCTCACCCACACTGAAATAGGACAAGAATTATTATTTTTTTTAAAGATTTATTTATTTTGAGAGAGTGAGAATGAGAGAGAGAGAGAGAGAGAGTACATGAGAAGGGGGAGGGTTAGAGGGAGAAGCAGGCTCCTTGCTGAGCAGGGAGCCGGATGCGGGACTCAATCCCGAGACTCCAGGATCATGACCTGAGCCGAAGGCAGTCGCTTAACCCACTGAGCCACCCAGGCGCCCAGGACAAGAATTATTATTGATCCCATTTTACAAATAAAGATATTAAGGTTCAAAAAGATATGAAATGACTTGTCCAAGGTCACAGCTACTGGGACTTGAGTATTTAAATCCCATTTTGTTTCTTTACATCACACTGCCTCTTTGTAGCCATCATTGTGATTTATTAAACACCCACTGTGGCGGGGCAATTGCCTTAGAGGTCACTGTGTAGAACAGTCATTTATTTCTTATACACTTTTTGCTTCCTTGCTAGATCCTGCTCTCTGTCTCCTCTACTCAGGAGATACCCCAGCCCCTTCTTGTAGATACATTTGGAATCTGTAGCCCCCCCTTTTTTTTTTTACATGTGTCAGCTTTGTCTACCTAGTTCTATATGACACTCCCCTAGCATCACTTTTCTGATCTTTTTTGCATCAGCAATCTTTAAAATATTACATACACACCTACCTCACCTTTTCACCTTTGTACTATTTGTCCACTTCCTCTGCTTTTCTCCCTAATTTTTAATGGTTGAAATCTGCCAAACTGACAGAATTTTTTTTGCTAAACTGCTAAGCCTGTCTTTATAACCAGACTTAAGGTCACATTGTCTCCATGTGAAGAAAGGAAGAATATGTAAGAGTCTGATCAACTGATTTAACATTTAATGAGAAAGCAAAACATTTTTCTCAGAATCTGCCCCCCCAATCCAGACACATTCTTGAAAATTTTTCTGTCTTTAAACAGCTGTGTATGATATGAGTTAGCAGGTCCTTTTAGCCCTTGCACAATTAACCCATTGCACTAGAGCCTCCCAAAGGACAGTCTCACCTGGAGCTGAGAACTGCCTGGCCAGAGGTCTCCCTAAAATGATTTTGTGGGGAGGGAATTCCAGGCCACCTGCTGGAATCACATCTTTCTGTGGGTGGGAACAATGCATCCTTGCCAGTTGCCACCAGAATCCTTACTGAAGCCCAGCCTCCTCAGGCAGTTGCTGGGGCCAATGCTTTGTCCCTTATGAGGACATCCAAGCTGGAGTCAGGGCAAGGATTGCTTCTGACTAATTGTAAGCTGCAGACCGCAGAGGAAAGTGTATATGGTGCATAAACACTTTCTCAGGGACAGTGCTCAATGCAAGATAACATTGATTTTCTAGAGAAAGGGTGTTTTTGTAAAACCAGAAACATTTTTATTTTTTTTAAAGATTTTTTTTGTTTTTATTTTTTGACAGAGACACAGTGAGAAAGGGAACACAAGCTGGGGGAGTGGGAGAGGGAGCAGCAGGCTTCCCGTTGAGCAGGGAGCCCAACGTGGGGCTCAATCCCAGGACCCTAGGATCATGACCTGAGCCAAAGGCAGACGCTTAACAACTGAGCCACCCAGGCGCCCCAACAATTTTCTTTTAGATTTTACACTGTAAAAGACAAAAAAAAGCCCATCTCAGGAAGAAAAGCCATCAGTTAATATCAGAGGCTTTAGAGAAACTGGAAAGTTCTGATTCTGAATTTGAAATCAGGAGACAGTCTGGAAGGTTATTTTCCTATTCTTAAAATGAGAGTGACTCAATTTTTCAAGATGGGGTGTTTCCCTGGATGTAGGATCTTACAGTTAAAGAAGGATCTGTCTAACCGTTAAGAAGAATACAAGCTATATGGAATGTGTCCATAGGCCCAGTGAGTCTGTTGAGCACCAGGAGAGGATCTGGCAGGCCCAGGGTGGTAGATCTGAGGCCCTGGGCCTTGCCTGGCCCTCTGTGTCCCAGGGGGAACCAGGCACAAATTGAGGATTCTCTTATTTGCAACTACTGATTAATAACAGACTAGTAAAGACAAAGCAGGGGTACATATTAGTTATGGCAGAGAGCAGAAGCTTCTTTGCATACTTGCTTAGGAATTTCCATTAATATAAATAAAAGGCAGATATTTTCAGCAATAAAAGAACACAACATATTTTCTGAAACATCAACAATGAAGCATTATTATGAATGAAAAATAACTTGGTCCCCTATTTCTATTTTTTATTATTTTAATGCAGAGGTTCATATATATGAAAATGACCATGACAAGATTATATGTTTTTTTTTTAAATGATTGACTATGGAGAAGGGGAAAAAAAATCACAAACCAAAAAATATCTCCAGAGCCCACAACAGAATAAGACTAGGTTGAAATTAAATGTTTGATCAGCTTTTACACTCACTTGTAGTTTTGGGGAGTGTGGGGATAGGTTGTGAGAATGAAATAAGACAGTTTTTGTGAAAATATTTTGGAGAACATTAAACCTGTACAAATGGATAGAATTATGATTCCTTTGTGTCGTCTTTCGCACATCCTTATTCTTCCAGGAAATAAGTAAAACTTCTAAACTTTGGAGGATACATTAGTTAAGGAAGTCTTTGGCTATATGTAAAAACTCACCTTTCTTCAAACTTCCCACTCTGTGTATGAAATAAATTGTTACTTAACCCTTCCTAGAGATAATGGGAAGAGATGGCATTGTGTTTTCTCCTACTTCAGCTGGTTGAATATTTGGACAGCTTTCTCCTCCCTTCTAAAATAAACAAACCAATAGTGTTTTAGATCCACTCTTCTAGTCTCTTGCTCTATTTCTTGTCTCTAGTTACTTCTCTACCGATCATCTCTTTAACCTCTAAGCTTTGAAAAGTGGGATTAGTCTGCAGTATTTATTGAGCACCTGCTACATTGTAAATCCCTTTCTTCCTACTTTAAATATAGGAAACAAGTGAAAGACTCCCTGCCACCAATTTGCCTCTAGTAACATAAGCATACTATCAGGGAGCAACAGGAGAAAGCCACTGCAGGGAGAAAACAGTGGGGGTGGAGGGAAGAGTAGGAAGACTTTTTTTTTTTTTTAGTTTTTTTTTTCTTTTTAAACAGAACTCTTAAAAAAAATCTTGATAGTCTGTAAACAAAACAGAAGTTGTCTGGTTCTTGACAATATCTGTCTAGTTTGGCAGTTTACTCACAAAACGCCTAAAACACTTAAGCGTCTATGTGGTTTGGAGATAACTCAGTGCCAAACTCTTCCATGCAGAAAACTATAAATTTGAGTTTCCTTCCAAGTTTTTAAGGCTTTTTACTAATAGATCACCTATTAGTGGTATCCCTAACCCCTACTTCTCTGTGAAGACCTGAGAGGAAGAGCACATCAGGAAATGCTCAGACTACTGTGAACTGAGACTATAACCTACATGGAATGAGTTTATGTTCACATGGGTTTGTGAAGAGTTAAATAGAGGCACAGTGAAAAACCCTAGGATACTGTCCCCCTCATGCTTAAATATTTTATTACAAATCAAAGAAAATTAAAAAAATAAAGCACAGTCTATTTTTCTTGTATTCTTTTACAAACTTTAAAATAAATATTTTTCCACTTGCAGAAATTGTAGACACATCAATATGCAAACTCAGAGAGTCCAGGTCCTGGACCACTGGGGGTGCCTAGGCACCAAGATTTTTTCCCCTGTATTCAGGTCCAGCACTAACCTCACCTTTAAGTTGTCATCACCAAGAAACTGAGGGCAAGTCACCAAGTTAAGGTCTTGTTTTCTTCAAAAGTAACTAGGGGTACAGAGGATAAAAATAAAATCCTGAGGCACTCTGTGTTGTTTTCCTATGTAAGGAATTTAATATTTCTTTGCCTTTCTCCTCTTTCCCTCGCTCGCCCTCCCCTCCCCCAATACATAGCAGGGCTCCAGCAAACCATCCCCCACACTCCTTTAGAATTATCTGGGAAGGGATCCCTCATTTTAGGGAGTTGGTGGGTGCGAGTTGTTATTGTAACTCTATTCTGTAACTAAAGCTCTGGCATGTAATAAATCTCTCCCCAAAGACTTTTGGATCTTTAATTTGAAAAATCGGATTCCTTTTGTGGAAACAGTTGACAGGAACCTAAAAGGATTAGTTGCATTCCACATAGGATAATTTTTACTGGCAACATTTTGCAACGATTTGGTCCCTTTCAGACCTTAAACAATGTCCAGAAAAATGATCTAACGAGACTTGTATTGTTTTCCTTTGTCTGTGAATCCGTTTGCTGCTTGTGCCAACGTCTCGATACGGTTTTGACAGGCTTTTGCTCCCGAGCAGTGCACCGAATTAATTTTTGATCGCTCTTTCTACTTGGTTTGTTACCTCCTTCGGCCAGGGGCGCGGCAGTGTTTTCCCAACGTCAGTCCGTGAAATGAAGCCGGAGCCGGTGGTTTGTCTCTCGGTGGCGCCCTGTCTGGGAGGGGGCGCGGGGACCCGTAGATCGCGGAGGGCCGCGCGACCGATGCGCCACGGCCAGGCCCGCGGACGGCCACAGCTCAGGCACTCGGACGTAGTCGGAGTCGGCGAGGCAGCGCGCACTTGCCAAACCTTCACAGTCTTAACAGTTCTGGGGCCCTCTGTCCATGGGGATGTGATGCTGAACGCGAGAGGACGAGAAGGGAGGGGATTTTTCTTCTTTTTCCTCCCTAGCCGCTCCCCAACCCCCCCCAACTCCCACCTCAAAGCCCCAGACAAAAACCAAGAGAGGCCTGCCTTCCCCGAGCAGACGGCCTCTGTGCTCTGCGCGCGGGCCCTGGGTGACAGCGCTCCCCGCCTCCACCCCCCGGCCCTCTCCACTGTTTATTTTGTTGTCAGCGGACTTATCAAGATGTTAGTCTGCTGGAGGTTCTGACCTGCCCGGGCGCTTTGGCTGCTCGGCCCGGGCCTTCCGCTCTGTTTTTACACCTGCACAAACTCCACTGCACTCCCCTGTCTGATTTATAGCCCAATTAAAGGTTCAGTGTTCTTGAAGCCACCCGCACTGCTCCCTTCCCGGCCTCCCGCTGTCCGCGCGAGCGCAGGAATGCGCGGGGCCGGGGCCGGTCCGCGCCTGACACCCCGGCGCGCGCGGCCGCGGAGCGCGCCCAGGACCCCGAGGGGCGGCGGCGCGGGTGAGAGGCCTGCTCGCGGAGAGCCGCCCGGAAACCTCGCACGCACACCACCCCGCAGCCGCGCGTAGGGGAAAGTTATTTCCTTCTTGGGGTTTCGACTTCATTGGGATGAGGCGTTTCTCAGACAACACGCAAAGCCGGTGGCGGGAGGGCGCGGGAGCGGCCACGTGGCGCGGCGGGACGCGGAGGCCCAGCGCGGAGCCTTCGGGCGCTGGCGTCTCGGGACCCGCTGCTGCGATTTTCTCCGCGAGGAAAGGGTGGCTGCGGGGCCCGGTGGGGCGTAGAGGCGCCGGCCTGGGATGGGAGGCCGTGCGCTACTCGTCCGCAGCCCTTCCTCCCGCGGCGCGGAGGCGCTCGCAAGGGAAGCCGTGGTGCCGGCTGCCGGGCTACGGCTGTGGAGGGGGAAGCGCGGGGTCAGTGACCGCCCGTCCCGCGGATCCGGCTAGAGCCGAGCCTCCGCACGGGCTGCGGGCGGGCTCCGGCTCCAACCTCCTTTTTTGCGCCCTTTTCTTTCCAGAGAGAATAAGTGGCAACCCAGACGAGATTGGCAGCACCGAGCATCTTCCTAACCCAACTCTGTCTTCCTCCCATTTATCAATCCACCTTTCTAATTAGACTAATTAGGAGCGCTCTGGAGTGTCCCTAGGCCCAGGGACTGAAACGTTTAGAGGTTGTGAAAAGAGCCTTGAATGGCCACCCTGGGGGCCGAGCGGGAGCCTTTGCGACCCATTCAGCACAGAGTAACAGTGGCTACATTTATCCCTGGCCATTGAAAAGAGGCTCGATTAAAACGTTTGGGAACTAATGCCACCCTGCATACCTTCTCTAATTAGAGAAGCCGGGGGTGGTGGCGAGAACGCCGGGGACCCCGCGGACTCAAGCCCTGCGCGCCACTGCTCTCCGCCCTTTCAGCGCAGCCCATTTCCTTGCCGGAGACAAAAGTCCAGCACCTCCCCACCTGTTGCCCGGCCCTACTTTCCCAGCCGGCCCTAGCCCGTTCGCCCGCGTCCCAGGCTGAAGGCTCAGCCCACTGCGTTAGAATGCGCAGCACAGCAGCGAAGTTGGGGGCAGCCAAGTGGAAAGAGACTCCTAGTTCCCTCTTCCCGGCTTGGAATGCACCCCTTTGCTTTCGGTAGGCTCCATGTTTTTCTCTTCATCTGTCTTCCTCCTTATTTCTCACATTGTCTGTGAATAGCTTGGTCTTACCTCTCCCCACCCTATTTTTAAACATGGTATTTCCAAGACGAGCATCTGGGAATGGGAGTCTCAGCATGCCCCCCTGATCCATTATCTTGGTTGCACACTTTGCTGTAGGAGTTCTTCACTTGCATAATTTGTACTTTCTGTCACCAGTCTTTTTAAAAAGAAACATATATTGAGCATCTACTATGTGCCTAGACAGATTCTTACCATATTTTTCAGCCTTCTTTTTTCCCTCTTAGCCGATTCCCAAATATGCTTTAAGAAGTTAAACCTGACTTGGTTCAATTCCTTAAGCAAGCTGTTGATTCTATCCCCATGGTTTATATGGAGAATTTTTCTTTATTTTTTTCATGGATTCGTTAGGAATGACCCAAAACACAAGAGATCAGGGATACAAGAGATAAAAATGAGAAATAGAAGATATAGTGCAAATGCAGATCATATGTATGTGTGTGAGGTTGTTTGTTCATTTTGTTGGTGAGAGAGTAAAAAAAAATGTGATACTTTAACAAAAATTTGAGACACATTTTACCGTAGAATGAAGGTGACCAAGAGGGTTAGATTTCCTCTTTCCCTTCTTCCCTCTTTCTTCCTTCGTTTCTTTCTTTCTTTCTTTCTTTCTTTCTTTCTTTCTTTCTTTCTTTCTTTCTTTCTTTCTTTCTTTGTTCCCTTCCTTCTCTTTCTTTCTTTTTCTCTAATCCTCCTTTTTGGAAAAGAGCCAAATGTACAAAGAAATATCATCAGGTCACTGTTCCTGATCTTGTTAATTTAGAAAATGGAACCTCAGCTAAAGATGCTGTTAACTAAATGCCAACCCACAGCATGCAAAATTCCTTGGATCCAAACTTCAAAAAAAGGAATGAAAGATGTCATGTGAGTGAAAGGAATTGTGGAATTTTTAAAAGCCTAAGCAAATCTTAATAGAGTTTTATTGCTTCCACAGCCTGGTTCACAATTTTTAATTTAACAGTTACAATATGCATGACTTTGCAACATAAATCTCATTAGTTAAGAAGCTGGGAGGGACAGAGAAGAATAAGAGATGAGAAAAGTGGTTCACTTTGCATTGAAAATTATAATTTGCAAAATTTAAAAATTCTTGGAACCTTTGAAATGAAAAACCAAAATCTATTTGGTCTGTCTGTGATTTTATCATCAAACCTCTTATTTTTTTTCATTTCCATTGCTAATTAAAATTTTATTTGAAGAATAACATAGTAAAGTGTTCAACTCCTAAGCATTCCACTTGGTGAATTTTGTGTGTGTGTGCACACACAAGATCAAGTTATGGAACACTTTTGCCATCCTAGGAAACTCCTCCATGCTTGTTTCCAATCAATACTACCCTACCCCCAACCACTATTCTCATTTCTGTCACCATAGATTAGTTTTAAATGTTTTTGAACTTCTTATCAATGAAATCATACACTGCACATGCAGTCTTTTGTTTGTCTTCTTTTACTGATCAGTATGTTTTTGAGATTCATCTGTTCAACTTTTATTTATAAGACAATAGAAATGGGAAGTCATTTTATATAGGTCAAGAAGAGGAGGCAGACACTGGAAAGTCTTACCCTACTCTGAAATTAAAGACAAACAAAATGAAATTAAAAACAAACACTCTTTCTCCCCCCAAACTCCAACCCCCCACATCATTATCAACCAGCAGAGGTAATGTTATGATTACAAGTAAGTAAGTAAATACGATGAAGTGTTTTAGGTGGAGTAACTATTAGGCACATCATTTTCAATGTGCAGTTGTAGGTACATGTAAGGAGAGCAGAAGCCATAAGCTGCTTTGGTAATTGGATTCTATTTCCTACTTGCCATTTTAGCCCCTAATGCTAGTAGTAAGTACTTTGGGCCTCTTCACAAAGAATGGCATGAACTTGAGGGGAAAAGTGAATTACATCTAGTTTGTTCTACCTCAGACACGCAAGTACTTAATGTAACAGCCTGTCAAGTGTGCTTTGAATTCTGTTTGAAGTAAAGTGTTCATTTTGTAACTAACCTAGCAGTCTGTACTGTTTCTATGGATCATTATACAGGCCAGTTAATGTTGACCATAGAAAAGCTGTTCTCTAGAAATAAAGGAAGCACAGCAAACCTGCAGGATTATGGTTGTCTTGCTCTGTCCCAGCATCCCCAGCAATGCAGCCACAAAGCTAGCTCTCTCATGAATTCAACCAGAGACAACCAGTGCTGCCCTCCTCCAGTAAAAACAGGACAGTGCAGCTAGTAGGACTTTTTTTTTGCCCCAGGAAGGACAGCATTTCCCCAGGAAGGGCAGGAAGGTGTGGGCATGTTTGTGCCATGGGAGAAATTACTTCAGTCTCTACGAGGTGGAGGAGACTGAAGTGGGTTTTGATTGCTTATTACTGGATGTTGGTAAATTTGAAGTAGAGAAAACATATTTTTGTAATCTTAAATCTAAAAATGAATATAAGTATAAAATAAATCTAGAAGTTCATGCTCAGGAAGGTAGTTTGAAGACAAAAGTCATCCCTACTGAATTATCATAGTACCAGTCATATAAACTGAATCACTGATTTCTGAAAACAAGAAAGAGACCTGCACACTTAAAATAAAAAATAGCAATATTATCAGTTGCTGGTGAGGATGCAGAGAAACTTTCTCTCTCATACATTACTGGTGTGAATGTAAAATGGTACAGTTACTCTGGAAAATAGTTTGTCAGTTAGTTACAAAACTTAATATATACTTACTATACAGCCCAACAACCATCCTCTAGAGCATCATCCTGCAGAAATGAAAATTTATGTTCACAGAAAACTCTGTACATAAATGTCCATAGCAGCTTTATTTGTTATACAAAAAAAGGAGACAATCTATACTTCCTTCAATAGGTGAAACTCCGGGATGTTCACCCAACAGAACACTCAACAACAAAAAGGAATAAACTACTGATGCATGCAACAAACTGGATTTTAAAGGCATTATGCTTAGTGAAAAAAGTCAACCTCAGAAGGTTACTTACTGTGTGATATTTGCATAACGTTATTGAAATGACAAAACCATAGAGATGGAAACAGATTGGTGGTTACCAGGGACAGGGAAATTAGGGAAGGGTCCATATATAAAAGGGTAGCAAGAGGGGGAGTCCTTTTGTAGTGATGGAAGAGTTCTGTGTCCTGGTTGTTATGGTAGGTTACATGAATCTCTACGTGGGATAAAATTGCAGAGAACTACACACATGCATACACACATAAACACAAATGAATGCTTGTAAAAAATGATGAAGACTGAATAAATCTTCTTATAATGTATAACCTACTTAACAGTGTTAGATAATGTCAATTTCCTGGTTTTGATATTGTACTGCAGTTACATAAAATACCACCTCTGGAGGAAGCTGAGTGAAGGGAATATAGAACTCCATGTGCTATTTTTGCAACTTCTTGTGAATCTATAATTTTTTCTAAATAAAAAGTTTAGGGGCGCCTGGGTGGCTCAGTCAGTTAAGCATCTGCCTTTGACTTGGGTCATGATCCCAGGGTCCTGGGATAGAGCCCCGCATTGGGCTCCCTGCTCAGCGGGGAGCCTGCTTCTCTCCCTCCCTCTGCTTCTCCCCCTGCTCATGTTCTCTCTCTCTCTCTGTATCTCTGTGTCTCGAATGAATAAATAAAATTTTTTTTAAAAAAATAAATAAATAAAAAGTTTTAAAAATCAGTAAAAAATAACTAACCAGTCAATATTTCATTGCTATAGCTCTCTGATGTGACAAGAGCTTTCATTGGTTGATTGCTCACAATTAATTATGGCAATGAATTTGGCCCTGTCTTTCCAACAGGTATTTTATAAGTGATGCTTAAAAGACTGATCATTTTAAATTGTATTTTCTATTGATAGGCCCAATACTGAATACTTTTTGGAACATAAACATTTTTGCCCATTTGTTAAACAAACTTCATTCTTTGAAGGTGGATTTGATTTTTTACAAATAGCCAAATGTCAGTGAGAGTCAAATACGGTGAATAAAACAGATGACCAAGTTGGGTCAAATAGTTTTTTTTTTTTTTTTTTGGCAAAACCAAAATGTCCTTGAATATTTATCATCTTGTATAAAGTAGTTACAAAAGGAGAATTCTCAAAATGTTCTTGGGAATGATAACATCATTAGTATTGGTATGGCCTCCCAGAGTGATTGCTTAGAAGGAAACACTCATTTGCATACAGAAGTTCTTGTGAAGGTTTAGAAATTTTGCCTCATTTCTAGGGTCAGCCTTTAAGGATGGTTCTTGGAAATGTGTGCCTTATTTTGGAAATAGTATGTTAAACAAGGTATTGAGTGTTTAAAGAGTAACACTTATTAATCTCTAAGCAAAGCAGTACACCTTACCTTACCTGTTTTGTAATTTTGAACGATTGCAAGTGAAATATTTACTAACTTTAGACATGGTTTAGCTCTTTTACTCCCTCTACCAAAGCTTAAAGGTGACTCAACCAATACTACTGGTAGTTCAGTTGTTAAAAATCTCCATTGATAATGAGTGTATTCAGCAGTTGCATAATTACAGCAGTCTTTTTTTATTTTATTTTATTTTTTAAAAAATTTTTTATTGTTATGTTAATCACCATACATTACATCATTAGTTTTTGATGTAGGGTTCCATGATTCATTGTTTGTGCATAACACCCAGTGCTCCGTGCAGAATGTGCCCTCTTTAATACCCATCACCAGGCTAACCCATCCCCCCACCCTCCTCCCCTCTAGAACCCTCAGTTTTTTCAGAGTCCATCGTCTCTCATGGTTCGTCTCCCCCTCTGACTTACTCCCCTTCATTCTTCCCCTCCTGGTATCTTCTTCTTTTTCTTTTTAGCACAGTCTTTTTTTAAAAAAAAGGATTTTAAAAATTTATTTATTAGAGAGCGAGATTGCAAGCAGGCGGGAGGGGTAGAGGAAGAAGCAGACTCCCCACTGACAGAGATTCCCCACTGACCAGAGAGCAGGATGTGGGACTCGATACCAGGACCCTGGGATCATGACCTGAGCCAAAGGCAGACGCTTAACCGACTGAGCCACCCAGGTGCCCAATTACAGCACAGTCTTAAGGCAGACCTGGTCAGGAGGTCTGGCTTGCCTAATCTCTAAGTGGACCATAACATAAAAGGAATCTAAATTCCTAGTGTAAGCAGGCCAAATAATGAATGATTGGATTTCAGACGGGCTTTGAGTTCTGATGCCAATATTTTAACCATGGTGCTTGTTCTTTTTCTTGAATGCTTTACTGCTTTATTATCTTATTTCCACTAGGAATTGTGGAGTTCTAAATATTATTAGTGGTTTACCACTTTTACACACATGTATCCTATTATTTTTGGAGATCTGTATGTGGAGAGAGAGACTGGCTTCTTTTATTCACCCATTCATCTACCTGCTTACATAGATGGGCACCCCCCCTCTTTTTAAATAAGCCAGAAGGGACCACACAGAATCTAAGACACTTGAGCAGAAGAACCAGAACATGGGTATCTGACAAAAATGTGGGTTTATGATAGAAAAATCTCAAGTAATGAATATTAAATTTTTGTTCACTTTTTTATTTGCCTGAAAATAGTTCATTATCTTAAAAATAAAGTAATTTAAGACATGTTACTTTTCTCAATTTGAACAGAAATTCTTGAAAAAAATTATAAACATTATCATTTAAAAATTCAATGAAATACATGAAAAATTAGTAACAAACTAAAATCACTTCCTATGAAATGCCTATATAATGTCAAAACTTAGGAATTTGTTACCAGATTCTTGGGTCTATATAGCATTATAGGCATAAATTAGCATAAGGGTTGAAGAAAATACAAATAAAGATCACATTAAAATATGATATTGTAACTAAAACAAATGACGAAGGGAAACCAAAGACCTATACTTGATCATTCATTCCCATTTATTCATCTGGCATTTGGTGGGCACCTATGTGCCGAGGCATGGTGTAATGGGTTATGGATACAAAGAAAAATAAGTTATCAGGTTGGGGGTGGCTGGAGAAAGATATGTATACTAATTAAAATATTATATGATGTGATTTAAAAAAAGTGTGAACTGATTAATTGAAGATCACAGAGAAAGAAATAACTATGCCTGGAAGGGTCAGGAAATCCTCTGCAGAAGAGGTAATGCTCGACATGAGTCTTAAAGAAGGAAGAAAAATTATACGTGGGAATAGAATGTACTAAAAAACAGCAGCATGAAAGAACAGAATGTTTTCAGTGAGCAGGTAAATGAATACTGGAGCCTCATCATACTGAGTGCCCAGTATATACAAATGCATATAAAGTACTCAACAGACACTCCTAGTCTGATCGCCATGTCTGAGGTTTCTCTGGCTGTGCCTGGAACCATTTTGGATGTAAAGAGAAGGAAAAGGTGGACTAGGGGTCCTTTCAGTTGAGTTATGTGGTTAACTGTTGAAGTATGTTTAACCCTTCCAGCGTATTTCTATTATTTTGACTCCAACACGGAAAAATTCTATGGGATATGTAACTTTCTGAATGGCAAAAGGAGAAGAAGAACGGTGATTTTAGAGACGGGTCTCAGACATCTATAGTCTGTTTTTAATTTCCATCCTGATAAAGGTGGACGGGGATAAAGAGGTAGAAGGTGAGGCTACTAGCTGGGCCACCTGGGAAAAGTGACAAAGATAGTGAACGAGGCATAGGGAGAACTAATTCTGATGATTCACGGTGGTGCCCCTTACAGCAATTCATCAAGCCCTTCCCTTACTCAAGTGATAACCAACATCTTCTCCATGCTGTAGTACCAAATTTTCAACTCCTGCTAGACAAATCCACTTAAAAGTGGACTCAACCTTGACATTTCTAAGATCAGTATCCTTCTATAATTGGCTTCCCTTCTTGACTGCTTTACTTTTATCCATAATATTCCATTTTCTTATAAATCCAGACTTAATGTTTTTCAGAATCATCTTTTATTCCTTCATCACCTTAATTCTCCCATCCAGTCATTCGCCACATTTGCTCAGTCTTTCCTTTGCTAAGACTTGTCTTTTCTCCCTTTTCCTCTCCCACTGTTATAATCAGAGAGCAGGTCCCTATTGCCCTGTGTCTGTGCCACTGAAATATTTTTCCTTCTCTGGTCTCCTTGTTGCCAGTATCCCCTTGGTGCAATATAGACTGCAGATGAACTTCCCCAAAAACCTCTTAATCATGTCACCCTGCTGCTCAAGAAGTGGTTCTTTATTGGTTATGTGATGAAGTAGTAACTTTACCCTATATTCAAGACCTTTCACACCTGGGCCAAACTAACTGTCCCAGCAGACACTGTAATTGTCCTGCTTTTTGCAGGACAATTACCCATTGATAATATTATTCTCCATACCTGTAATATCTTTTCTTCTTCTCTTTGTAGTCTCCATCACATGACCCAGCTGAGATAGATGTTTCCCCTCTCCTTGAATACTAATACAGTGTGAATACTACTACTGCGTAGTTAATACGTATGGTGCATTTGTGCTAAGTGCTTTACTAAATATGTTATGTGACTTATCTCATTTAATTCTCACAAATGTCCTACAAGGGGACATCCCTGGTTTTCACAGAGGAAAACTAACGCATGAAAGGTTAAGCAATTTGTCACTGTCGTATATCTGTACGTAGATGAGCTAGGATATGTTCTGATCCCAGAACCTGGGCTCCATTACTCTTCCTTGTCCCCAGGGAGGGACTTGTCTCTCTAAGCCTGAAGAATTTAGTACTACTTAATTGGCATTAATTCTGTAGAAGCTTTTGTGAAATGTCCACTATTAAGTGTCCACTATGTTTTAAGTTGCTTAAAAGAATGGCCATTCCTCATAATTCTTTGTTTTCCCATAATGCCTTGTACATAATTATCATTCAATAAGTATTTTTTGACTAATGAATAAGTTGACCAATCTACTAGGTGAATAATCTGGGTAAAATAATTTGGAGTTGATTGGCTTTGTCTATGAGGCAAAATAGTAAAGGTAAGAAACTGCTGTAAAATTTAGCCTAATGGATTTACACTGTTCAACTAGAGTGGTAGAGTTACAGTAACCCATTCCCCTGGATATGTGACATTTGTACTGCTATGCTGGATGACTATGACTTTTGGTCATAGACAAGTGTAGATGTATCTATAATCTCCATTTATCTGATGTGAGGGAAGACCTCTTATTTTAATTTCTGGTACATGACTTTTGAAAGTTCTTTCCATTTGAACTGAGTATACTTTTCTTCACACTTTCATTTATTTGCTTGCCAAAAGTTGATTTTTTACTTTTATTTATTTATTTGAGAGAGAGCAAGAGTGAGAGAGATCACAGAGGGAGAGGAAGAAACAGACTCCCTGCTGAGCAGGAAGCCCAACTTGGGCCTTGATCCCAGGATCCTGGGATGATGACCTGAGCTGAAGTCAGACCCTTAACCAACTGAGCCACCCAGGTGCCCCAAGTTGGTTTTTTATTAAGCAAGCAAAAGTTATACCTGTACATTTACAAATTAATAATTGGAAAACTATTCAATGTATGTATTTTGGGCATCATAATACTTTAAAGTTCTCTAAACTATAAGGCAGGGAATTGGTGCTACAAGATCTTTCTTTTAAATAAAAGAATATTATAAAACTGGACTAGAAGATTTGCCATACTGTATTTTCTTTTATATTGGTCACTTTCACATGTGTTTTTTACTGATACAGCTAACTTACAGTAAATCAATAGGAGGATTGAAATATCTATCATTGGCCTTTTCCTCAGCATATAGCCACAGAGTTGCCAAAGGAGGACCATACTCTTCAAAATTAAAGTATATATAGTGTGGGTAAACTCTGTTAGTTATATCCATAGAAATCTGGGAAAGAGGTGTCAAATTGCAGCAGTGGAGTTCTTTCCCATATTCACCATCCATACACCCAGGGGGCAGTTGAGGTCTTAGGCATTACTACCTGGAGGTATCATTAGATACATTATTATTGTGCTGTAGGGAACAGGACACTATCACCAGTACAATTACATGGGGTTGTTGAATTAACTATTCACATTAATAAATTTAATACATCATGTAAATAATCAGAATGATTCTTTGGGAGAATCACCCTACTACGATATTAAGAATCGGGACGCCTGGGTGGCTCAGTCGGTTAAGCGTCTGCCTTCGGCTCAGGTCATGATCCCAGGGTCCTGGGATCAAGTCCCACATCGGGCTCCCTGCTCCGCAGGGAGCCTGCTTCTCCCTCTGCGTGCCACTCCCCCTGCTTGTGCGCTTTCTGTCTCTCTCTCTCTCTCTGACAAATAAATAAATAAAATCTTAAAAAAAAAAAGAATCTACTCATTCTGTGCATTAGTAGTTGACTAGTACATTTGTCAGCTATATTGTATGCTCTTCTGTCTACTTCCTGAAAATGCCCAACCTGTCTGAGGGCATAGCTCTGGATTCTCTAACACTTTTTTTAAACATTTATTTATTTATTTGAGAGAGAGAGAGTTGGGGGAGGAGCAAAGGGAGAGAATCTTCAAGCAGTCTCCCCTGCTGAGTGTGGAGCCCGACTGCGGGGGTGGGGGGGGGTGGGGGGGTGGAGGAGTGTGCCTCGAGCTCATGACCCATGAAATCATGACCTGAGCTGAAACCAAGAGTCAGACGCTTAACCAACTGGGCCACCCAGGCGCCCCAGGATTCTTTAACATTTATGGAAAACCTAAGATGTACAAGATGTTATGCTAAGCACCAAGGGGAATGCAAAGGAAAGTGAGGGTAGAATAACATTTATTATACACCTGCTCTGTCCTGGGAACTTTTTGCGTTAAACCACTTTTAATTTACACATTAAACCAATGAGATAGGTGTTTGGCCCCTTACATTAGGAAATAAAGGCTCAGAGAGGTTAAGTAACTTCCTTGAGGCCCACAAGTACTAAGTAGCAGAGCTTAGGTTTGAACCCAGATCTTCCAACCCCAGAGTCTATAGTCTTTCTGTAATCTGTGGAGGCCTCCCAAAGATGATGAGTTTGAGAGAATGTTAAAGAAACCAAAGGGTCACAACTGTGGAAGAGAGGAGATTTTGCCACAGCATTTCATGGCTATGATGCCAACTCACTTCACAGTTTTCATTCATACTAGAAGGACCTAGAATACAAAATTAGCCTTATTAGGCTCCTCACACTTTAGGAGTACGCCTATGGCCATTAAAATTTTTTTTGCCTTTGAGAGCATGTACAGAGTTTAAGAAGAACCCTCTTAGAGAATCAAGGTATTTGAACAATCTGGCATTTAAACAACTAAATGAATTTTTTAAATTGTGGAGTAGTTGTTTTGAAACTTTGTTCAAGTAAACTAGTTCCCTTTGGTTCCCAAACCTACAAAGTACTGGTCTGTGGAGTTAGGAGCATGAGGTCCATTACACTGAAAAACTTAAGCCCAAGACAAAGAAAAATCAAAATAAACCTCTTCTGGATATGCCATATTAGGTACATTGTAACATGTTCCTGGTTTATGTTGCAAATCACCATCATTACAAAACCATCAGTAGCCATGAGTATGCTGACAATGTGGGCAGACCTTTGCATCATTGAAATCTAGCTCTTGTAAGAGAGGAATTGGGAGATCCAAATCAGCTCTGCTTCCTTCATCTTAAAGGTAATGCTTCTCAAACTTTAGCATGCTCAGAATCACCTAGAATCAGCTAGAGTTTTTGATTCAGTAGGTCTGAATCAGGCCTAAGCATTTGTAATTATAACAGATTCCCAAATGATGCTGCTAGTTCAGGAATCACACTGAGAGAACCACTATTCAAGAGTATGAAGTGGGGCTGAGGACACAAGCAAAGTATACCCCTAATAGTCATCAGGAATACGTAGGCAGCTTCTGACACGGCTCCCAATGATGTAATCCCCCAAGTGACTTGCTTCCATCAAAGAGAATGCAGCAAAAGTGATGGGATGTCACTTCCATGCTCAAGGTATGAGAGACTGTGTCTTCTATCTTGCTGGCACTTTCTCTCTCTTGCTGGTTTTCTCTCTTTTCCCCTTGCTTGCTCATTCTGATGCAGCCAGCTGACATGTCGTGAGACACTCTGCAAAGAGGTCCCCATGGGAAGGAACCGAGGGCGGCCTCCAGCCATCATCCCTGGAGGAACTGAGGTGTCAGCCCACCAGTCAGCAAGGAACTGAATCCTGCCGACAACCATGTGAATGAGCTAGGGATTGGATCCTCCCCAGTCAAGCCTTGAGCTGATGGTAGCCACATGACAGAACCAGAGCTAGAGGATCCACTTAAGCTGTGCGTGGAGTCCTAACCCGTAGAAACTGGAAGATAATAGATGCTATGGTTTCAAACTGCTAAGTTTGGAGGTAATCTGTTATGCAGGAATAGATAACTAATAGAAGTGACCTCTTGCCCTTCCATGAGGTCCTAGCTGGGCAGAAGGATAAGAGGTGGGAGAGAGCCTGTGCTTTAGCATGAGTGATGAGAACCTTCCTATGCGCAGAGCTAGGCTGGTTCTGCACAATGTCACTTCAAAAGTCTCTATTCCCATTTTTTAAATTATTCATTTTGTACTTAGAGTATCATCTTTAAATGAGAACGTTTATTCAAATAGTGTATTGCTAATTCTCAGAAGTTCCCTTTTTGCACTCTAAGAATAACTGTATGAAAAAGGAAATGCTAAAGGAGTAAACAAAAATTCCCATCTGCTAGTTTGTAATTTCATGTCGAAGGATCACGAGTCTTATACATTGACATCTCTTTGAAGCTAATACCTAGAGGCAGAGAAGAGCTAAAAAAAAATCTCATGTCTAACATAACACTTACATGTAAAGTAAGTGACCAAAAGGAACATTTCAAAATCATATGGCTGTAAATGCTGCTGTGTATTATTTAGGCAGATTTTTATTTTTTATTTTTTTTCCCATGGAAGAAAGACAGATCAAAGGAAATATTCTTAATGTTGTCCATTTTGTCAACATATCTGGAGACAATCTATTAATGCAAGTCAGTAATAGAATTCTATCATAAAAGACAAATAGATTATAAGATGTGTTTTTTTTTTTTTTACAATGACTACATGACTTCTGTGGATTAAAATCAGGATGATTTAAATATTAATAGGTTAATTTATGTGGAGGAAAAGTTACAAATCATTCACTTAAAAATTGGCTTTGTGCCCACATTCTGCAGGCACCCTACGGAGAATTGTAGCTGCACAGCTAATGTCTACACACAGTGAATTTCTGAACATAATTTATGTAGATGAAGTGTGCAGAATGTTTTTATTTGTTCTACATCTCAGTGTCTCACCTCTGCATGAACTTCCCAAACCCAGATCTACTCCAAATACTCTTACTCCCCTTCTCCACACTTCCCTCCAACGTGTTTGCTTTGGCAACTTTCATGTTCTTACAAACAATTCTCCCAACGAAATCAATCACTCTTGCACCCAAAGAGAAATACTGTGCACTCAGTGCGATGACAAAATGAAACATGTTTGAGGCAAACCATGTGTCCCCGTGTGTCCGGAATTATGCTATTTGCTCAAGGAACATGTTCCTAATGTGTTTGGCTTCTGTTCCCCCTTGTGATTGCAACTTTCATTGTCTTTTGGAATTTATGATTTCAGAAGCAACTGCTTGGACTCATTTAATGGGACACTTTTGGAATGTGAAGCCTGGGGGAATTCACTGGGCAACGTCATTCTGGTTCTCCTTTCCAGGCAAGTTTGGCCCGAGGAAGGGCACCTGGTGTTTGAGGAATTCTGGGGGATTGATCCCCTTTTCCATTTGGAACCCCAGACAAGTGGCTTATCTAGATGACACGGATCTGTCATAATGTCATTTCACATTATTTGGGAAAAAATACTTTCCAGTGATAGAGTGAGAAACCTCATTTTAGAAAAGAATTTTTCCACGGTGCTTTCCTTGGAGGCACCCAGGGTACTTGACCAGATTTGCCCCTTAACGTGACAGCGTACTTGCTTAGAAGGGAAGTACCGGTATTACCAGTTTCATTTTATAGATGTGAGACCCATGAGCTAATCAAGACCTTGGCCCTGTTCTTTTTTCTCTGATTGATGGATATCCAACCCTTACTCCAAGGATTGATATAGGAAGAGGTCATTCCCAGACCCACTGGGCATTTTAACTGGGTTTCTGCACTCTCCTCCCTTGGAGCTCTTCAGGAAGCCTGGGTTCATTTCCTGCCCCATTCCACCTACCTACTGGAGGCCTTGGGAAACTCAGTTCCATGTAAGTCTAATTCTTTTTTCTGTATTTCATCAGCCTTAAATTTTTTAGAATGACAAATGGGGTAAGTAAATTTTCCCACCAGTGTGGTGTTTAATACATTTAAAAATTAAAGCTATCAATCATCATTGCAGCAAACAGAATGATGCAGGCTCAGGGAAGGTGCACAACAGAATCATATGTGATAGAAAATACCCTAGTTTTAAGAAGAATTAATATGTCATAGAGACTGGAATACAGTTTTGTGTTTTTTACCCAGTAAGGAAGTGTTCAATACTTCCAAATTTTAGGCTCTTTTTGATTGCAGGGGAGTTGCAATGAAATATTACATTATCATCCTCCACAAACATTGGGGGGGCATTGTGTGCTTAAGAAGGGGCTTATATGACCGAGTACCGGTGAGGAGCTCAGCCTCTGGAGGCCAATGGCTTGAGACCCAGCTCTGCCACTTTCTAACCTGGTAAGTAAGCTACAAACCTCTCTGAGCCTCAGTTTTCTCATAATACCTACCGCATAGATTTACTATGAAAATTAAATGATACGATGCATGCAAAGTGCTAGCACAAGCGACAGGCGAAATCAATGGTAACTGCTGTCATCATCATGTCACTGATGTTATTGTTATGACATGTCAGGTAGGCACACATAATATAACTAATCCAAAAAAAAACCCCAAACCCCCCAAAACACACTAATCCAAAGTAGCTTATGCTAGGAAATAAACAAGGATGGCAAAAGTAAGTGCTGTACGAATTTTAATAGAGGAATGACAGGTTTTAAAGAAAGGAAACAGAGAAAGCTTCAAAGAGGGAGGTGGGTCCTTTCTAGGGCTTGGTCTGTGCCTTGAAGGGAGGGTGGCCTTTGCCACCCAGTGTCCCATCGGTTCTGTAGCTGCGTGGCACTAACATGGTGGTGCCTCCCCTGTTGTGCACAAAATGTTTGTGTCCCCTCAAATTCATATGTCCAAGCTCTAACTCCTAATGGTATTTAGAGGTGGGGCCTTTGGGAGATAATTAGGTTTAGATGAAGTCATGAGGAGGGGGCTCCCCCATGATGGGTTAGTGTCCTTATAAGAAGAGGAAGAGACTGGAACTCACTCTCCATGTCCATGTGAAGACACGGAGAAGTCTGCAAGCTGCGAAGGGGGCTCTCACCAAGGAACGAATCTGCTGGCACCTTGATCTTGGACAAGCCTCTAGAACAATGAGAAATAAATGTCTGTGGTTTAAGCTACCCAGTCTGTGGTATATTTTTTTTTAGATTTTTTTTTTTTATTTGAGAGAGAGAAAGAGAGAGAGTACATGGGGGGGGAGGGGAAGGCCAGAGGGAGAAGCAGACTCCCTGCTGAGCAGGGAGCCCACTGTGGGACTCGATCCTGGGACTCCAGGATCATGATCTGAGCCGAAGGCAGTCACTTAACTAACTGAGCCACCCAGGTGCCCCGTCTGTGGTATATTGTTATAGCAGCCGGATCTGACCAAGACACTCTCACATAGAGGAGAGGGGGGCGTCAGAAGCCTCAGCTTGGGCATGGAACATGCCACCTTCCAGATAGGCAGTCCCCTTGGTTTACTGGATGTCCAGGCACTGAATTGATGTCTTTTTCTTGACTGTCAGGAGCAAGGTGTTGCCTTTTGGCTGGGGTCACTGAATAAAGGAAATTTGAGTTGGAAATATTGAAACTCGTTCTCGCCTTTGATTCTGAAGAATTTAAGTTCCTCATCTATGATTTTTTTTTTTTTTTGGCTCTCTGAAACTTACTTTCCTTATTCTCTTCATCTCTGCCAACCAGTTTCAAAATAATATAGAGTGCAGGCAACTTTTATTAGTGCTGCTGTCTTTCCTTTTCTGTTTAAAATTCAGGGCCATGGATCTCTTTGATTAAAAGAAGCCACAAGCTCTTTTCACACTTCTTGGAGACACAGATCATTGAACTTTGATTTGGGGAGTATTTGGTCCGACTTAATGACAGGTGGCAACTGTCATTAAATCATTAAGATCAGGACACTTAATGATCAGTGCAAACCAAACAAGTGAAGTACAGGAGAGAAGGGAGACTGTTGTAATTCTCCACATTTCGTGGCTCCCCAAACTGACAAAAAGCCCTAATCGAGAATAAAGACTGAAGTGGGTTGATGGTTCCTAACAGTTTGTCTTTCATTACCCTAGTATTCTGTTTGCTTTTGAAAGCTACCTGATTGCCTTGTCAAGTGATACTTAGCTTAGGATTTCTAGAACTTTATAGATATTTTTCTTCTATATACACATTCCACCCAGTCCTGTGTCATCCTGCACTTGGGAAGTCTTCTTTTTCATGATGGGCAAATTTGCTTTCTGCTTCTCTGATACAGTTTCATGTAAATCTGTTCACTTACACTTTCTGCAGGCACTTCTTGGCGGTGATGCTCTACAGGCCACGCCCACCCTTGCCTGGACACCCCCCTCCCCCCAGAAAGCGCTGAGGAGTCTTTTCTAGGAAGCACTCTCAAATGGATTGTAAAATTGTTCAGGTTAACCATTAAGAGTTCAAGCCAGAGACCCCATTTTCTTAATTACCTAAATCCAATTTCTTAATTACTGCTATGACTTAGGAGATTTCAATCCAGTTCTCAGTCAACAGCATTTTAAAAATTGTAGTCTGGTACTTTTGCATTTATCTTTACAGTCCAACGTTGTTTACTATGAACTCTCATTTGTCTATTTTCAAGCTTGATTCGACTTTCCTAGATAGTGCCCACTGGCTCTGCAATGACTTGAATGAAGTAGATGGTTTAATCAATATTGACTGGACTCACAACTTTACTTTAGTAAAGTTAAAAGCGAGTTTCGCTCAAGTATTGGAGGAAGAAAAAACAGGTAAGAGAGGTTGTTAGCCCGTTAGAGGGACGCGTTGAGGTAGATGTTGTGTTAATCCAGTTCTGTGTTTACACGGGAACCTCTGAGCGTTGGCTTTCCTTTCCCAAGATTGGGACATTTCCCTCTATTTCTCCTTTTGTTGCTTGACTAGGGGAGGACGTGCGTTCCTCTTCTCATTCAGCCCAAACGTAATATACGAAGCCTCCCGTGCTGTTGGTGGTGGTTGGGGGTGGTGGGTACATGTGGTTGTGTTCTAAACGCCATCTGCAGAAAGACGGTCTTGGGAAAGGTTCTTCCCCAGAACAGAGAAACATCTCTGGAGCGAGTGATCTCTGGCGCGCAGATTCAATAAGCCCAACCGCACTTGGCTGCTTCACAAACCTAATACGGCAGCCCATATTGTTGCTCGGGAAGTCTCCGGCCAAACCGAGTTCTTGTAAAAATAAATACTCATCAGCAAATATTTTGATTAGTTAAAAATGTTCTAAATGGCTAACCCCTCGCTCCCCTGCTCTCCACCGGCGCGAGGGCGGAGAAGAGTGTCCCCCCCCCCCCCCCCCGCTCCGGGGACGGGGTCCGGCGCGGCTCTCTCGGGTCCCTGCGGGTCGGGTCCCCGCGCCCTGCCCACTCCTCTGCGCGCCCAGCCTCGGCCGGGCCCGGGGCTCGCTCAGCCTCCCGGGCGCGCGGAGCCGGGGGCCTGCGGGCCACGAGCGGCTGGCAGCAGGCGGCCTCGCCCTCCCCGGGGCCCGCGGGCGCGGCTGGCTCCGAGCCGCCACAACCTCGCTACCCTTCCTTGCCTTCAGCTCTTTATTAACTCCCCGGAGCAGCGCGGCTGCGGCCGCGCCTCCTGCGCCCCGGTGGTCTGGCTCCTCGGCGCTGCGCACATGCTAAACAGATTAACATGCCTTGGCTGACCCACGCTTCGCAACCCGCGGATAGGGTTTCTGCAGCTCCATGTGGAAATTAACCTAGCTGTACCCGTGGTCAGCTGCGCCCGGCCGCCCCTGCGCCGGCCGGGCAAGCCAAACAAACCCAGGCCGCGGGCTCCCTTTGTTACTCTTGGCTCCCCTCCCCCATTCCAGGCCAAATAGTTATTGGAAAAGAGGTTCTCCTCTTTGGCCGAAGGTAGGGCACATTTCTGAGAGCTCTTTATTTGTAAATGATTTTTGGCAGGACCGGGCACCCTTCGGAGGGGGTGGCAGGGAACCCAAACTCCATGACTGGAGGTTTTCTAGGCCTCCGCAGGCAGGGAGCTGTTGATGTTTGCACAGGGCACCCTAGTCCTGGTCATTAAAAAAGACAGGCACGGTCTCTATTTTGCTTTTAACAGCCCCTCTGTTTAATCTGGTTGTTTGCTTTGTTCTGGGGCAAGTTTATGCCCTCATCTCCCATCCCCACGTTCCATTCACATCCAGGAAGCAAGGTGAGGTGATTCTTCTAGGTTTTCTTTCCTACTTAGAGGAACTGAAAAGGCAAACACGGAGGCTGGTGGGTATCAGCCTGACCTTAAAACCAAATCACAGGGGCATCTGACTCTCAACTGCTACCTCTTCCATGAATCATGGGGCTCTAAGGATTGCTAATGGACCTTTGGTTCACTTGTTAAGTGTTTTTTCCCTTTATCCCACTATTCATATTATAATCAGTATAAACACAGTTTGGCTTTCGCCATCTATGTAGACTGGAGGTGTCGGTGTCCATTCGTTCGTTGGGGCTGCTGTATATATTCACTATAGTGAACACTGCTGCCAGGAAGACAGAGCTGGCTCTTTACATTCCTTTCCATCTTGTGTGTCATGAAATGTCTCCATTGGTTGGGAACCACAGATGGCTATTTTCAGGGACCACTGCTACTTGTGATCTGTGACCCATGGTTGCCTTGTGCATTACTCAAAATGGGCTCAGGCCACTCGAGGTTCCTCGCTGGGCCATCATGCCACCCTAGCATGTGGCAGTGTTGCTTCACTTTGCTGAGGTGGTTTGAGCACGTCCGTAAGTGTTCTTCGTCAAGGCCTGTGGCAGCCACCCATCCCATTTTCCAGTCAGCCCTCAGTGCAGTGCCCTTCGCCATCCTGGCGTCAATGAATTGTGTGAGGCTCTCAGGTGGCCCCGATCAAATTATAATGTTAGCATCTATAGTGTGGCAGGGCCATAGTGGGACCATAGTCATCGAGAAGGTTGGGCACAGTTGTCCCTCAGCACATCACCACGTGCCAGCCCCACTGAGTGACATGCTGACTCTGTTGATTCATTTTGTCCTTTCTTTCAAGTAGTGTGTTTCTTGGATGGAGGGGCACGTTCCTGAGGTAAAAAGCTTTCAGAGCTGCAAAGGCTTCCAGAAAAACAATCAGGAACCAACTGGCAGCACATTTTAGGGGTTTCAATCTGACACTGAGGAGATGAACTAGAATTGGCACTGATAATATGCCCACAGCTAAGAACTGCATTCATACTAAGCTATAAATAAATGTGCTGAGGAAAAGGGAAATCATGGTACCCCTACCCCCACCCCCAAATAGGCATTGACATGGGAAACCTGCTAAGGCAAGAGGAACTGCTGAGTTTGAAAAGAAAAGGGGGGAAAACCCCACAGAAAAACAGGCTCGAGCTCCAAGACAACACAAGGCCTAAGTCAGTCAAGAACTGGTGGTTCCTTTTTCCTCTGGTGATGGATAACATCTCAGAATTCCTTCTAGCTCTGGAACTGTGGTGTTTAATCAGAGGCTCTCTGTGAGCCTGGGCACTTCTCTCAAGGCTGCTGGTATCTTGATTTCTGGTAATCCTTTCTTTTCTTCATCAGCACCTATACTCGATATTGTCCATATGCATCACGTGTGTGAGGACACACAGATTATAGCAACTTTTGTCTTTTGTCGTGAAGGGGCTGACAGGGCAGTAAACACAGGCAGCCTCCCTCCTCCAGGAATTCCTCCTCCGCCCTGTGTGGCTCTAGCCTGTGGATAATATCATTACAGGACTAAACAAATAAACAGTCGATCCCAATCAACCGGGAGGCACAGGGGACTACACAGTTCCTCTCTGCAACGATGATCCCAGTAAATTTACACTCACAGCTTGGAAGGGTTCCAGCCTCTATGAATAGCTGTTCAGTTCTGTCAGGCTGGGGAGGAGTTGGGGCCCTGGGCTGAACCCCCCAGCTCCGTCTTTGCTCCACTCAATGTGAGCTTTCAGGGTTCTGTTTTCCTTACTATCCTCAACTGGGAACATCAAGGACCAGTAACACTTTTTATGAACCCTGAGCTCAAAGAAGCAAGCTTTCACTACAAAGTGAACATATTAAACCCAATGACATGGATGAAAGGTTAACACACTTTGGCCAGCCCGGAGCTCCCCCTTCAAACGTGATTTCCTGCCTTCAGACGGCCGCGAACGTTGCCTCTGTCACAGCCCCAGCTAACAAGCCCGGCGACTCATACGACAGGTATATTTCCCACCAAGCAGAGGAACAGAAGCTGATTGTAGTCAGAGCCACGGCAACACTTACTTCTTGTCCTGACCAACGGATTAATTAATATCACTTCTTCCATTGAAAGGGGCCCGTTACGGTGATCACATGAATCCCACATGCCTTCTCCTTTGCCAGGCTTAGAAATGAAGCTTTCTCATTTCCCATCTTTATACCTGTGCCAATAGTTCCTGGGATGTGCAGGCCTCTTTTTGTGCCTGTTCTTGTGCCCTGACACTTGGATTCTTTTTTAACCATCACTTTGCCTGAGCTAGAGGATAGGTCTGTGTGTGTGGGTCTAAAATGATAGAAGAGATATAATACCCTAAAACATTAACAGTGGTGATAGAATTATATTTTAAAGCCTTCTTTATATTTCTCTGCTTTTTCTCATACACCCTTTTCCCCTAATTTTGGTCCAAGAAGCATATGTTATTTTTAGAGTTGGATGAAATAAGTATTAAAAGGTTTTTCTGAAACAACCTTGGTCCTCTTGAGGTGAGCACTAATTTCAATTTAGCACGGCCCATACTCAGTAAAGGTAACCCCAAGGCTTAGTGTTACTGGCTTTCTTGGGTTATGTGTTGGAAAGCTAGGGATTAGGCATGCAGAGGACCTGCAAATATTTATTTAGGAAGGTGGAGGTGGGCCAATGGGGAGAAAACACAAAACAAAAACAGTAAAATACAGACATACACACACAAACAAGACAGCATTATTTTCAACAGGTGCTTTCTGGTATTTACGATGCTCTCTGGGACCCAACAGAAAACAACTCTACCTTCTTCCAGTGTCCAGAGGCCTCCAACGGTGAGCCCAGGTTTGGGCAGTATCTGCTTTTACATCTGAAGCAGCAACAGTTCTGGGTGACCACAAAGGAGTGCTATAGCATCTGGGAACTAACAAGAGGCCCATCTGATTCTGAAGGCAGGCTAGGGAGAGTGGGGACCACTCAGCTTCTCTGAGGTTGCCATTCTAGTAAAAACAAGCAGAGGAGCAAAGCAGTGAGGATGGTGAGGTGAAACCAGTACAGACCTGGGTGTTCCCCAGGGGCATCTCTGTCATGGAATGGCCAAGAGATCCTGGGAAAGTTACTGATCATTCACTGGGCCTTGGCTTCATTCTTTCAAAATGAGCTGGTTGGTCTGCTGATCTCAGGTCAAGTCTGAGTCAGCCCCTGTTTTGGAGTGTGTGAGGACTCCTACTTTGTGGACATGTGTTTGTAGAGCTCTGAGAAGCAGAGTTGTCTGGGTTATGAAGAAGGAACTTTTCCTGAGGGAAAAGCCCAAAAGTGCATCACAAGTGGGTGAGGCAGCTAACCAAAGTCATGAAGCCTGTCTTCACAATCCCAACAATTCGAGGAAAGGATGGCCCTCAGATCTGAAGCTGGAATTAAGTGGGAAGACTGAGTTGCTCTGATCATTTGTTTGTGGAAAAGTTTGGAATTTTCTCCCAGGAGACATTACATCGAATCCCAACATGTGCCAGGTATTATGTTGGGCAAGGGGGGCAACAAGGAAGAACAGACTCTACGCTCTGCTAATAGTGAGTGTCCATGGAACCCCCCCAGTGCCTGACTTAGGAGACTAGTGTCTTTTGGTTAGTCTTTGGAAGCTCCACTTTGGTAGGAGAGGACCAGGCTCCTGGAGGTTAGGAAACAAGCTGTGCCCCAAGCTATGCCCTCACAAAGATGGACAGGACACTGAGCAGGAACGCGTTTTTGATGTAGTGTTAATCCCTCCACTGTGGTCAGTGTTGACTCAGAGTTCTCTCCATACCTTCAAAAGCTGACTGTTGTTATGCGGTCTATATTTTCTTTTGCTTCTCCCATCATATTCAGCTAGATCTTTTTTTGAATCCCAGCCTGTCTTAGCTGCATGAGGGGACACTGAGGGAACAGGGTTTACTTGTGCCCAAGCTGAATTTCAAAGGAGGAACAGGGTACTCCAGGGATCAAAATGTGATATTCCAGGAGAAGATGCAACTCTGGAAATGTCTCAGGTTCGGAGACACAGATGGAAATGAAGATTCACTCAGACAGCCATTTCTAGGAGAAATCTCCTTCCAGACAATCTCTCAGTTCACACTATGTTTAATAAGATGCATGATACTCTTATAAGATACCTTCCAGTTCTAAGATTCCACAACCAGTCTATCTACACACCAGCTCTTCAGTGCCTTCCTGACTCATTGACTGGTTCCAAATCCCTGGGACTGGAGCACAGTCTGGGGAAAAGGGAGTGATATTTTCTTCATTCCTTTCCCTTTGTAGATACATGGCAGTTCCAGGAAACCTGATCTTAGAAGATCTGGATTTTCCCTTAATTATTATTTTCAAAACAACTGTTCATTTTACAGAAGACTTTCCCACTAGGCTGCGACCATGGCCGAGACTGTTAATCCTCTCATGATACCTGCTGCCTCTGAGATTTGACTCTTCCCTTTCCATACCTACAGCCAAACCGAGTCCAGGTTCCAACCATCTCATGCCCAGGTTACTAGAGCAGATCCTAATTGTCTCAAAGTCCCAAGTTCAGCCAAGTGCCCACCTAACCACCACCAGATAAATCTTCCCAAAACATCAGTTTCTTCACTGTGTCATTTCAAAAACTCCATTGTTCCACTGAACTATATGAAATTCCAAGCAATGCACTATACTGACTTACAAAGAAAGGGAAGTTTCATATGGTCAACCTAATACTTAGGCCAGTCTTCAAAGAACTTCACTCCTTGTGTTCACCTTTTTATTTGCAGCTTCAGTTCTACTCAATCATCTCTTGTGCAGTCTGTTCAGATTTCTTAGAGTCTTCTTCATATGTCATACTTCCTGCTGTGCATTTGCTTGTGTAGTTCACCCTGCCTAGTAAGTTTTTCCACTTCTTGTCAATATCATCCTCCATTTCCTTTGAGACTCATTTCTAGACTGTCTTCCTTATTATGGTTCCTGTGAGCAATCATGTTTTATGTTGAAGTGTAACTTCATTGACATGAAGGTGAAATGCTGGAAATTGATACTTGTTATACTAGAATCATGTTATTTTTCTGGATAATATTTAAGATATTTACCTTTAATTGTGTTCTGTTAGTATGAGAAGTTAACCTTTTTTCTTTCTAAAATAATAGAGCAATTTTTTTATGTCATGTTAACAAATACCATTTATATGGCATCTTTCATTATAATAACTTGAATTTTTATAGCATTCTCTAACAATACAAGTATCTTCTTTCCTAAATAAACTGTAAAATCTTCAAGAGCTGATTGTGTTCTCTAATTCTTAAAGCAATTCCTAATTTTAAAAACGTTTTGCTCATGATGGGTGCTTAATAAATGCTTTCTGGCTTGAATAAGCCATTAAAACCATTAAATTTTCTAGTTAAACTAAGAAAGATGCTCGCAGTAAAATGTCACAATTATCTGTGGAATGGGAAACGTGTGAATGGCACTAGCTGAGGTGATATGACCACCCCTGACGCAAAGAGGGGCTCACTTGAATCATTTCTTCTCACTGCTGAATGTGGTTTTAGATCGGAAAAGCATTTCCTGTTTTCTTCCTCCCCTCTAACTCATTGAATTTCTTATTTGGAAGCTCCCTTACTCATAGTGTATGTTGTAACTCTGGTTTTCCATGTCTAGACGGTGAGTACTCAGGGGATGTTGATGGATGTTTGATGAATGCATATGTGAATGGTCAGCATAGTTCTATTTCAAGTGAGAGCAAAATTCAAGGTTGAGAAGTAGGAGGTATCACCACTAGAGTTTACAAACCTTTTGGCTCAGCAGACTCACAATGCTGTGCGTGGTCCTCACCAAGTGTTCTTTTTGTGTTGCTCAAAAAGAAACGACTGGTTCTTAAGACTTGCAGAAGTTCCGGTTCAGATGCCAAGTTGCTTTTGTCTCCCCGCTTGACCCCCTTTCCCAGTCTCATCACCTGCTTGTCACCCTGATGCCCCACCGCAAGGCTCAGAACACAGACAGGCCAGAAGCTGGCAGGTTTGTTTCCTCGCTCATAAAATTTGACACAAAGGGCTGACAGGAAGGAAGGGGGAATTAGAGGCAGTCTCTACCTTGTGGGCTATTAATACTAAAGTATGTACTTTTTTTTCCTGGCTAGAAATAACTTCAATTAGGTTGGCTTCAGTGTGACTTCTTTAGCATTCAGATATTTCTAATCTGAAATATGAAACGGTATCTCTTTCCACGGCCGAAGGCACTGTCTGTGATTCTGGAGATGGCAAGTATTTGACCAGAGTTTGTAAATGATTTAATGATTAGGAAACACATCCTAAGGAATATTATTTGAGTTTCTACTATTTGGTTTCATGTGGGGGAGAAAGGAATGAGGAGTACCTTTAGAATGGTGTTCAAATATTAAAAAAAAATGTTGACCAGCTGTTCTCAATTTCACCTGAGAAGAATGAAAAATAAAAAAAAAGAATGAATTTAAGAAGCACCATGGGGACTGTAAAGCAGACTTTTCTGACTCTATAGATCAGCGGTTCTTAAATTGTAGTGTGCACAACCCCCTCCATCCCCGGGAGCTTATTTAAAATGCAAGTTCCTGGCCTCTACACTTAGCAGTTCTGACTTGGTGGATCTGAGTAGAGCCTAAGAATCTGCATTTTAATCTGCTCCTCCCAAAGTTGAATTGAAGCAAGTGGTCCTGAGATGATACTTTGAGAACTGATGAGTTGCATGACTGAATGGAATGAATTTGTAGGGGACTCACCGAGCTTTTCTTTTCTGGAACATCTCGTAACAACATTTTGGTTTTATTTCATTTAAGCAGAGAAGAGATTACCATTTGTTTAGGGAAATGTACGAGGTTGAAAGTGTCCCTCCAAATTCATGTCCTTCCAAATAGGCCAGCACCTTGATCTCAGACTTTGAGCTTCCAGAACCAGAACTGCGAGGAAGAACGTCTGTTGTTTAAGCCCCCCAGTTTATCATATTTTGTTAGAGCAGCCTGGGCAGATTGATACACCTGGTCCTCATAAAAAGAGGAGATGGCCCTGTGACGATGGAGGCAGAGATTGGGGTGATGCAGTGCCAATAACACCCGAAGCTGGAGGAGGCAAGGGAGGATCCTCTCTAGAGCCTTCAGAGAGCAGGGCCCCCTGACACCTTGGTTTTGGACTTCTAGCCTCTGGAACTGCACAAAAATCAATTTCTATTGTTTGAAGGCAAGCAGTTTTGGTACTTTATTATTGCATCCCTAGGCAATTAATACCGGGGGTTTAGATATAATCCTGCCCGTAGGCAGAGAAGTAGGTGAGTTCTCAATACAGACATTTGTTGTTCTGCAGACTTGTTTGCCCGTATTCTGAAGGATATGAGTATTCAAGTACTTGGAACTGTCATAAACTAGACAGTGGTTTATTAGTGTTTATAACATCCTTGCCCTAAACTGTCCCTTAAAACAGAACATACATGATCCTTGAATATTTGAGACAAAGGAGCTTTTGATTTTTTTATATGATTAAGGAAAAAGAGTAAATGTACTGGTTTTTGATAATAAGTAGAATACCCCAAACTTCCTAAACAGAAAATAAATTCATTTGGAGGTTGTGTTGTTAGTCGGAATAGATTTGAAGTCACTTCCTTCCTCCTCTGCAAGTTAACTTGAAGAATAAATCTGATTTTCCATTGATTTGAAGTGATGGTGAAATTTTCTACAGGGAGTTTATTCACTTGGATGAGACTCCAGTAATTTGAACCTAGCAGAAAAACTCATGCAAGAAAACAAACTTATTTCCTTGTAAGGAAGGTATTGAGAGAATCCCCTCATTTTGGGTAGTTGCTTTGTAATTGTTAAATTATATGAATAGATTTCGCTTCTCAGTACTGAAGTTTCTTTATGTTTTATGGTTGGCACTTTGGTGAACCTAATATCTGAAAAGCCATTGATTTGCTAGCATTTAATTTGCAATCTACTTTTCAGATAGGTGCTATATTATGGTGTAACATGATAGAGAAGGGGCAAAGAACTTGGATTGTTGCTCGCATATCAGTTCTTTCCGTTAATAAAACACTCAACTGAGTCATTTTCTCTGGCCACTTTTCCACTGTAAAAAACTTAAATCAAAGAACATGACTGCTTTTATTGGCAAAACAGTAGATAAATCAGGGATGTAAAAATGCAAGAAGGATTCCATATAAGCACTATGCAGTCAGCTTGCTGGGTGAAAGGTTTATTCTGTCAATTTTCCTCTTGAGACACTTAGGTTTAAGGAAATGTTTGCACTGCTCTAGAGAAAAAGTTGGCTGTGTGTTTTTCTTTTGTGTTTAGGCCACTCTGGAAGCAATTCCTTTGGGCACAATTATCTAACATATGGTGACTTAGAAAAAGCCCAAAGCAAAGGTCATTTGTATGTTTTAGACAGGAAAGAAGAAAATCCATCATGGAGAGTAAAATGAAGTCAGGAAGGGCTGAGGTACAACTTATGGTCAAAAGAACATGAAAAGTAAAAGTGAGATAGATTTCAAGCAAAAAAATGCCACTCAAGATTTTTGTTCTTGCTTTTTCATTTTTTTTTTTCATGAGGATTGTGCTATGGAGATTTAAAAAAAAGAAGCCTTGATATCAGAAACGTTTGGTGCTGGACAAGGCAGGGGAAAGATCAAGGCAAGCTTTGACCTGTGTATGTGTGTGACCTGTTTGGTCACCTGGGCCCCAAGCATAGAAGGGCCCCATACTTGGTTTAATACTCTATTGTTGTTCTCCTGAAAGTCTTAATCATTTCTGAACTTTAGGCCCTCAATTTTTATTTTATACTGAGACCTGCAAATTATGTAGCCAGTGCCGCAAAAGATGGTCTATTCCAAACCCCTTGTGTTTTTTTAGATGACAAAATAAGGTCCAGAGAGGATCAATGACTCGCTTGGTGGAGCCAGGAATAGAACCAGCTCCTCTGGGTCAAAACTGCAAAATGAATTCACATCCAAGGTGTCCAAACACAGAGAAATGCTTTTCACTTTCATATTGAAAAGAAACTTCATGTATCATCAGTGAGCCACTTGGGACACAAATAAGGAAGACCTCACACTGATTTTTTTAAAACTCATTTCTAATAAAAATACTGCTTCCATATTAATTTTCCTCACTTCAGCACCAGCCCTCAGATGTTCTGACGTCAGGGCCTCCTGGCATATACACTCACTGTTTTCTGACCCAAAGAGCCAGGTTGTCAGTGTGCCGAAGCAGAGGGTCCTGCTAATTTACCACTTACGCTGTGACGAACTGACTGTCTTGCTCCCTGCAACTTCACCCTTGGTGCTGTCCCAGTGAACATGATTAATTTTAACAACTGCATTTTTCTTCTTGCATGGTCAGGAAGATAATTAAGATCAGTCCGGCACCAGCCAAGCAGCAAACAACACTACACATCAGAACTAAGCACATGCTGTAGTGGGCCATTTGTAAGGCTTCCAAAAAGGTACCAAACTCAGAGGAAAGCAGGTCAGGGAGGATTCTCACTGAACTGGAAAACGTCCTCTGTAATTGTGATGTTCTGTATCTTCAGGTTGACGTGGCCATCAGAATTCATACTTCTGGTGGGTCCTAGATGAAGAGAACTTTTTTTTTAAAAGATTTTATTTATTTATTTGAGAGAGAGAGAAGAAGAGAGCACAAGTGGAGGGGGAGGGGCAGAGGGAGAGAGAGAGAGAGAGAGAAGCAGACTCCCCACTAAGCAGGAAGCCTGATTCTAGGCTCAGTGTGGGGCTCGATGCGGGGCTCGATCCCTGGACCCCAGGATCATGACCTGAGCTGAAGGCAGACGCTTAACTGACTGAGCCACCCAGGCGCCCCAATGAAGAGAACTATCTTAAAGAGTTAGTTTTTAACTTTCTTTTAAGATTGGAGCAAAAAAGATACTTTTAACCACCATCCCCCAACCAACTCCCCACAACTTTCTGATAATAAATAACATATATGGAAATGTAAATGTAGTTTTGTGACTCTGCCCAAAGGTTGCCAACTGAAATTCTGTTGGGCCAGAATGGGCAAAGGAATTCTCAAAACAAAGATTTTTTTTCCCCATGAGAAATATCCTACTTCAAATTCCCTTGATGTAAATCAGAGATAAATAGATAGGCTGGCATCCATCTTCTGATCCCCCGAGAAAAAGATGTCTGAAATAACCAAATCTGATAAAACATTGAAGGAACCTGATGAGAAGCAGCTATCTTCTGGATGCAGTGTTTATTCCTATGATTTGAAGAAGTGGCAAGGATTTTACTGGCAAAGCAGAGCCAAATGTGTAGAAAATATGGCTCAAGTTCTTTTATAGAAGAAACATTCCAGATTTGCTCAAGTGTCTGGTGAGGGTGAGGAAGGGTGAGGCATCAGATATTTTCCATGCGCAGAACAAATATAGAAGAGGGAGGTGTGGACATACAAGAAAACAAACTTAAGAGATTTGTCTTGGCAAGATTTTTACATCATAACATCTTGGAGCTGAAAGAGCTTCTAATCCTCCAGTGACAATTTATAGAAGAGAAAACTGAGGTCTGGGGAGATTACGGGTTACCTGAGGTCACTTGACCATTTAGAAGCAGAAATGGGTCACTGACTCCAAGGGCATGTTGCACAGGGCGCATGCATGTGGGGAGGTTCTGGGAGAAGTGGGTCTCTGGTGAACCTTGAGGCATCGTAGCACTAACTGCTAGTGCCTTGGTGGCCCAACGCGCTCACCTTGGGGCTGTGTTGCCCAGGCGGCTTGGCTTTTGACTGCTAGAGCAGCTGCGGAGAACTCATTCAAATCACCTTTCTCAAATCGCCCCACACCGTGACCACCACCACGGCCGTCTCTGAAGAGTTCTGTTTCTGACAGCTGGAGTTCTTTTTTGACCTCTGAAACCTCAAGCCCCCTAATCTGACCATGTTTGGATGAACTGCTCAGAGGAAAAGGCTGAAGCAATGTAAGCAAGCAACTGTTACAATTGTGTAATAAGCTCTCACAGAGCAGGTCACTGTGACGTACAAGAATCTGGGAGGACAAATGAATCCCCTCCCACTAACACAAGAATGGTAGTAATTGTTGTTTCTCCAAGGGCTGTGCTTTTCTTTAGTTGGTTTAGAAGTGAAAGTCATGCTGCTAGTCATAAAACAGTACTACTGTCTCTGGACCTGGCAGGCTGATAGGTACATCAACTTTTTTTTTTTTTAAGATTTTATTTATTTATTTGACAGACAGATAGCAAGAGAGGGAACACAAGCGGGGGAGTGGTAGAGGGAGAAGCAGGCTTCCCGCGGAGAAGGGAGCCCGATGTGGGGCTCGATCCCAGGACCCCGGGATCATGACCTGAGCCAAAGGCAGATGCTTAACGACTGAGCCACCCAGGCACCCCAGGACATCAACTTTTAAAGCAGCACTGAAATAACCTGGAGGAGTTAAACGGTTTACCTTGTACTCATTGTAATAGGATTTTCCAACCTATAAAATTTGCGTTTGGAACTTTTCTTTACAACGCATAAAATGTAGCTAAACCGCCCTGGACGGTTACCATTTGCATGACTGTAATAGCAACTTATCCCAATCATGTGCATTCCCAGTTAATACAGGTTACATTCGAAGTTGAATTCTCTCCCCCACGAGAACACGAAGCTGCCAAATCCATGCTTCTCAGTTTTCCATTCCTGTTATTTGGGTTCACATCTAAAAGTAAACCACCTTCGGGGCGCCTGGGTGGCTCAGTCGGTTGAGTGGCCTGACACTTGGTTTCGGCTCAGGTCCTGATCTCACTGTCAGGAGATGGAGCTCTGTGCTCAGCGCTCAGCCAGCGGGGGGGGGGGGGGGGTCGGTCCTGTGAGATTCTCTTTCTCCCTCTGCCCCTCCGCCCCACTTGTGCACATGCATTCTCTCTCTCTCTCTCTCTCTCCCCCCAAAATAAATAAATCTTAAAAAAATAAAAGTAAAGTACCCTTAAAAATTAGTAAATCACCTACATTCAAAGCAACACTTCAAACTCTGCTTTTTAGAAAGGAGGAAATTAGGCTAAAACAACATTTTTTACACGGCCCCGCTCCCTGCATGCAGGCCTCTCCTGTGCCTTTGATTTAGCAGTTCAGTGTGACGCTTTCATTTTTTTCCAATTTTCTTTCTTAATTCTGACATCCTGTTTGGCTTCCAACCATCTTATTTATTGCTGATTTTTAGCCTGTTTTTCTCATTCAAGCCTAGTGTACTGATGCCCCAAATCCTTTCAAATCCACAGCTATAAAAATGCCTCAATTCTTCCTTCTCCGAATCCAAATGCTCACTAATTTCAGTGGATTTAAGCCCAGGATAAGGTGAGCACAGCATTGTATCTTTAATTAGGCACTTTTCAAATCTCCTGTGGTATGTACAGTTTGGATTACTAAATTATGCCAAAAGCATTTCATGTGAGGGGGGTGTGTGTGAAGATTAATAAGTCGTGGTTTCTAAATCGCCTTAAAAGTCTAGAATGCAAGGTGTTTTGCAAATATATGGTTATGCTTCTATTAACAGACATTGCCTTAGTCCACAGAATAAATTCTGTTTTGAGAAAATGTCTTGTACGGCTAAGCCTGGATAGGATGAACAGGCTGCAGGAACTCTACACTTTGACAGCACGGCCTGCTGCAATCCATCCATCCATCTGCCCATTCGTAAACACTCATGAGATATTTATCATGTGTCAGGAACTCTGCTAGGCCTTACAGACTAAAAAAAATCACCTTCAAGTTGCTCGGTTATCAGTATGTGGATATGAACAGTACACAAACAACTATAATATATAGGAAGCCATTTAAGGAGGAAGCAAAGTACGAGGAGGGTTTAGAAGAAGGAAAGGTCAGAGCTAAATGGAGGATTCAGTAAAGCACCGCAAAGCACCTCCATCCAAATTTCTATTTGGATGAAGCTTGACCGGGAAGTGTAGGATTTTGTTTAATACATTTTTAAATTTTAGACCAAGTTTAAATACACAGAAATTTATAAAAAATAGCAGAGTGCTCTCGCATATCTCTCACTTGGTTTTCCCCATTCTCAACATCTTACATTTCCGCAGTATGGTTGTAAAACCAAGAAACCAACATTGATACATGACTCGTACCTGCACTCCACGGTCTTCGGGATGTCACCAATTTTTCCGTTAATGTCCTCTTTCTGGTTCAGGATCCAATGAGGGAGCCACATTGCCTTTAGTTGTCGTGGTTCGTCAGTCTTCTCTGGTCTAAGACTGTTTCTCAGTCTTTGCTTATTTCCACGACCCTGAGGGCCTGGAAGCCTCATATCCCATCCCCAGTCTGGATTTGACTGATGTTTTTCTCATGGTTAGAATAGAGTTCTGAGTTCTGGGGAAGAACATCACACTGGAGTTCCTTTTTACCCCTCCATCCCAGGGGTTACCTTATGTCTGCATGATGTCATGGGTTGTGTTAGCCAAGCAGGAGAATTTTAATGAGGGAAATGGCTCCATCAGTGAAAGTGGCCTAAGTGGGCAAGATGTGGGTGTGCACAGTGTGTTTGTGGACTAGTGAGAAGCCCAGATGGCTGAGAGGTAGAATACTCACAAGGGAGAAGGAGGAGATAAGCCACACAGTGGTAAGGGCCTTTTACATTTTAAAAGCTTTTGTAGAAACTAACTTTTTCAAAGCTTAGCACCTGACTATAAAGTGGTTGAGTGGATATTGTAGCTCCCATTAAAAGTGAGAAAACTGAGGCCCAGGGAATTAAGAGGATGGCCGAAGGTTGTACAAACAGCAGCAGAGCCAGGACTTAGATGCAGTTCTCCTGATTCCCACCCCCAAGGTTCTGTGCTCTCCATCTTGGTCACTGTCTCTTGGAGAGGCCCATGGGACAGTTGTTGGGAGTGATGGAGCCGTGCATATGAGTCTGATGAGTCTATTATGGTTGGACCTCCCATGCTCTATTCCCAATTTTCCATCTAAACTCTGTGCTTAAAAAAACTAGGCAAAGCAAAGTCAACTCTTACTTCTGAAGAGGTTAAAGCTCTTCCAAGAAAGTCTGGGAAAGTTTTCTTCTGTGCTGCCCCTTCACCTAGTGCTTGTCCTGGGACATGTCCCTAAAGGGAATGTACCACCACAGTTCTAAGGGTGGAGGGTTTACCGTGTAGTTCCTACCAGCAAATGTTTATTGATGCATTCCCTGGGTGATGAAGGAAATACGAGGGGAGCTAACTATTCGTCTTGGTTGACCCAAGTACAGATGGAGAAGGGAATGTGAAAGATCAGAGCAATTTCTCTTTTCTTCATCTTCAATGAGCTCTGGGACTGGCCCTTTACTATGTTAGAGAGGGAGCCACAGTCGGCTAATCAGGAAGTTCCCTTATCCCACCTTTTTAGATTTAACGTTTTCTTGTTTATTTCATAAACACATATTATGTGCCCACCATGAGTCTGGGTCTGCTAGGCAACGAGAATGTAAGATAATATCGATAGGGTTTCTTGCTTTTAAGAAGCTCATTAGCAGGGAAGACAGTAAGAAAAAAATTAAGAGGAGAGAGTAACTCCCTGCACTGCATAGAAGAGGTGATGCTGGAGCTGAGTCATGTAGGCCGATGAAGAGTTTTCGTGGTGGAAAATAGCATATACACAGCGTGGAAGAGAGAAGCCGCCCTGCACATCTGGGGATGTGCGAATCATTTGGTATTGCTGGAGCATAACAGAGTGTGTTGGGAACAGAGGATGTTGGGAACAGCAGGAGGTGGAGCAGGAGAGCGCGACTCTCTGTCCTGCTCCAGGTCTCCAGCCAGAGCCATCCTCTGGGGGTGGGGGGCAGAGACCTCCAAGAAGGGGGTCCTCTAGCCTTCTGCCTTCTACAATTCCTTTAGGCAGGCAGGCCGTTGGCTCTTAAGGGTTTTGCCTGACTTCCCATTCTTGCAACTTGATCTTGGAAGTACATAGCCATAATGCCTAATCCCTTAAAATGTGTTGAAAGCATAACAGCATTTGGTCTGTGATCGGCACCAGATTCTCTTGAAACTAATTTTTATGCAGCTCAAGACTGAGTGGAAACATCCCACTGTACTTAATGCAGTGTTCCTGTAAGACTGCAATTTTTTTTGGAGGAAAAGAAGATTATCTGTTGATCTTTGATACTCACTTGTTCACAGAGCTCTGTCAATATACTGTGTCACATGGCTCCCTTATAGTTTCCAAAGCCATTAAATACTAAAGAAAACAGGATTTTTCCAGCTCTGATCTCATTATGTGTACAAATTCCAAGAGCAGCCTCCCAGAAAATAAAAGTTTTTATACAACAGAGTGGATGTGTTCATGAAAGATATATTGTTTATTTTCTTGGCACAGAGCTAACTCTAAAATAAGATTACTTAATTGAAGAAAACATTTCCTGACATGCTGAGAAGCAACATTTGAACCAAATCTCCTCTCTCTTAGATTAAGTCTAGGGTGGATGTGTTCTAGGCTATTTAATCCATGTGAATCTCAAACAAAATCATTTTAACTACTGAGGCATTTAGTTGGTAAGGCAAAATGTAACTTGATGCTATAGGCAACAGCTTGTAATCAATTATGATTTTTAGTTGGGAAAGATCCTGGGGTTTGTTATTACAGTAGTAGTTTATTTATTTATTTATTGGCACAAAGAATCTTAAATCTGGAAGTATTCAATTCATTTTTTCATTGCACTTGGCTGCTCCTGGCTTTGGTTTGTAGGATAACTCAGCTCATTTTTAGTGGTTCCTTTATTCTATTTTTAGGACTTGGGGATCAGCAGCACAGTATATAATATTATCTGTTACTATATATTGTATATTTTTATTATACATAGTATATATAGTATTATTATATAATTTATGTGCATATATAATATATATGTTAATATTATTTATTATATATAGTAATATTTACATAATTAAAACTAGTCTATGTGTGTGTGGTAGAAGAAGTTAGTTGTTCATCAAAATACCTTCTCTCTTTCTTTCTGGGCGCATGCCCACTTCAGTAGAACAGATTTCCCGGTCTTCCCTGGAGTTGGGTAAGGCCATGTGATGAGGTTCTCATTTACAGAATGTGAACGCAAGTGATGTGTGCCACCTCCTGGGCCAGATCTTACAGGTGGACTGGGCCTCCTCCCTACCCTCTTGCCCCTTTCTATTTGGCTATGGAGACAGCTCTGACCGGGTGGGTGAAGACCCTGCTGCGGGATGGTACTGCCCACCTGGGCTGCCCCCCTTCCACCAGTTACACATGAGGGAAATAAAACCTCCTGTTCTTTTTTTTTTTTTTAAGATTTTATTTATTTTTGACAGAGAGAGAGCACAAGCAGGGGGAACAGCAGAGGGAGAGGGAGAAGCAGACTCCCCGCTGAGCAGGGAGCCCGATGCGGGGCTCGATCCCAGGACCCCGGAATCATGACCTGAGCCAAAGGCAGATGCTTAACCGTCTGAGCCACCCAGGCGCCCCAAAAACCTCTTATTCTTGAAGCCACCATATCAGTCAGGGTTCAGTCAGAGAAGCGAAAGCACAAGAAGATACATGTGTGGTGAGGGATTCGTTACAGGGATTTGATCTTAAGCAATCATGGGAGCTGGTTAAGCCGCTTCTGTAAGGCCGTCTTTGTGACCGGTGCTGGAAATCCAGATCCAGAGAGTGGACAGGCGGGAAGGCTGGGGGCGTGCCAAGCAGGGCAGGGCAGGAGAAGGCGGGGCCCATGGCAAGAGCCAGTTGTGGCTGCTTCTGGCCTGGGTGCTAGGAGTGTCTGTGGGGGAAGCTGATGTTCTTCACGGACCTAACGCACATCTGGCCCAGGAGTCAGAGACGCTGAGAGGAGGAGCCAGGAGAAGGCCTGCCTGCCGCAAACACCAGCAGGACGAACCAGGACATCAGCAGCAATGGCAGCTGCTTCCGGCCTCCAGATCGCGCACGAGGATCTCTCTTGTGACACATTCTAACTGCAGGGGTGAAATTCTGGGCAAGAGAATCCAGTCTAGTCACGTTGCCACATTACAAAGCCACCTCAGTCAACACTTCGTCAGCTTATAGTACACACCGCTCCTTAAGCCACATTTTATATCCAGAGGAAAACCACAACGAAGTTGTGCTTCAGCCTGGCATGATGCAACCACGCACATAATCCTTCCCTCGGAAGAGGATGCCAAGTCCCTCTTTTGTTGTTGGGTGAGGTTAATTTTTCTTCTGGCTGGTTCACAATCCCTGTAACTTAAATATTCGTATATAGTTAATTATATTTTATTTTTATATTATAGTTAATTAGCATATAACACATTTTAAGTCAGGTGATATGGGGATGAGAAAGGGCAAGAGAACAAAATGTTTGGTTAGTGTATATATATATATATATATATATATATATATATATATATATATATATATATATGCAGGGGCACCTGGGTGGCTCAGTCGGTTAAATGTCTGCCTTCGGCTCAGGTCCTGATCTCAGGGTCCTGGGATCCAGCCCCGTGTCGGGCTCCCTGCTCATGGGGAGTCTGCTTCTCCCTCTGCCCCTCCCCCTGCTCCTCTCTCTCTCTCTCTCTCTCTGAAATAAATAAATAACATTTAAAAAATATATATATGCAAGCATATAAATATCTAAATGAGGGAGAAACACTCAAACTATTACAGTCCTCATTTATGCAATGGGCACATGGTCATTGCTGATATAGCATTTCTTCTTCCACTACCCATTCCCTTTACCTTAAGCAAGCACTTCAGCTGGTCATGGTTGCTTGGCTGGCAGAGGAAACTCAAACTTTTTTCCTTAAAGTTCAGGGTCATTAGCAGTCCTGCCTGAATTGGGTTGCATTTTTCTATGGACTTTAATCCTAGGACACAGGAATAGTAAGAGGTACCCCCAGAGGATTTCCTACATTCCTATGATATAGTTATCCCAATTTCCCCATGGTTATCAGGGTCAGTCCCTTGAGCCAGTACAGTAATCCTGTTCTTTGCTTGTTGACTCACTGGTATATGAAGCATAAAGTGTTCAGGTGACAGTCTCAACTTCTAGGTCAGTGGCATCTTTGTTGTGTCCCTTGGTGGAAACATTTGCCACCAATAGTTCCTTTTGAAATTAAAACTCCTAAACCAGTAGTCCAACTGCAGGGATACTAATAAAAAAATGTTGCCAGTGAATTGCTAGGGTTAATAGTGATAAAAGCTACCTCCATTTGTACCCCTTGATTCCCAGACCCATGAATCCTGACTATGGGAGAAAAATCAACATATATTGGACATCAATTTAGAGCATATATTTTATCCTGGAGGTTGTTGCCCCAGCCTTGCAAGGCATTGGTACATATCCACCACCATAACTGAGTCTTCAAAAGGCTGTACAATGGAATATTACTCAGCCATAAAAAACAATGAAATCTCGCCATTTGCAACAACATGGATAGACTTAGAGAGTATTATGCCAAGTGAAATAAGTCAGTCAGAGAAAGACAAATACAGTATGATCTCACTCATATGTGAATTTAAGAGCAAAACAAATAAACTAAAAAAAGAGACAAACCAAAAAACGAACTCTTAAATATAGAGAACACACTGGCGGTTGCCAGAGGGGAGGTGGGTGTGGAGATGAATGACATAGGTGATTGGGATAAAGAGTACACTTCTGATGATGAGCACTGAGTAGTGCACAGAATTGTTGAATCATTATATTGTACACCTGAAACTAATATAATACTGTATATTAATTATACTGGGTTAAAGACATAAATTAAAAAAGGCTATTCCACTAATTCCATTAAGCCAGCTGCTTTAAGATGATGGGGAGCTTGATGAGACTAGTGAATTTCATGAGCATGGGTCCCTTGCTGCAATCTCATTTGTTATGAAATGAATTCCTTGGTCAGAAAGAAGGCTGTTTAGAATGCTATGACAGTGGATAAATTATTATGTAAGTCCATGGATAATAGTTTAGACAGAAACATCACAGGCAAGAAGAGTGAGCATCCATTCTAGTAAGAACAAAGTGTTGCCCCTTGCATTATAGAAATAGCCTAATGTAAATAACTTGCCATCAAGTAGCTGGCTGATTCCCCTGGGTAATTTGTGGCATATTAGGAACTAAAGGGCCATCAGAAGTTTGGGCAATCAACAGCCTTGGTAGGTGGACATCCATGTTGCTGAGCCCACGCATAACCTTTATCCTTTCATTCCTACTGTGGCCATTTTGTTCATGAGCCCGTTGGGCAATGCCAAGAGTGGGTAGGGAACGAGGCTGATTGATGGCTGCATAACAGGTCATCCTCTCCACCTGAGGTCACCTTTCTGTGAGCATTCACATAAGATACAAATATCTCACACTCTCTACCCATTCAGAGAAGTCTATCCACATACTCCTCGGATATCCTTGTCACCAATTTTCCAGTCACGTTCCTTCCAAGTCCCTCATCACCCAGCCAAACCATTGGCCATAGCCCGTGAATCACTGTAGATCATACCTGTGGCCATTCTCCTTCCAGCTGTAGCAGGTGGTGTAAACTGAATTGCTGACCTAGGAGACCTAGCTTTAACTATTTCCAAAGGATTCTACTGCACTTCTGGGAAACTTTTAGCAAAAAATAGTTTCCAACGTACCTTGGGTTCATAAACACTAATCCTTGAATACCATAGCACTTACAGATGCACTATAATACAGAGTCTTATACAGGGTAGGCAGGCACTCCATCAATATTTGTGCAGTGAATGGCTAGCCCTGGCACTTGACCTGTGCAACTGCTGAGCCTGTTAGAAAGTAGCCAAATGCAGAACAAGTTTATGCATCTGCTCAGCAGCTGAGAGTGCATAACACATGAATACTTACAGCCAGCAAATCTGTGTTAATCTACTACTGTGTACCTAGGTACTATTCCACAATAAATCTTTTTATACCAATTGTTGAGCTAGGTTAATTTTAAGGACACATGATATCAATTATATACTCTTACATTTATTTCTTCTCCAGGTTTAGCACATGTGTGTATCTAGGCTTTGAGTCATAATTACTGTCTCAGAAGTGCTCAAAGGGGAAAAGGGAATTTATCGTTTCCCATTAATTATACATCTAGATGGCTGAAGCTCTTAAGCTGTGGGAGGTTAAGGTCCCTATCTCATGCTGGTCTTGTTCAACACTCTTGAACTTTCCTTGGTGTTTGGCACATGACAGAGCTTTATAAATAATGACTGAGAGAATGAATGAGTTGTTTACCAAGACCCTGTCAGATGCTAGTAACTTCCTGAGATGCCTCAAGGAGCCGAACTGTGGGAGCAGAGGAAGCACAGCATAGCAAACCAGGCCTGGGCCAGGGCAGATGCGCTCCAGCTTTAGCTTTGCCCCTGCCTGGCTACAGCAAGGCACATATCCTCTCTGGGTCTTGATTTCTGGTGTGAGGATGTTCGAGAGTCAAAGAGCAGCCACGAGAGGCCTTTCATGCTCAAAGGTATTTGGTTTGGACTGCACAGTATACTAAAGAAACTGTATTTGGATACCTTTTGGGACATACACTCTGGTGTGCTAATTACCCCCTCCCCCTTCCTATGACCTCTGTGCATTTTTACTCCAGGTTTCGCCCCTGTAAGCCATTTGGGTTTGTAACTTCTGAACATGATAGGCTCTAGTTCTGACATTCTCTGAGCCCATGCCACTGGAATATACATGCCATAAAGCTGGGAGTTTGAACCTGTTTCGATCGCCACTGAATGTCCAGTCCTAGAACAGTGCCTGGAATATAATCGCTGCTTTGTAAGTGTTTGCTGAATGAATGAATACCTGCATGAAAATGAAGCCAACTTATGGAGGAAGGGAGGTAGGGGATCACTGTCTCCCTCCAATTTGGATACAAGCTGGTTTAAATATCAGCTGCCACCGTTCAGGAGCTGTTCTCAGCAAAACTGGCCACTCTGTACAGCCTGTGTTGCTGGGGGCATTGTTAGGAGTCTGGTTTCTAGATGTTTCCACCTGAGCTTCTGACCTATTTCCTGACCCAGTCAGGGCTGTCTTATTATTGGATCAAGTTGAAGAAACTCCTGGGATCTTCCTACTGTGTGTTTTAAAAAAATTTCTTTCTGAGGGGAGCCTGGGTGGCTCAGTTGGTTAAGCGTCTGCCTTCAGCTCAGGTCATGATCTCTGGGTCCTGGGATCAAGCCCCACATTGGGCTCCCTGCTCAGCAGGAAGCCTGCTTCTCCCTCTCCTCTGTCTGTCCCCCTGCTCATGCTCTCTTTCTCTGTATCTCTCTGTCTCAAATGAATACATAAATAAAATTTAAAAAAATTCCTTTCTGAGAGTACAACCCGACAGCACCGCAGTTAACACTTAATAAAACTTTTTTTTTTCTGGTAGCTGTTAAACTTTAACATCAGATTATACTACACATCAGCAGAATATTCCACACAGGCCTTCCTTGCTAGGCAGGAGTGAGTCCCCCTAACACATCAGCTTTGGGGAGAGTACAAACCTAGCTCACTTTCATAGTCAACTGGGGAGAAACTCTGCTAGAACAACACTTCTGGTACTTCAGAAACAGCCCTGGCAGTTAGAAACATTGAACTACCTCTCAGACAGGGGTGCCTGGGTGACTCAGTTGGTTGAGCATCGGACTCTTGGTTTCAGCTCAGGTCATGATTTTGCAGTAGCGGGATCAAGCCCCACATCGGGCTCTGCGCTCAGTGGAGAGCCTGCTTCAGATTCTCTTTCTCCCTTTCCATCCTGCTCTGGTGCTCGCTCTCTCTCAAATAAATAAATAAAATCCTTAAAAAAATCCTCTCAGACAGGTAGACAAGATGAGGTAAAAGATAGGAGATGTAAAGAAGTAGTTTTAAATTAGAAACGAATGCAGAGTTACTCATAGGTATATATGCCATTTTCTTACATTTCCTAACTCCAGTAATTTATAATACAAATCTTCAATTTGTGAATTAAAAATGTGAACAACTTGACATATTTTGCCTGACAAATCCAAACTAATACTCCTCTAGATTCAAGAAGGAAAACAAACAAACAAACCCAAAACTGTGTTCAATTCCCACAGACAGAGGACAGGACAAAGAATTCTTCTGGTCTCTTAGAATTTAAAACAGCAACATTGGGGCGCCTGGGTGGCTCAGTCGTTAAGTGTCTGCCTTTGGCTCGGGTCATAATCCCAGGGTCCTGGGATGGAGCCCCGCATCAGGCTCCCTGCTCAGCGGGAAGCCTCCTTCTCCCTCTCCCACTCCCCCTGCTTGTGCTCTCTTTCTCACTGGGTCTCTCTCTGTCAAATATATAAATAAAATCTAAAAAAAAATTTTTTTAAACAAACAAACAAAAAAACAAAAAACAAAACAAAACAAAAAAACAGCAAAATTGACCACAGCCTGGAAGCTGAAGGTCTCAGTGTGAGCTCCAGACCCCACTATCACAGTCACATTTCATTTCTTATGTAGGCAGGAAGGCGGCTTCTATGCTGTGCTGACAGAGCCGGTGATGAGCAGAGTACTTGCTGGGCGCTGCCAGCCAGACATTTCTCCACAAGGACAGAAAGGAAACCCTCTGTTCCCCGGCTCTAGTAGATTTTCACCAGAAATGTCCAGGCCAGCATTTCCACTTTTGATTTCACTTGCCATTTGTAGGCAAATGAATCTGGATGTTTTCACTCTGCCCTGCCTGCCCATCAGGGAACAAAGTCCAAGACCACTTGGGAAGATAAACATGCAGAAGAATCTGGGCCCTCAGTGTCATAGGTTTGCCTTTGTGAATTAGACCCTAAGGTGGCACAGCATTGTGCCAGGTCCTCCCAAAGGATGAATTTTGACCAGAAACTGCAGAATAACAAGTCATGTTTATTTATACATTGCAGACCTATACGTCATATGTTATTATTGCCATCAAATGACCTGATTAGAAAATAAAGATGTGAAAATTTGTTTTAACAGCGAGGGAGAATAGTTCAGTAGACTTCAAATTTAAAGCAAAAGTGATCATCTAAAATTATTCCAACCCTGTAGTATCACAGGGTGGCTCTGAGAAGGACAATGAGAGTAATCAGAGACTAGTTCATAGAAATGATCCTGCAAAACTGTACCAGGTTAAACAGATGTAGACTAACACATGGGCAGCTGAGGGACAATGACTTTATCTTTTTATTTAGTGCATGTGGAAAATAATTGTCTCTGTTATTTTAATCATCTTCAACATCTCCAAAACCAGCAAAGGCCATCCAAACCTAATCATGTTGTAAGTATCCCCAATATCAGAATGAATTTACAGGCCAAAGGAGACATTGGTGATGGAGAAGCCCATGTGAAATATACACTGAGACACTAAAATCTACACTGAGACAAAGTCCATTTTCAAAGATAGGTAGTAGGAGTTTCAGACCAGGTAAAATCCTTAAGGCAAGCCCCTTTTAAAATCATTTTTATATACCCCAGAGCAATCAGCATAATGTCTTGCAAAAATTTGGTGTCAGGAAGATTCTGTAAAGAAGATAGGATTTCCAAATTTGTTTGGAAGATGGGATAAAGTTTACCCCTGAAGTTTACTTTCAAATCTCTTAAAGAAAAAGTAAATTTTCCTCTGGATCTCTTTTTGGGTCTTGTCTCTAAATTTTTCTCTTCAAAAGGAAAAAAAAAAAAAAACACCCTCCCTCAATTTCCCCAAGCCCCTCTTTCTAAATTGGAATTCTCCCACAAGTTACTCTGTTTCTCCCACTTCCTGGAAAAGTACGTTTCCTTGGGGCAGCTTTTCAGTAACTGCCTCCTCACAGGTGAACCAGAAACAAGTCTGGAAAGTCCATCCTTGGAGCCTTTACCACATTGCAGTCAGGACTGTTTAATATCTGAATGTATTGCTTATGTAACTCAAACTGGACAAATTTGTTTATTTTTTTTTAAAGATTTTTATTTATTTATTTATTTATTTATTTGAGAGAGAGAATGAGAGCATGAGAGGGGGGAGGGTCAGAAGGAGAAGCAGACTCCCCGCTGAGCAGGGAGCCCGATGTGGGACTCGATCCCGGGACTCCAGGATCATGACCTGAGCCGAAGGCAGTCGCTTAACCAACTGAGCCACCCAGGCGCCCCAAATTTGTTTATTTTTTAAAATTTATTTATTTATTTGACACAGAGAGAGAGAGCACACACAAGATGGGGAGTGGCAGGGAGAGGGAGAGGGAGAAGCAGCCTCCCTGCTGAGCAGGGAGCCCAACTCAGGGCTGGATCCCAGGGCCCTGGGATTATGACCCGAGCCCAAGGCAGACACTTAACCGACTGAGCCACCCAGGTGCCCCGAAACCGGACAACTTTATAGCGACTGTGCTTTTGAGTGAACTATTTTAGAATGCTCAAACTAGTTGAAAATGCTTGAAAGAGTCAGAAATAGCCTAATTGTTGGGTTTTCAGGGTAAGATTACTAAATGAGAGAATTTTTATAAGAAAACGTGGAAAGTAGAAGAGTTTCTCAACTCTGACTGTGGTACTGTCAGTAGCCTGCCATAGCTGCTCCATCTTTTGCTGAAGAGACCTTCATTGGCTTCCCCGATCATTGCTCTGGGAAGAGGCTGAGTGCTGTACCTTCCAGCGCTACCTCTAACTAATCAGTTTCACCTTGTGGAGCATTCTGAGGAGAGTCATGATGGATTAGCAAGTCATGGAAATCACACGAGTTTCACACTAGAACAAAAACAAATGGATTCATGAGACCACCAGGGCTTTTAGAGAGCAGCACCTTTTGATCTGTGCTATCAAGTAGTCTTTAAGGATGTGTCAAACAGAAGCCTGAGATGATGTTGCTTTTTATTTAGTTTTGAGTTTTATCGAAGGCAATGTGCATGCATGTAGAGAGGCAAGGAGTTGTATAAGGCATGCACAAAAAAACAGAAAACCCTCTGTCTCTCCTACTTCTCACTTTCTGAGGGCAAACCCACTCTACTTTTCCAGTTATTTGCTATCTGCATCCATATCTCTAAATCACATGATTTTATTGCTACTTCTTGAATTTTCACTTTTAAATATTATCCGTTGACTTTCTACAATGGAAGATAAGGCTCTAACACTCTCACCCCTTCCCATGGCCCATGTTCACATGACCAATCACCTTCCCAAATAGTTTCACAGGCTTTTAGTTAGATCAATATATATGTTCCCATTTTATGACCACTTAAAGTGCTATTGACAAACTTAGCTATGTAGTCTACCATGATTGCTTTTTTTTCCTCCCCAGCTTACTGTGGCATTAATAATCATCCTTTTCCTTTGCTTGGTTTTCTCTATATTTATCACCAAATAAGCCCCAAACTCTCCTCCGGTATGGACATCTCCTCTCAGTATGTTCAAACACATTAAATATTCTGTCAGAAGTTACTCCACAAATCTTTGGAACCACTGCAATCTTGATTCTTTGGTCCCTAGACTGGCTACTTATTTGTTGGCTTGGGATTTTCCTTCACCCTCAACTTTGGGGATTACCTTAGCCTCTGTCTTATGTTTGAATTCCCTGTTCTGTGGACCTCATGTCTTTCTCTTTCTTGAATTATTAATTTGTTTTGGTGAAACACACCCTCCAGGAGCTTTCTGAGAAAGGCTAAGTGGTAAATATTTTGAGAATTACACTTCTGAAAATATCTTTATTCTACTACTCTACTTGATTAATGTTGGGGCCAGGTATACAATTTTAGGTTGGGAATAATTTTCCATTGGGAATGGAAGACATTTCTTTTTGGCCTTCATATTTCTAGTGTTGCTGTTGAGAAATTAGATTCAGTACTGATTCCTGGCACTTTATACCTATATTTTAGGATCTTTTTTTTTTGGTCCTAAAATGTTAGAATTTCATAGTGATAGGCCTGGGTGTGGATCTACTTTTATCCATTGTGGCCGATACCTGGTAGGTCTTTAGTTCTGTTGACTTCAATGAGCTGTTGGATGATCTCTTTCTGTTTTCTTTGTCTTTTTCTGGAACTCCTCCTCATCAGATGATGGATGTCCTGGGCTAGTCCTCTAAATTTCTTACTATATTGTTGCTACTTTCTATCTCTTTGTTTTACCTTCAGGGATATTTCTCAACTTCATTTTTAAGTCTTTTATTGAGATTTTCATTTTTACTTCCTACTTTTAATTCTCTGAATGTTCTTGTTTTTATGTATAACATCTGTTCTTGTTTCATGTATGTGATAGTAATTTTTTTTTTTCTATCACTGCCCTTTTGGTCAGGGGTCCTAAGGAATCCCCTGCCCTTGGGTCTGTGCTAGTAAGAGTCTCAGGAAGGCTTTCAGGCTCTCAATTTATCCCTCCACCGTATCCACCAATGGCTGTTTGCTGGGTAACAACGGAGAGGCAAAAAATGGCGGAGGGAAAGACACTGACTGGGAATGAGGTGGAGCGCCCGAAACTGCAATAAATGCGCCCCTTCCCTTACCCTGTGGCACAGCCAGGGACTGCCCCTCCCGCTGTCTCTTTGGAGCTCTCCTTTCCCTGGTCTCCTTCCCGACTCCAGGACAAAAGGGGGAAGTACACACTTCATTTGTCCAGTAAGGGCTGCCCAGCCCGTGAGGTCAGGGACTAGAATTTTGCCAGGTCACATCTTGGCAGCCAGCGGATGACCACATCCCTGAAAGGAGATAGTTTCATATGCTTCACAGTTCCATCACTTTTTTTGGAAGGGAAAAGGGTAAAAAAAAAAAAAAAGATTTTGGAGTTTTTAAAACAAGAGCTCCCAACAGGGTCAGTTCTTAGTAGAGAAGTTTACATGGCAGTCGGTGGGGGGGTGTATGGAACTCCCAACTACCTACTTACACTCATGCATGCACATAGACACACCCATTCCCTTCAGAGATTTTACATAAGGCGAGTAAGACCGGAATACCAGGCAAACCTGAAATGGGAAAGAGTCCTCAAAACGGGAATTGAGTAGTCTCAAGAGGGGTGTTTGTGGAGGCGGGGAAAGGAGGACCTTTAGCTTGGCAGACATGAGATGGAAGTTACAATGAACCGACTATGTAGTCGGGCCTCAGGATTGTCTGTGTTTGCCTTCTTTTTTTTAAAAGATATTATTTATTTATTTGACAGAGAGAGACACAGCGAGAGAGGGAACACAAGCAGGGGGAGTGGGAGAGGGAGAAGCAGGCTTCCCACAAAGCAGGGAGCCCGATGTGGGGCTCGATCCCAGGACCCTGGGATCATGACCTGAGCCGAAGGCAGACGCTTAACGACTGAGCCACCCAGGTGCCCCTGTGTTTGCCTTTTAAAGTACCACCTGACTGTCTAGTATCTTCTTGCTCCACACCCTGGGCATGTGTCACCTAATTGTCCCAGTACCATCTCTGGCTCCCAAGATTTCAGCTCCAGAGCCAGAGCTTGCCTGATGTATTATCTGGACGATTCCCACAAAATCTCCTTGACCTTCCCTGCACCAGCTGTGAAGTGTTGGCAAGAGCTCTTGCCTACCGGGGGCCTTTCCTCCCCTTTACCCTCTGATATATATTTTTTAAAGATTTTATTTATTTATTTGACAGAGAGAGAGACAGCGAGAGAGGGAGCATAAGCAGGGGCAGAGGGAGAGGGAGAAGCAGGCTTCCCGCTGAGCAGGGAGCCCGATGTGGGGCTCCATCCCAGGACCCTGGGACCACGACCCAAGCTAAAGGCAGATGCTTAACGACTGAGCCACCCAGCTGCCCCTACCCTCTGATATTTTGAATTAAGATTTCTCTTCCTCGGGCTGCTGCAGGGCTCTGGGGCTCAGGAGCTGCAGGAATTTCTCAGGGTGCCGGGGGCGCTTGGGCGTGGACGTCAGCAACACTGTGTTCATCTCAGCTCCCTGGACACGTGCTGCAGGCTCCAGCCTGCTCCAAGCTCAGGGTGAGCTGCTTTCAGAGCCAACGCCATTTCTGCATGTGTGTCTTTATACATCATTTTCAGTCACACTTTGCAGGCAGCTGCCTTGCTACATAGGATGAGCTGCCGGAAATGCAGGAAAACCACACAGGCCAGAAACAAAAAGACACTCGAGGTATTGTTTAGAGAACACATGTAAGATGTTAGAAACCACAACATCCTACACCTGTAGCAACATCGACTGCAGATGGGTATGTGCTTTGCAGTCCGTTTTAGATGTTCCTGCAAATTACTTCTAAGAACCAAACTCGGGCTCCCTTTCTGCGAAGCTCCCCGTTGTCGGTGTCCATGATTACTCCTGAAAGGCCACGTAGACTACAACTTGACTACCCCTGGAGCAAAGAGAAGACTTCATTTGCAAATGTTTGCTCCCACCTGAAGCCAAGGGCATTAGCTGAGGTTTCTGTCAGAGGTGTCTGGCCCAGAGATACTGCTTGCTCTTTCAAAGCAAACAGGAAACCAAAACAAACTCTACAGGGCTTATGTTTAACAAAAAGCAGACTCAGCCACTCATTCACTCATTCAGTCACTTATTATTATCCAAAAGTAGCGCCTACCTCTTCGACGTGAGTTCTATGAAAAACACATTAGCCCTGTTCGCTCTAACACCCTTCTAACTGCATTTTCTGGGCCTGGACCTGGGGCCCAGGGATGCCCTCACAGAACTCACCGTGCCACAGGAAAACTTGCCATTGACTGGTGTTCGAGCACCTTATCAAGCAGAGATTTTATCTTTATTAGTTTCCTATTTAAACCCTGGCTATAAACACCATAACCATTAACAGTTTCTCTGCTCAGAATATATGAATGTTCTCAAAATTGATCACTGTCTACAATTTGGGGCATGATCCAAGACACCAACTCTTGCGTGTTTTGAGAACCAGAGGGGCAGCAAGGCTGGGAGCCGCGGGAGGATTATATGATGCCAACTGCCTCTTAGGAAATATTTTAAAGTTAGGGACTCTCTGGGGATTTTTCTTTTGTACTGTTCTTAGGGTCCTTCTGACCAAGCCACCTTCTAAACAGAGATACTGGAAGGGCTCGGTGAAAGAGACCCAGGCTGCTTTTCTGTTGGTTTTGTCCCTGGCTGACTGACGGACCCTGAGCAAATCTGTCTGATGATCAGTTTTCTGAAATGACACTTTCCCTACTCCTTTCCCAGTGTTGTAAGGAGGACCATGTATGTCTTCTTGAAAAATATAATATAATAAACAAATCTAAGGTTCCCCTTTTGCCTTTAAAGTTAAGAGAAAGTTTACTTCATTACCCAGTGTGTTAATTTATCTATTGCTATGTGCTAACTCACCCCAAAACAAAGTAGCTTAAAACGATAAACATTTATTATCTCACAATTTCTGTGAGTCAAGAATTCAGGAGTGACTTCGCTGGATGGCTCTGTCTTAAGGTCTTTCATGAAGTTGTAGTCAAATGTTGACCAGGGTTGCAGTCCTCTGAAGGTCGGGGTGGGCCTGGAGGACCCACTTCCAAGATCACTCACTCACTTGGATGTTGGCAGGAGATTTCTGTTTTTTGACCCATGGGCTTCCCCAGAAGGCTTTCTCAGTGCGCATGACATGGCAACTGGTTTTCCCCAAAGGGAATGATCCAAGAGAAAGCAAGGGAGAAGTCACAATGTCTTTTATGACCTAGCCTTGGAAGTTACACATTGTCATACCTATAATATCCTATTGGTTAGCGAATTCATTATGGGAGGGGAGTGCACGAAAGCATGAATACCAGGAAGCAAGGATTGTTGGAGGCTATTTTAGAGCTTGGTTACCACAAATCTGAACTATATTGACAAGTAAATAAGTGAACTAAAAGTGGTTATTAAGTGCATGTTTGAGGTCAGTATATTGTTTCCAAACATTTTCCCATGCCCGATTCACATAGGTGCCAATCATCTATTTGAGTATCGTCTGACAAATTCTGAGCATAGAATCAGTTACTCAGGCCTTGGAGTCAGAGAGTGATGGGTACAAATCTGGCTCATTCACCTACTTTTTGAGCCTGGATCTCCTCATTTGCAAAACGGACATAGCATATTTACTTCACACTTACTATAGCCATTAATCAAAAGACCATAGAACAAAGCCTAAGTATTCAATCAGTCATATGTATTTTTATGAATGATTATTGCTTTTAGAAAAATTTTATTTATTTGACAGAGAGACACAGCGAGAGAGGGAACACAAGCAGGGGGAGTGGGAGAGGGAGAAGCAGGCTGCCCGCCGCCGAGCAGGGAGCCTGATGCAGGGCTCGATCCCAGGACCCTGGGACAATGACCTGAGCTGAAGACAGATGCCTAATGACTGAGCCACCCAGGCGCCCCTGATTATTGTTTTTATCATACAGTTCAGCTTGAGAGATGAGCACAAGTACAGAGTTTGCATTTGGCACTCACATACCAAGAAGTCTGGATATTGGCTAGTTTCCGGTTTGATGAATGCAGTGGCTCAATCACATCATCAAGTACCCAGGTTATTTTCACCTTTCTTCTCTGCCACCCTTGGCATTTGGATTTTCTCCTTGATAAAATAACTGCAGCAACATCCTGTCCTCATACAAGTACATGCAGAGGATGCCTGGAAAGAGTAGGTCCCTTCCTTATGCCCTTTTGGGGGGTGAAGAAAATCTTCCTATACCCCTAGTAGACTTTTCCTCAGACTTAGTTGACCTGAGTTGGGTTCATGCCCATTTCAAAGCCAGTTTTTGGCCCAAAGTAGGGAATTACAAGTTGTTGTTGGTTTTAGTTATTCAACGCTACTCCAAAGGGCTGGGTAAAGGTTTGGCTTCCCAGAAGCACATGGCTATATGATGCCTTAAAAAATAATATGAAGGGGCGCCTGGGTGGCTCAGTTGGTTAAGCGACTGCCTTCGGCTCAGGTCATGATCCTGGAGTCCCGGGATCGAGTCCCACATCGGGCTCCCTGCTCAGCAGGGAGTCTGCTTCTCCCTCTGACCCTCTTCCCTCTCGTGCTCTCTATCTCTCATTCTCTCTCTCTCAAATAAATAAAAAAAAAATCTTAAAAAAAAATAATATGAAAGGGGCACCTAGGTGACTCAGTTGGTTAAGCATCTGCTTTCAGCTCAGGTCATGATCCCTGGGTCCTGGGATCAAGCCCCGCTTTGGGCTTTCTGCTCAGCGGGGAGTCTGCTTTTCCCTCTCCCTTTGTGCTTTCTCTAAGTAAATAAATAAAATCTTTAAAAAATAATATGGGGGCGCCTGGATGGCTCAGTCGGTTAAGCATCTGCCTTCGACTCAGGTCATGAGCCCAGGCTTCTGGGATCAAGTCCCATGTCAGGCTCCCTGCTCAGCTTGGAGCCTGCTTCTCCCTCTCCTTCTGCCTGAAGCTCTGCCTGCTTGTTCCCGCTCTCTCTGTCAAATAAACAAATAAAGCTTTAAAAAAATAATATGAAGATGGGGATGGCTGTGGGTGGGTCAGCAATGTATGTTGCAGAGTACATGGAGATAAAATTTGAGAATTTTGTATGTTTGAAAATGTCTTTATTCCATCAGCATATTTGATGGGTATTCAGCTGGATATAGAATTCTAGACTGGAAATTTTTCCTTAGAATTGTAAAGTCATTGCCCTATTTTCTTTTCACTTCTGGTATTATTTTTGAGAATTTCAATGCCATTCTGATTCCTGTTTTTTGGTATAGGACCCAGTTTTCTTTCTGGAAGAGTTTTGTTTGGAGTTTCTATTTATTCATGAATTTCTGAAATTTCATGATAATGTCCTTTGGTGTTAAGTCTTTTATCATTCCTTGTGCTAGGCACTCAATTAGCCCCTCTAGTCTGAGAACTTATCCCAGTAAATTCTGGGAAATTTTCTTGTATTGTTTCTTTGAAAAAAAAAATCCCCCTCTATTACCTCTTTACTTTCTTCCTGGAATTGTTTGAATGTTGGACTTCTTATATTATTTTTCTAGTTTTCTTTTTTTTCTATTTTTCTTCTTTCTCCTTTTGTTCTTTTCCTGAAAGATTTCTTCAACTTCATTTAGACTCTTTTACTGAATTTACTTCTGCTACCATATTTTTTTTTATTTATTTGGCAGAGAGAGACACAGCGAGAGAGAGAACACAAGCAGGGGGAGTGGGAGAGGGAGAAGCAGACTTCCCGCAGAGCAGGGAGCCTGATGTGGGGCTTGATCCCAGGACCCTGGGATCATGACCTGAGCCGAAGGCAGCCGCTTAACCAACTGAGCCACCCAGGCATCCCTATAACATCCTTTTCTAATTCCATGGATGCAATACTTTCTCTCATCTCTCTAAGAGTTTTACTTGGAGGATTCGTGTGTGTGACAGTGTATGTGTATGTTGTGTGTGTTTCTTTAAACTTTTCTCTAATTCCTCCCAGTTACTTATTTTTCCATTTTGGTTTTTGTCTTTTGTTAAAAGTTTTCCTTAAAATAGCTGGTGATTCTTCTTCACTTTCTCATATTTCATAGGGAAAAAAAGCACTTTCTCCCACTTCACAATCTACCAATTAGGTAAATTGTAATTTTGGAGCAGAGAGGAATGACATGATGCCTCAGGTGAAGTTGCGCATTATTTTATTTAATCCTCGAGACTATGTGATATAAGCATTATTACCCTCCTTTTACAGGTGAGGAAACTGAAGCTTATAGGATTTTATAATCTGTCTAGGGGCATACAGACAGAATGGTGAACATGAGCTCTTAGCCACTACACTATATTGCCTCTCAGGAGGTGAAACTTGTCCTTGGCATTGGTCCACATCTCTCCCTCTGGCCCACCTTTGAGTGGTCTTCTCACTCCCTAATTCCTCGGTGCCCTCCTGTTTCCTTAGGTACCCTCACTTTGTATTGATGCCTATCCCTATTATTTCTCAAAATCCTCTGCCTTCCCATGTTTCTTCCCCCTTTTCCCCACTTCCTTTCTCCTCCTCCAATCAAAATTTCAATTTCTTCAGCAGTACTCTATCACTTCTGATTTGGAAGAGAAGCAAGTTTATTTACATAAGGTAGAATGAAGCAGGAATGAGGGAAGTGTCGGTATCTCCGCCCACCATCACCACTCTAGTTATTAGCATTTTTGAGGGGATAGGTAACATTTCTTGATCTGGCACTGTACTGTGAGACAATACAGACAATTGATCTTGTTTATTGTCCCCAAGGGGTTTAACTTTTAGTTGAGGAGATAGGTAGTTTACCAAAAAAGATAATTATAGAACATCATAGTTTACTAGTGTGCACTCTTTGAGATTCTTAACACTTTAAAGGTCATGACTGCTTGACATCATAAAGGCAACTTGACCTTCTAAGTACACTGAGGTTTCAGAGGAAGGTGTGGGCTTAGACAGGGTAGCCAGGTCTGCAAGGCTCAGAAGTGCCCAATGGATGCAGGAGGCACATGAGTGGAATCTAGACAAGGGAAACTGATGAGTAAGTTGGGGAGGGGGTTATGAGAGATGATCTAGTGCTGCCCTTGCTTAGGCACCAGAAGAAGAGGGGTCTGTAGCAGGGCCCTCCACTTCTGAAAGGCAGTGCTCTTTGAAGCAAGGATGAGGAAGTTGCAAGAGTGACAAATGATTCAGCATTAACAGTCACACCAGTTCTTCCTAGTTCCTAACCTTCTTAGTTCTCAACAGCAAACAAAGCTGCAGGGCAAGAGAGCTTTTCTTAAGCGCATCCCTCTTCTGACCTTTTGAGTGTTTTAAAAAGTGATTTCTTTTAGTATATTTGAAAAATCTGGGAGGAATAAGATAAATCAATGCCTTAAGGCTTATCAGCTTCACATTTAGTCATTTTTCTTGGACTGATTTCCCCACAATGTTTTAAGAGCAGTAAGAACACAGAACTCTTAGCACAGAAAGCTGGTCTTCTAGACTTCAGGATGAACTTAGCAGATCGACTCTTACTCAAAATAAACACCAAATCCCTTTTTGACTTATCTTTGGCTTTCAAAACCGGCACCCAACAGCAGATTGGAAAATGATTCCGCTCAAAGTTGGCCTTCCAGACCCTTGCATTTGGAAGGGAGAAACCGTTCCCCACTCCCTTGGGGGCACATGCTCATTAGAGGCACCCCCGGCGCAGGGTCCGTGGTCAGGAGGAACTGATTCCCGGGGAACGCAAACTCGGTCCCCAAAGCCCTGGGCAGCCAAGGGCGCTGCAAAGACACCGAAGGGTCGCCGAGCCACAACCCAACGACCCGTGTCAAGTACGCCTGGCCTGTGCTGCGGGGATGTTAAATGTGGGATCTGCGTTGTTTTAATGAAGCAGGGCAGACGCCGGCGGGTTTCCCCGGGGCAGACTTGTTCCCTCACGAGACCGCTCAAGAAGCGGAGCGCAGAACTGAAGGCGGAACCGTGCGTGCGGGCCTCGGCTTCCCGGGCCTCAAGGACGCCAGACCGCCTGGGCACTAGTGCGGGTACCTCCCGAGAGGCCCCGGGCTCATTTTCCACTCGGCTGCGTCCCGGCCGAGCTGTAAACCCAACCTGACGTGGGCTCATTAATTTGGCAGCGACTGGAAGGCTGGGCCATGGCTGCGCACCCAGGAGGCCTTTGTGCGCCCGGGGTCAGGTCAGAGGGCAACCGAAACACGGCTGAACCCTGCACGCGGCTCCCGGGCGCGGGGCAGCGCGACCCGAGCCGCTTCCTCCGGCCGGACGGCCCCAGACCCCCGGCCTCCGGCCCTGCGGCCCCGCCAGCGCGGCTTCCGGAGCCCGGCGGCGCGGTGACCTGGGCCCTTCGGCGCGCGCTGCCTGGGCTCGGGAGTGGGCACACGCCGCCTGGCCCTCTCTCCTCCACCCCCACAGGCGTCGCACTCGGGCCGGGCAGACGGTCTCTGCGGCCTTCCCCCTTCGAGACGCGGTCCCTGGGGTGCCGGCCCGGCCCTCTGCCTACGGCCTCCCCTTAGTCTCGGCGCCCCGCGCCAGGCCGGAGCTTAGCTCCCCCTCCGCGGAGAGGCCCGGCTGCAGCGCGCCACCCTCTCGGCCCGAACCCGCTTTGAGCTGGCTTCTGCCCTCCAGCCCTGTGGCCTGCTCCTGTGGTCGCTCGGGAGTTTTCTGGAGGATTTCGGCTGAGTCGCCCTTCTCCTGAGCCCTCGGCCGGGCTCCGTGCTGTTTCTGCGCGTGGTGCAGCCCCGACCTCGTCTGCTAGGATCGATGGCGGCCTCCTTCTCGCGTTTTCTTGCTTTACCAGGCCCGAGGCGGGCGTGCGGAAGGAGAGACGCACACCTCCGGGTGGGGAGAGGAGGCGGCGGACCCTTCAGCGCAGAGGGGGCCATTTCCGCCCCATCTGTGTTCGGGACGGGCGGGGGTGGGGGGCCGCACCCCTACGCACTCCTTAGACCCTCCGGGTTGGCAAGCGCCTGCTAGATTTTCCTTCTCGTCCCCAGTTTT